>NW_024423564.1:14124335-14162809 GCF_017311325.1 Ursus maritimus
CCCCCCCCCCCCCCCCCCCCGGTTCCCACTGCGGGGAAACAGCCCCAACTGTGGGAAGTCCTGTTGGGTCCAGATGCTGACTTCCTGTGCAGTTTTCCTGCCCTGCTGAACAGAGGCTGGCCAGTGGCCTCGGCTCCCCAAACACACCACCGTAGCCTTGGTTTCCGGAATCGGCAGTGACTAGAGCACGAGAGTCCGAAGGTCTGATTTCCAGACCTGAGATCCTGCTGGCCGGTCTCTAGCCCTGATGAGCCTGCAGACTGATCATAACGAGAAGTACAGAAAGGGCAAAACGGCCCTTAAAATGTATTCGTCATGTTCCAGATGAGGAAACTGTGTCCCAGGGAGGAGAAGGGACGCCTCGCTGGTTCAGGCGGATCTGAGACGGGCCTGCCTGCTACCAGGTAGCTGGTATTGGTTCCATTCCACCACAAGACCTTGGCTCTAAGTTCCAAAAGCCACCGAGCAAGGTCTCGTGGGTCGTCCTTGACACACCCAGCATCTCCCAACAAACGCAACAAATCTGTCTCTAACGGACCCAGAGTGCACCCTCATTCTCAGGGCTCTCAGAACACAGAGGGGACCTGGGGCCCATCAGAATGCTCCTTGGTCACACCACTGCCACCAGAAGTGGCCCCTTCTCCCACGAGCCTCCGTCAGGTCAGGAGCAGGTGCTACTCAAGGGATCGAGCCGAGACCAGCTGAGTTCATCTGTCTGTCTGTCTGGGTCCGGACGGCGCTTACGGCAGAGGGAGCCTAGTGATAATGGGGCATTGCTGGAACTTCCTCCAGCCTGACTCACTGGGATGGGGCGGACTAGAAGAAATCAGGCATCGTTCCTTCTGCTGGCGTTGTGAGGAAGGGTCTACATGGACAAGACGATGACCCATCAGCTGGCCTGGGAATCGGAGGGGACCCTCCATGAGCTCCTGGGCTCCGCTTCCCCAAGCCTCCCCAAGCTGCATAGCCTCATCCTCCTTCTCCTCTCTCTTGGCTCCAGACGGGGAGCGACATCCTCGAGCAGCAGGTGCAAAGACGCTGAAGCCTTGGATTTCTCACAAGACCACACGGGCGAAGGGGTTGGCCAGACGGGCTGGAGAGGAACGCCAGCATGGGACGCTCGCAGGGGACCCCTGTGCTAGCGAGCGAGTTCGGAGCAGAGCAAGAGGGAAGGTGCACCCCGAGGCCCGCGAGGGGTCATGGAAAGGGAGTGAGAGAAGTGCCGGTGACACACCATCTCCAGTCAGAGTGTCGCCATAAGGAGGGCCAGAGTTCAAGTCCTGGCTTGAGGTCTGTGGGTGCCGTTTATTAGCTCTGTGGACTGGGGTCAGTCCTGGCCTCTCGGACTGTGGGCTTTTCCCGATCTGTGAAAAGAGACAGGGAGCCATGAGCTGCACAGGTCGCTGCGGCTCCAGGGCCCACACCAGGCAAGGTCAGTGCGAGGCTCTGGAAAGCGTCCAGGCAGGAATGGTGCTATTCGGGACGGCACGCTGCTGCCTGTCCCCGCATCTGCAATGCAGGCCACGAGGACTCTGAATCCGAGGCTGCCAGAGAACGGTTTGTATCATAACATCGTGTGCACAAGCATTTTTGTCAGGAGTGACAGAAGCAAAGGGCCTTTCCTTCTAGAAGGGACTTCCCAGGGCCTACTAGCAGATGTTTATGAATCTGAAACAGTGCTCCTCGGTCCCCACGGGGTCTCTCTGCTCGCAGAGAAGGTGCCTAAAATTGAGGCTGGCCCACAATACAGGCACGCGCGTCATGGCAATCGCGGGTGGCCTTGCCATCGACTGTCCCCCTTCCTAGGTGCCAGGCCCCTCAGTTCTCAGTCCATTAAAAGAGTGGTCTGTTTGAGAATGACAGCATCGTGATGGTCACCAGAGCTAGGACTGGAAGAGACGTAGGACCGAGGGGTCGTTTTGTGTTTGTTAGCTGTAGGTTTGCCGAGAGAAAGCAGACACCACTAAAGATTCGATTTGGTATCGAGTTTTATGGCTTTCAAAGGACTGTTCCATGTGCTGTTATTTAAGCCACATGACATTCTTGGGAGACACATACTATCAACCCGAGGCTTGGACAGGTGAAGTGCCTTTTTCCAGATCACCCGACTACGAGGTGAAATCTAGGTCGTTTATCCCAAATCCTGTTTGCTTTTCATGACGCTTTACTGCTTCTCACCTCCCGTGAACTTCCAACCCTCCCCAAGTGTCTGTCCTGCCTCAGACCAAAGGCGCACGTGTCCTGCGTGCTACCCTCCTTCCACGTACCACGTACTACTATAGTCTATGATGGTTTTAACTTTTGATTTTGAACTGATTTCAAACTTAGAGAAAACCTGCAAGAAGGGTCCAAGAACTCCTCTATGCCTTTCATTGAGTTCCTCGATTTGTTTCATTTTTACCACACTTGTTTCATTGCGAGTATGTCCCTTGCACTTCCCCTTCCTCCCTCCTCTCCCCCTCTTTCATATACATATATATGTAATTTCTTTTTTTTTTAAGATTTTATTTATTTATTTGACAGAGAGAGACAGCCAGCGAGAGAGGGAACACAAGCAGGGGGAGTGGGAGAGGAAGAAGCTGGCTCATAGCAGAGGAGCCTGATGCGGGGCTGGATCCCATAACGCCGGGATCACGCCCTGAGCCGAAGGCAGACGCCCAAGGACTGTGCCCCCCAGGCGCCCCCCCATACATATGTAATTTCTGATCCACTTGAGAGCGAGTTGCAGATATGGTGTCCCATTAGCTCTTAACTCTTCCGTGTGTATTTCCTAAAAACAAAGACATTCTCCCACATAACCACAGTACAACAATTACAATCAGGAAACTAACATGGATACAAAACTACCGTCTATTCCAGAGGAGCCCATTCAAATTTATCATTTGGCATTCTAATGTAAGGCAGTGCCTTCCCTTCTCCGCATGTATTTACTTATATCTATATTAACTCATCTGTTCCTATAGCTATGAGTTATAACCTAATAATAAAACTATTTATTTTGATACCTCAGTTGTCCTACTCTTGGCCTGTGGGTAACCCTTCAAGCTGGATTCTGTATATTTTTGACATGTTCCCATCATTCTTGGAGCACATCCTTACTTCATAGTACAACCAGGTGCTCCAGGCTCATCTAGGACTTTCCAGGCTGATCAGTCCTGGTTCTTTTTAGTGGAAAATAACATTTAGAAGTCAAGATCTGGGTGCTTGGTGTGCTCACTGCTATTAGGTTATCACTGCTTCTAGGATCTTATAGCAGACAGAGCTAGAAATATATGCATATATACACACATGTACACACGCCCACCCCCCCACACACATACACACCTACCGCTATTTATTTTAAAAACATGAGTTCAGGGGCACCTGGGTGGCACAGCGGTTAAGCGTCTGCCTTCGGCTCAGGGCGTGATCCCAGCGTTCTGGGATTGAGTCCCACATCGGGCTCCTCCGCTATGAGCCTGCTTCTTCCTCTCCCACTCCTCCTGCTTGTGTTCCCTCTCTCGCTGGCTGTCTCTATCTCTGTCAAATAAATAAATAAAATCTTTAAAAAAAAAAAACATGAGTTCAAACCAGGTACCCCAAATCTGATCTAATACCATGGGGTTAATTCCCTTTCCACAAATATAACTCCTTTCACTAACCTTGAAAAATACGGCTCTCATTATCCTCAATATTTTACGTCTTTTCTTAATCCCTCTACTTGAAGTCAATTTCCTGACCACATAGACCATTTCTCTGCTCCAGATTCACCAAACATGCCGGTGGGCCCAGCCAAATCTTGCCCCCAGCTCTCCTGATCACACCAACTGCACTGGCTAAATCCTCCATCCAGATNGGGAAAGAGGACAGGAAGGGCACATTCCATAATTTTTTTAAAGGATTGGGTTTATCGAAGGGTTTGTCTTCATTGCACATTGAAATCCACTCCACAGTCATTCATATGACCTAAAGATATCTGTTCCAATAACAGAGCACTTTTAATGTGTCTCATAGACTTATAGGGCCAACATTTATGAAGTTATTTCTGGATTAATCTAAAAAACAGATTATAGGGGCGCCTGGGTGGCACAGCGGTTAAGCGTCTGCCTTCGGCTCAGGGCGTGACCCCGGCGTTATGGGATCGAGCCCCACATCAGGCTCCTCCGCTATGAGCCTGCTTCTTCCTCTCCCACTCCCCCTGCTTGTGTTCCCTCTCTCACTGGCTGTCTCCCTCTGTCTAATAAATAAATAAATCTTTAAAAAAAAAGATTATAATGTGTGTGTATTCATTCATTCTGCATGTCTAAAGCTTTCTCATAATCTATTTTATATTCATGCTAACTTGTGCAGATGACAATGCAGAAGGCCTTTGCCCTCACTGATAAGTTTGGAAACAAAACTTCAAAGAAGGTATGTTTACCAACCCATTTTCTTTTACCTCCTGCACACCTAGCTTGACATTTCCCAACCTCCCCTGCACCCAGATATGGTCCCATGACTGAGTTCCCGCAAGCAGAATGTGGGCACAGTTGATGAACACCACTTCCCTACCTGGCCCACAAAACCTTCCACACACTGCTGCATGCTCCCCGTCTCTTCCCCCATCGGCTGACTGAATACAGGGGAGCCAGTGGAGCATTCCAAAGCCTGTAGCAGTTAGCAGAGCCACAAGACGGAAGGTGCTGGGTACGTGAACCACCACATCAGCTAAGGCCATCAACTGAACATTGGTATTAAACTGTCCCATGCGTGAGAATGTCAGCTTCTACTGTGATAAGCCACTGAGACTTGGGGTTATAAGTTACATCAGTTAGGTCACCCTACAGAAATACAGAAAGTAGATGTCCAAATTTACCCTTTAGAAGCAATGAAGCGTTGTGAAACCTGGCTGATTCAGTCATAGAATGTGCAACGCTTGATCTGAGGGTTGTAAGTTCGAGCCCCACATTGGGCGTAGAGATTACTTAAAAATAAAATCTTTAAAAAGAAGAAAAGCGATGAAGCATAATGTTGAATGAAAGCTTCTGATCCCTACCTGAGGGTTCTTTCCATCAGATAAGACGAAGCATGCAACCTGATATGTCAGGACACTGTAACCCTATCTTTCAGAATCTCTCACGATTCTAAAAGTGACATTTTCCTCCTTTGCCCAAGTATATACTAGCGCCTACCCCCCTTCTCCCTTTTCCTTTATCAAGGGACTGTGACCTGGCGTTTGCTCTTTCATGGATTTGTCTTGATCGGATGGAAACATCTGGTTTGTCTAACACCTGATCTCTGGCAGGGAGCCTCTTCCCCACCCTGTGGAGGTGAGTATCCCCAGTGAAAGGGGACAGCCCTTTAATTTCCTACAAGCCGACTCTTGTTGGTGTGGAGGTAGTGACAGCGCCTGTAGTCTCAGGATGAACAAGTCGGAGTGCAAGTGGATTTCTTCCTCTGAACACAGTAGGCCAGCAGCAGTTACGGGTCATCTCCACATCCCAGCTTTTCATAGGCTGATAATTACTGGTTTCGCAAGTTAACACAGCCCAGGCTGCTAGAAACGTAAACCTTCCCAGAAAGGATGTTCCTCACCCCTTTCCTCTAAACAAGACAAGTTTTCGAGTTTTGAGAGAGCGAGAGAAGTCAGGTAAAGTGGAAGGGGAAGGTGGGGAACAATGCAGTTATACGGGGGAAAGGAAAACTCAGCCTGGAAATGTGGACACAAGAGACGTAGGGAACTTTCCTAATATCACAGTCCAAGTTACAGAATCAGAGTCACACAGTCCTGTTTCTAGAGTTAGCCAAAGCCCTGAGGGTTGCCTCACCTTCGTTTCAAAGAGAGGGAATCAAGGACCAGAGTAATTAAGGAGCGCTTCCAAGGTCACAGAGGTAGGCAAGGGTAGGACTAGAACCTAGACCTCTCAAGTCCCAGATCAGCACTCTTTGCACTTTTCTTCTCTGCTTGCCCGTCTGATGGGAGCCTCTCGGTTCTAACGGTTGGAGCAGCAGATGTAATTAGGATACTAAGTGCTGGAGAGTGTGCTCCCCGAGGACCTCTCTCTCCATGACCTTGGCCAACCCCCAAGCCTCCCTGAAAGCCTTTCCTGCTTCTACCAGAAGCCAGCTCCCATCACCCACCAGGGTCTGACACAAACAGTCTGTCTGGGGTGAGTCTCTCAATTCCAAGGTGAAGCTGGAGTGGGAACATCTCCACTTAGAGCTCCAGAGTATCTGGGAAGGGAAAGTCTCCAGACTGGAAAGGCATGGAAATTTCCCTGAACCCAGAAGCATGCTTGGAATAGTATCAACCACCGCATCACCACTCCAGCCCGGCCTTGTTAGTGAGGCAAGCCACAATCAGGAGATAATTAGCTCGCTGTTATTTATTCCCCACACTAATCAGCAGCCCACTGCTTGCACAGTGGAGAGGGCTCCCGCCCCCAGAGCTGTGGGGGTTCTCAGGGACCTTTAGTTACCAGCCAGGAAACAAGTAGCAGACAAAGGGCTGCGGAGAGGGGGAGAGGGAGGAGGAGCCCCGCCGACCACAGGACCTGGGCGCTGCAGGCTTCCGCAGGGCGCGCGGCTCCCTGGGGAGACGTAGCCCTGGGATCACCAGGGGCCCCAGGCCATGCAACACCCTTCTTCGTTTTGTTCCTGGGGTTGGGCTCTGGTCGATAAAGGGCGGCTGGCCTTCAGCTCCCTGTTCTGCCTCACTGCAGTCAAATTGCCTTTTTCCAAGGCGACTTTCAAAAAAAAAGATGACATTTATCAAAGCCTGCTGAGTGGTGACCTTGGTGGGAGGGAGAGAGGGCGGGTGTACTGTCTGCGGAAGCCGGCAAAGAAAATAAGAAAAACCTGGAGGGAAGGAAATGCTTTCAAACCTCAAAGTTTGCGGACAATCACGGGAGAGATGGCTGTAGGTTTGAGGACAGCCACTCTGTGCTCACCGGCACCCCCTCCTGCCCCCTTCCTCATCCTCACCAGCACATTCTCACCTGCAGTCCCTGTTTTTCCAGCCCAAATAGGAGACCAAAGGTGCACCATTCAAATAACAGTCGCTGGGAAGGGCTCAGACCTGTGACTTGGTAACTTCGAGAGGTACTGAACCTTCCATCAGTAGCAGTTCCAAAATGTCTCTATGGGATAGGCTGGGAGGCTGCCATTTGGTTAGAAGGCGGGGAGTAAGGGGAGGTGAAAGGCTTGTCCTGAAGCTATGTTTGCATAGCAGCACTTGGTGTTGTTTCCAAATATTGTACATCTGTTTGGAATGGTAGATAAAGCCCTTCCACACCTCTTCTTGTCCCCATTGCCGCGCAGAGGACTAAGGGAACATCTGGTCAACCACTGCCCTTACACAGGAATCCCCACAAGTTCGCTTTACTCTCTCCTCTGGTCTCCTAAGCCCTTTTTATACACAGGTTCCTGTATTACCTGTCACCACGTATTGTGACCAACTGTGTCTCAGTTTCTTTCACCAAACCATGACACTTGAGGACAGAGACAGTTTCTTACGTGTCTGCCTTTGTATTGCATTTTTCTACTTTTTTTTTGAGATTTTATTTATTTATTTGACAGACAGACAGCCAGCGAGAGAGGGAACACAAGTGGGGGGAGTGGGATAGGAAGAAACACGCTCCCAGCAGAGAAGCCTGATGAGGGGCTCGATCCCAGAACGCCGGGATCACGCCCTGAGCTGAAGGCAGACGCTTAATGACTGCGCCACCCAGGCGCCCCATGCATTTTTCTACTTCTAAACACTCACAGGAGTTCTTGCTATATGTGAATGAGGTGCAAGTGATAGACTGGATGGACAAACACATGAAAGGACATCCGTGCAAAGTAGTCATCCAGCTCCTGCTTGAATGCTTCCTACAATGGGGAAATCATTACCTCAAGATGGAAATGATCCATGACTGGACATGTGAAATGTCAGAAGATGTTTCTGTCCATGGGATGGAAATCTGCTTTTCTGACACTTCTACCCAGTAGCACGGTTCTTCCCTTTAGAGGCCCAGAAAAACAGAGGTCCTCCACCTAGGATTCCACGGATGAGCTTTATGAGATCCCTGCCCCCAAGAAATGTGTATAAAATTGTGTGTGTGCCCATGTGCTTAGGGGGAGGGAATCCATTGGTTTCACGAAGGAGTCTGTATCACCAAATTTTACAGCCACTCTGCGTTGTTTACTCCCTCTTCCTCATGAAAACGTACACCAGACAAACCAAGGGGCCTCAAAATGCCTGCTTTTGTGGATTTTTCCCTCCTTACTTTTCCGAAGAAAGCAGATCCCCAAGTTGTGTCATGAGCAAAACTACCTCTGTTACTCTAACCACAGGTGATTGGATGGGGATCCATTCATGTACTCAAGTTGACCACATATGGGTGGGGCACACAGGAGGCCAAAGGGAAGGGCTTGATAGGAATTCTGCTCAAAAGAGTTCTCCATATTGGATGGCAGCCATTTGACTCATTCAAAGCCTTTTACGGGGGATGTACACATCCTAGTGGTACCCGCAGAAGGTGGGTACATCTGGGATTGTGAACCTCCTTCTGCCATTTCAAACCACTGTTTCAGTTATCCGAGTCTTGGAAGCATTGGGTCCACAGTGACGACAGCAACTCCCTAGCTGCAGTAAACCTCTCTGTGGGGTCCTGCAAGTAAACTGTCTTCTGAAAACTATGAGGTGTGACTCTTCTTTGTGGTTCCAAAGATTCTGATACACCACCCTTCAACTTTCTGAAGTGGTTATTATGATTTCCTCCCCAAGTGGAAGGTCTCATTGCTAAGTCATCCCGCATATACGCGCTACCGAAGGATTCACATGCATCCTCATTTGATCCTCGTGAAACTCCTTTAATAGTGGTTCTCAAATTTCGGGGTACCAAGAATCACCAGGCTTCATCTTACATACAGATTCCCAAGCCCCCATCCCCAGAGGTTCTGAGCAAGTTTGAGGTGGGACTTGAAATCCTCTCTTCATCAAGTTCCTTGGAGATTCTGAGGCAAGCAGTCTGAGGCCCACCCAAGGAGAGCGCTGCCCTAAAGGGTAGTGTTTCCCAGCTGCCCTGATGATCAAACTGCTTCCCAGACCCTTCCCATGACATTTCCAGTTCTGTGGACCAGAGGCTCTGGAATCTGTACTTTTTTTTTTTTTTAAGATTTTATTTATTTATTTATTTATTTATTTATTTATTTGACAGAGATAGAGACAGCCAGCGAGAGAGGGAACACAAACAGGGGGAGTGGGAGAGGAAGAAGCAGGCTCATAGCGGAGGAGCCTGATGTGGGGCTCGATCCCATAACGCCGGGACCACGCCCTGAGCCGAAGGCAGACGCCCAACCGCTGTGCCACCCAGGCTCCCCTGGAATCTGTACTTTTAATAGAGCAGGTATTACAACTTCCATTCTATATATGAGAAAACCGAGGCCCAGAGTAACTTATCCACAGCCATACAGCTAGATGATGACAGGGGTGAGACTAGAACCCAGCTCTCTTGACACTCAGTCCAGTGCTCTTTCTACTGGGCCACAAAGGCCACACCCCCTACCTAGAGTCCTGAATGGAACAGGCAATTGACAGATGCTTGCTAAACTGAGTGGAATCCACATACATACTTTCTAGGTCCTAAAGGGAAGAAATTATTTCTAAAGCCTCTTTCCATCCCACTCCACCCAGCCTCACCCCAAGGCACACAACACAGGGGTCTGCCCTTGGGGTTCCACAGATGTTTGCGAGAGAATGCATGATGATGTGGTTACTGGGCTGTGTACCATGCCATCAGCTACCTCTGGCTGGGCTCCAGACTGTAAATGAGCTCTCCAGAACTGACCTTGACCCTCCAGCTATGGTCTGACCCCGACTGAGTGCCGCAGGGGCTTCTTTGCCCGTGGTTTTAAAGGAACTGCTGCCTGTTCTGGGAAGCTGGGCCTTGCCCTTCCTGCTGGTCTGGTGCGTGCCCTGGCAGAACTAATAGGAGCTGACTGTTCTACTGCTAACCCTGGGCCCCCTCCTCAACTCCCTCAGCTTCTACCGTAGCTTCCTAATTCTATCTTCCCACTCGTTAACACATTTCCCTCGGCCCAAAGTCTGGGCTTGGAAGCCCTGGCGAGCCTAGGCCACAGATTCAGATTCTCCCAGTTCTATTTGCTTTGTACTCTCCCTGGAAGTATTATGATGCATCAAACAGAATCCTGAACAAGGATGAAGGATGCAGCCCTCTCCTACCCCCTCGCATTTACAGAGCACCTACCACATGTTAGAGACTCAGCTAGGTACATGAACTCCGTGAAGCCCCACAACAACCCTATTAGGTAGGTTTTCTTATTGTGCCCATTTTACAGGTTAAGAAATAGCTCGAGTCACACAGTGAGTGGCAGAACTAGAACACGATCCCAGGAAACCTGGCTCCAGACACCGCGCTCTTAACCACAAAGCCGCACGCCCTCTCCAGGTTAACTCAGCCCTGCTGTGAACCAGCTTGCGAACTTGACTGCTCGGTATCTTCTAGGCACGGTAGTCTAAATTTCTGTCATTATGGGTAAGGGGCCGGACGGGCTAACATTATGATTATTAGCTAAAAACAGTCGACGTGGTTGAAGAGTAGAAACTTCAAGCATAAACGAATAGCTAAGGACTCAGAAAGCATGATTAGAGAAAAAAGATTAACTCAAAAGAGTTAGTCAAATGGCCTTAGATAAGGGAGAAAAGTCCTTAACAGTAAACTTAACATTTAATTTAACTATAATCCTTCCCCAAATGACAAAAGCACTGACTTCCTAAACTAGAATATTAACTTCCCAAATGTAATACAAACTAATCAGGGATTCATATGATAAGAATTTGCTGATAAGTCTCACATTAGTTAGAATTTAATTTTAGATGTAAAGCCTTTAGAAATCGAAAGAGAGGGTTGCAGCTATAGGAAAACGAAATATTTCCAGACTGATGACAAAACTTGCTTTTTTCCTTAAGATTTTACTTATTTATTTGAGAACACGAGAGAGAGAGAGAGAGAGAGAGAGAGAGAGAGAGGGAGAAAGAGCATGCTTGAGGATAAGTAGGCAGAGGGAGAGGGAGAAGCAAGGCTCCCCACTGAGCAGGGAGCCAGATTCGGGGCACGATCCCCGGACCCCAAGATCATGACGTGAGCGGAAGGCAGCCACTTAACCGACTGAGCCACCCAGGTACCCCCGATGATAAAACTTGTTAATGAAAAAAATCCTGAACCCCCTTTGGAGGATCTCCTGGTCATCCAGGTTCACAAGGCAGGAGCTCCGGAAAAGCCTTGTTTATAACAATGCCTTGGAACAAAGTCTTCCATCCCTGGAACGTCGGGTCAGCTGCTGGGTAAAGGTGGTGGTGGAACCCCACCCCTAAAGGCTGTGATAACATTTTGTACCATGATTTTATTTGTCAGCAATATTTCAAAGACGCGTTTATCTGATGACTCAGTGCTGGGCTATTTTGAGATGTCCGTATGTGAGTGTCAGAAGTCAAGAAAGTGTTCGTGATTTAGCCATCAGGAATGATCACTCGCCTGCCGAAGGAGAAGAACCCTGACCGAGAGCATGAGCTGTAAATTAACAAGGTGACCTCGGATTTATTTGACAAGCCTGAAAAGCCCAGGAGACCGAAAGGTGTCTATGGCACCCCTCCAACTGCTCCAATCATTCCTCTTCTGCCCAGAGTTAACTTCTGTATCCTCGGGATTTCTCCAGATGAAGTGGAGCTTCCGGACACGTGGGCAGGGTTGAGGTGGAAAAGGGTAAGGAGTAGAAAAAAAAAGGGAATCAGATGTCAGTTGTCCAAAAAGAAGAAATGCTTGCCTCCGGGGCAGTAAATAATGGGTGGGCATGCTAAAGAGCAATTTAAAAGGTTAAAGGGATCAGTGAAATGAGTGATAGCTTATGGAGGTGGGGTGGGGGGAGGGCAACAGGAATCCTCCAAACTGAGCACCTTCAGGGACAAACCAAAAATGGTAGCAGGGGTGAACTGCTAGATTTAGATATAAAAAGGGCTCAACGCAATGCTAGGGGCTTACATTTTGGCCCTTGAAGCAATACTTCACAAAGGACTAATCTTTATTGCTACCCCTCCCAGAAATAGCTTCATTTGAGAGCCCTCTTTTTGGAGATACTCCAAGAACCACAAAAATGGGGCTGATATTAGTAACATCACCATGGTTCTCCACAAAATATAAGAATGTTTAAAAATTTTTTTTAAAGATTTTTTATTCATTTGAGAGAGCGAGCGAATGAAAGCATGGGCAGGAGGGAGGGTCAGAGGGAGAGGGACAAGCAGACTCCCCGCTGAGCAGGGTGCCTGACGCAGGGCTGGATCCCAGGACCCTGGGACCATGACCTGAGCCGAAGGCTGACGCTTAACCTACTGAGCCACCCAGATGCCCCAAGAACATTAAAAATTTTTTTTTAATTTTTGTTTAAAATTTGTAAATATTTTTAAGTTGTGAAAGATAAACCAGTGAAGGAGATCTTGTAAATCTGAACCTATGCTCCAAACAGGCAATACCCTAGGATGTGGGAACAAAGCAGATAATTGGGCAAGGTTATTTATTTATTTATTTATTTATTTATTTATTTTAAAGATTTTATTTATTTGACAGAGAGAGAGACAGCCAGCGAGAGAGGGAACACAAGCAGAGGGAGTGGGAGAGGAAGAAGCAGGCTCCCAGCAGAGCAGGGAGCCTGATGCGGGGCTCGATCCCAGGACGCTCGATCCCAGGACGCTGGGATCAGGCCCTGAGCCAAAGGCAGACGCTTAATGACTGAGCCACCCAGGCCCCATGGGCAAGGTGATTTATATACATGTTGACAACAAGACCAAGGGATCTTCTGACTGTTATGGAGAAAACTGGGATTTTTTTAAAAAAGGTAATACTTAAAATGATAAAGCACTTTCACAAACATTAGCTCATTTGATCCTCAAAATAACCCTATGAAGTAAGCTCGAGTGCTGTTATTGTTCCCATTTTACAGATAACGGAATGAGCTTTAGTAGAACAAAGTGAAATACCCAAGGTCACACAGCCTGTATACAGCTAGGATCTGTCCAAGCCCAAACCCTATGCTTATCCTTACTTCTACATCAGGCACTGAGACTAACACATGATCAATGTACTAATTTAATGCAATTGTTAATTCATGTTAATTCAACAAACATATTTTGAGTGTCTACTGCTAGCCCGACCCAGGGCAAATCCCTGCTCTCAAGGAGCTTACAGTCTAATGGGGAAGCGGACATGTAAACAGACAAAGCAGTCGGTGACAAGTGCTGTGAGGACACACGCACAATGTGAAATGGATCACAGAACGGAACACCTAAGTTCGCCCACCCAAATCGCCCTAAAGAAGGGTGGCGGGCCTCATGGAGTCTTTTCTCTTTTTTTAAAGATTTTATTTATTTATTTGACAGAGAGAGAGAGAGAGCACAAGCAGGGGGAGCAGCAGGCAGAGGGAGAAGCAAGCTCCCTACTGAGCAAGGAGTGCAATGCAGGTTCATTCCCAGAACCCTGGGATCATGACCTGAGCTGAAGGCAGACGCTTAACCAACCGAGCCGCCCAGGTGCCCGCCCATGGAGTCTTTAAAACGGAGTCAAGGTAGCTTCTTAATAGGGCACCTTCCTCCAGTATTCTCCACTTCGGATTCTGATGGCCAGTACTAGCTATTGAGAAAAGAATAAACGACTTCTAGTATAGAAAAAGATAATTCATCGAGTCTCATAACCTGGTAGACCTATCCAACCTCTTTTGCTCAAATGCTGAGCTGCCCAAACAACCTTCCAAATTATATTTAGGGACACTGGGTTGATCCATTCCAGCAAGAGGAAATAAATACCACTATAAATAACCTGTTTATCCTACCAAGGTCTTCTTTTTGTTTGAGTTAATAGATAGTTATTCTGGTCTAGAAAGCAGCTGTGGGAGAGTTAGCATCAGTCAATTCTCAGGGCCAGTGCCATCCAATGGAACTTTCCGTGATTCTGTTCAATAGGGTAGCTAGCCACATGTGGCTATCGAACATTTGAACATGCGTCTAGGGAAACTGAAAAGGCGATTTACAATGTTATTTAATTTTAATTAATTTAAATGACCCCATGGAGCTAGTGCCTACCGATTTAGACAGCACAGCTCTGGATCCTCGCTACTCAAGGTGTGGTCTGTGAGCTAGCCGGGTCTGCATCGCCTTATCAGTTTGCTGGAAATACAGACTCTCAGGTCCCACCCTAGGCCTCTTGATTCAGAAACTGTATATTAACAAGATCCCCAGATGATCCGTATGCACATTACAATTGGAAAATGGCATGGTTACTTCCGATGAGCTGAAAAAGAAAGGATTGACTGAGGACCCTATCTGCGGTAACCTCTCCGAATTGCAGACACCACACTTGAGACTGGTGTCCTGCATAAGGGGCTGGCTTGCTTGCTTTTTTCTTTCCTTCTCTTTTAAAGATTTTATTTACTTATTTCTAACAGAGAGAAAGAGCACAAGAGGTGGGGAGGGGCAGAAGGAGAGGGAGAGAAGCAGACTCCCCTGCTGAGCAGGTAGCCCCACATGGCTCCATCCCAGGACCTGGGATCATGACCTGAGCCAAAGGCAGCCGCTTAAATGACTGAGCCACCCAGGCACCGGAAAGGGCCTTCTTTCTTCATATCTGTCTCTCCTTTATCCCTTAAACAGAAAGGGGAAAAGGGAGAGAAACATGGAATATGGGATCTAAGGAAAGTTAGTCCAGGATAGGGGCTAGGGGGATGGGATGGGAAGAGCATGCGTTTCTCAGGGATACATATACAAAATAAATGATGGCATTCCCTTGATAATTACTGAGTAAGGATAATGGGTATATGGGAGTTCATTGAACTATTTTCTCTATCTCTGCGTATGTTTGAAATCTTTCAAGATTAAAAAATAGATGCGATTTCAAAGACGACGTGTGCGATAACCTCCAAGATGGCCCCTAATGATCCTCTCCTTCTCGTATTCATGCCTTTGTGTAGTCTTCTTTCAGGGTGAATCAGGGCTGGTCCCTGTGACCAAGGTGGAGCTAGCAGGCATGACCTTGGACAGCGAGGTCATCGTGACTCCTGTCTTGCTCTCTCTTGGATCTCTTGCCCTAAAGGAAGTCAGCTACCATGCTGGGAGGACACTCAAGCAGGCTTGCGGAGAGGCCTTTACTGAGAGGAGCCAAGGCCTCCTGCCAACAGCCAGCTGCAAGAGCGAGCCAGGGAAGCAAGCCTCCGTGGAGTTGATTTTCTAGCCCCAGTCAGGCCTTGCAATGACCGTAGCTTCATCCGCCATATGACTGCAGTTGCCTGAGGGACCTCCAAGCCGGAACCGCTGCCACACCTGAATCTCTGACCCACAGAAACCGTGAGCCGCACTAAATGCATATGGTTGTATTAAGCCACCGAGTTTGGGGGTAATTTGCTATGTAGCAATAGAGCACTGATGCAACGTCATCTCAGTATTTCCTGCTCCCTGACTACTCTCCTCACCTGGTCATCAATGCCTCAGATGAACAGGAAAAGACCTTCTACGTTATGCGTAAGGGTAGCATGCTAATACCCCTTGAAGAGATAATACGTTCACTTAAATTCAATGTAAAACATATATGACAGATATAAATTCTTTCTTTTTAAAACTTAGCAGGCTAATGTATTGAGACATTAATTTCAGTCTCGCTCCTGCTGTTGTAAGAGACTGGAAAGAATAAAAAGGTAATTTCTCCCTCGGGGTCTACCATCCCAAGAATAGCTATAGTCTTGAGTTATAAGGTCTCAGCTTTTCCTACATCTCCCTCACTCCATGCCCAACCCTCCCCACCACACACTGGTTAACAGCTTCTTGGTGTGAAGGGGCACCTGGGTGGCTCAGTTGGTTAAGCGTCTGCCTTCAGCTGGGGTCATAATCTCAGGGTCCTAGAATCAACCTGGGGCTCTGGGCTCACTGGTGTGTCTGCTTCTCCTTCTCCCTCTGCCCCTCCACCCCACTCATGCACTCCCCCCCCCAAAATAAAAAATCTTAAAAAAAAAAAAAAACCCAGCTTCTTGGTGTTAAAGAAGACCACCACCCCGACCTCCCACTCACCCCTCCCCCCATCCCAGCTTTATCTTGAGGATTAGGTAATAAAGTAAGTGTGTGGGAATTGCTCCATAAGGGGAGGGGAAAGAGCTGGTACTTGTCCAGGAAGAGGGCAAGTGGCCAAGCCAAAGGGATGAATGACTTTCCCCAGGCTGGGAAAGGTTTTGGAGTTTCCGAAGTGGAAGCCTGCCCCTGGCTCCTACGAAGTGTATGTGTGTGTGTGTGTCGGGGGGGCGGTGTGTGTGTGCAGTGGGGATCGCTTCATGGGAAGTCTGGGCAAGTGGGATCCTGGGGCCTGGCCATGCACCACAGACCACACCCCCTTACCTCCCCTCCTGCCCATCTGGCTTGCAGGCTGTGGGAATGTACCCTTTGGTGGTACCCCAGGGGTGGTGGAATCATAACATGGAGACTGAAACAAACACAAAAACAAGGCTCTTCCCCAAATTTTTAAGACTTCACAGCCCTAGAGCGAGAAGTGGGGGAACCTCAGAACGTGACTAATGAATTTCCCGCCAACACTGACAGGCGGGAGCTGAGCCAGATTTCTTTTAATTTGTAGGCTTAGAAGACATGTGACACTTCTTGCCCCGGAGTCAGTTGGCGCATTCATTCCAGCTAGACCTAGTTTCCCTGGGCGCGGTTTCGGTAGGTGGAAGGGTGGGGGATAGTGAAAAGAATTCCAGAAGGCAGAGGAAGCAATAGGGGAGCTAGGGGCCAGAATCCCCTCCTGACGGCTTCGGTCCCCAGGTCCCGGCCCCGACTCCCTCCGGGCGAGGACCAGCCGGCGCGCGGCCGCCGGTCCGGCTCCGACACAAACACACGCACGTGCGCCCCGCCCCCGCCGCGCGCACGCGCCCCGAGCCTCCGGCGGCGGCGACGGGCGCGCGCGCGGTTGCTCGCTGCCCCCACGCCGCTCCCTCCGCTCGGATCGCGGCGCCTCCCGCTCCCCGCACCGCTCCACGCCGGACCCGCGGAACCGGAGGCGGCGGCCGTGGTCGGTGGGCTCCTGCGGGTGCAGCGGTCGAGGCGGCGGCGCGGGGCGGAGCGGAGCGGAACCCGGCAAGTCCCCGGGAGGCGATGTGGCCGGGCGCGGGCCCCTGCGTAAGGCGGGCGCCGCGACAGGCCGGCCGGTGAGGCGCCGCTTGGGGGAGGCCGCGACGGAGCTCCCGGACCCGCCATGGGCTGAGACACGTCCTTGCCGAGCAGGTGCAGTGACCAGCGGGCCCGGGGGTGCCCGCCCCGACAGGCCCCGGGAACCCTCAACCCTGTCAGTAGGCGCCCTACCCAGCCGGTGCCCTGGTGACCTTCCCTCGGTTCTTGCCCAGAGGCCCTGCTGACCCCGCTGTCAAACGCGGCCCGTGCAGCCCTTGTGACACCAACAGCCCCTAACATCCCGGGCATGCCCCCATCCTACACTCCTGTGACCCCAGCCCGGTAGGCCCCTGTGCTCACCTCCTCTGCCCAGTGTTTTGAGCCCACTGCCTGCACAGCTCTTGGGAACTACCCAGCATCCCTTCGTTTTTCTTCTAGCCCAACACAGAGGTGGGGACGGGAGTGGGGGCGGTGTGCCGGGAGTGGGGGCAGTGTGACAGGGAGGAGGAAGGGTCAGTCCTTCCCTTCGGAGGCCCTGGTGACCCCAAACCCCTCCTCCCTCTCTTAAGCCTGTAGTAAGTGACCCCTTCCTTATCCCACCAGAACATGCCCGGGTGACTCTCTCCCAGATCTTCCCAGTGGCCTTCCTCGCCCTTCCCAGTGACACTATGCAACCCCAGCGCGACCCTCGAGGCCTCTGGCTCCTGCTGCTGTCCTTGTTCCTGCTCCTCTTCGAGGTGGCCAGGGCCGGCCGGCCCGTGGTTAGCTGTCCTGCTGCCTGCCTATGCGCCAGCAACATCCTCAGTTGCTCCAAGCAGCAGCTGCCCAACGTGCCCCACTCCTTGCCCAGCTACACCGCGCTGTTAGACCTCAGCCACAATAACCTGAGCCGCCTGCGGGCCGAGTGGACCCCCACGCGCCTGGTCCACCTGCAGTCCCTGCTGCTGAGCCACAACCACCTGAACTTCATCTCCTCCGAGGCCTTTTCCCCAGTGCCCAACCTGCGCTACCTGGACCTCTCCTCCAACCAGCTGCGCACACTGGACGAGTTCCTGTTCAGCGAGCTGCAGGCCCTGGAGGTGCTGCTGCTGTACAACAACCACATCGCGGCGGTGGACCGCTGCGCCTTCGACGACATGGCGCAGCTGCAGAAACTCTACCTGAGCCAGAACCAGATTTCCCGCTTCCCTCTGGAGCTGGTCAAGGAGGGGGCCAAGCTGCCCAAACTCACGCTCCTGGATCTCTCGTCCAACAAGCTCAAGAACTTACCGCTGCCCGACCTGCAGAAGCTGCCCGCATGGGTCAAGAACGGCCTGTACCTGCACAACAACCCGCTGCACTGCGACTGCGAGCTCTACCAGCTCTTCTCCCACTGGCAGTCCCGGCAGCTGAGCTCCGTGGTGGACTTCCAGGAGGACCTGTACTGCATGAGCTCCAAGAAGCTCTACAACGTCTTCAACCTGGCCTTCCTCAACTGCAGCGAGTACAAGGAGCGCGCCTGGGAAGCCCACCTGGGGGACACCTTGACCATCAAGTGTGACACCAAGCAGCAGGGGATGACCAAGGTGTGGGTGACGCCGAGCAACGAACGGGTGCTAGATGAGGTGGCCAACGGCACGGTGACGGTGTCCAAGGACGGCAGTCTTCATTTCCAGCAGGTGCGGGTCGAGGATGGGGGCGTATACACCTGCTACGCCATGGGGGAGGCTTTCAATGAGACACTGTCTGTGGAGTTGAAAGTGTACAACTTCACCTTGCACGGCCACCATGACACCCTCAACACGGCCTATACCACCCTGGTGGGCTGCATCCTCAGCGTGGTCCTGGTCCTCATATACCTGTACCTTACCCCCTGCCGATGCTGGTGCCGGGGTGTCGAGAAACCGTCCAGCCATCAAGGAGACAGCCTCAGCTCTTCCATGCTTAGCACCACACCCAACCACGACCCTATGGCTGGTGGGGACAAGGATGACGGTTTTGACCGGCGGGTGGCCTTCCTGGAACCCGCTGGTCCCGGGCAGGGTCAAAATGGCAAACTCAAGCCAGGCAACACCCTGCCCGTGCCCGAGGCAACCGGCAAGGGCCCGCGGAGGATGTCGGATCCGGAATCAGTCAGCTCGGTCTTCTCTGATACACCCATTGTGGTGTGAGCAGGATGGGTTGGTGGGGAGATTCTGCCCCAGGAGAGGTAATGCACCCCTGAAGGATATATATGAGGGGATGGAAGAGAGGGCTGGCTGCCCAAGGGAGTGGGTTCCCCCGACCTCAAGGGAACTGGTCACGGGTACAATAGCTGGCAAGACCTCAACCGGGGTGTGGCTGCCACGATTTTCAAATAGGGATATATTAATCCTCAGGCAAGTGCTACACCCTGACCCAAAGCCCTGGGGATTCTGCACGTGGTGGAGGAAGAGGAGCATGTCTGAACTGGGTGGGAATGAGGAAGGGGTGGGGGGAAGAGCAGATTCCCTAAACTTTTTTGAGGTCATCCTTAGCTCCTTAAGAGAAAATCATTTGGGGGAAAAAAAAAAAGATTTTTTTTTTTTTTCTATCTCTGCCCACCCACACCTGTGATGTTGTGTGCGCTGGGGGGCGGATCTTGCACAGGAGCCACACTGGGGAAGAGCTGTAGGATCTTCTTTGGCCAGGAAGTCACACTTCACAGCTGGGGAAATTGGAAACCCTTGGAAAAATGAGTCAGGAAAAGGCCGAGACCTCAGTCAGTAACACTCCCCGAAGCTGTTGTGATTTCCCACTAACGCCTCTCTTTCCCGATGAGTCCCGGATGGACGGATCTTTGCAGGAGCCTGGCCCGTTGCCTGTCAGATATGGCAACAGTGTGAGATGTGTCTGTGCCAGGCCCTGGAACCAGTGGCACAGAGGGATACAGCCTGCACTGAGGGGGTCTGTGTCACGGCATAGGTGCCGACACAAAACTTGTAGATGGGGGATAAACTCCAGATTTGCTCTGGTTGGTGCAACCCTTGGTTAGCATTGCTTCCTGGCACCTGTGTGTCAGACCAGGGTGGGGGCTGCCGAAGGCGGAGCTTTTACGCATGCGCGCCACGACCTGGGCTGTGGGGCCACTTCAACACTAGGAGGAGGAGGAGGAGAGTAAATTAGCCTCTATTGTGTAGCATCCAGCTGGACCTACCTGATCTCCTGATGCCATCTCTTCTCTCAGGCTTCTTAGCAAGCTCAGGGGGGATTGAGTTTTCCCTAATATGCTGCTCTGCAAATGGAGGAATCCTGGAGAGTCTGGCCCCGGCTGCGTTAGCCGGGGCTTGGGGACGGAGAGGACCAGTTATGTATCTTCTCTGTGTTGACAAAGCAGCCTTGGTCCTCTCTTCGATCTCACCCTGCTGCAAAGCCAAAGCATGGGATTTCATCATCCAAGGGGTTGGGACTGGGTGGTCTCTGCCCCAGACTGGCAAATTGGAGCGCAGCTTAGAGCTCTGCCGCTCTCCACAAGGTTCCGGGCAGTCTCGTTAACAGAGACACTGGCACTAAACTTTCAGAAGGAAAGTTCTGCCGCCGCCATCCCTCTCAGCCAGAGGTCTGTGCAGTTGTGGTGGTCAGGCCAGAGGAACTTCATTCCATCCAGGGTTGCAGAAGATTTGGGGTATGGAGATGCCTGTGCCCTTTGACTATACTGCAGGCCCAGGGAGACGGGTGGTCTGAGCTTTAGCAAGGGGAAGAGCAGGGCAAAGGTGAAAATGTTCTCCGACGTTGGTCTTTTTCAGTGTCTCCCCTCCTCCCGACCGAGCTCCCTGTCCACTGGAAGTTCTCCAGATCTTCTAGTTTTCTGACCCGCTCTTTATGTTGCGAGGGTTATGTCCTCCACCTGCGGGTGAGGGCTGCTTGCTAGGAGGGCCCGACTCCCACTGCCTATTAAGATTGGGAAAGGGGACTGGAACGCAACATCTTCCCTTGTCTGTTCCTGGGATGTCAAGACTGCTGTCCATCCTTTCTTAGTAACCTGGTTTGTCAAGAGAGGTGCAGCATTTCCCTCAAGTACTTGCATGCTCCTAGGTATGCATGCTTCCAAGTGCGCATGCACAGTAGCGCCTTGACTTCCCTCAGGACAGTGATTCTTTAGTCCCCACTAATGTCCCCGGTCACAGTGGGTTCCACCTGCGTACCCAACTTCATGCACACAGCTGTCTTGCCCCATAGGAGAGACAGTGACCACGCCAGGCTCCCCAGATACGAACTCTTGTACTTCTAATTTCTGGACTCCCTGAAGCTTTCCCCGCATCTCCGTGGCACTGAGTAACTTCTCTGCAAAGGCTGGAGTTAGGAGAACCACAGGTTGGAGACCTGGGGAAAAGGGATGATGAGGAGCTGGCTGGTTCTTCAGACCCCTCCGAGACCTTGGGTTAAAGACAATACATACGAGAAATAAATGTAGAACTAGGTCAGTGCTGGACCCAGAAGGAGACAGGCAGAGGAACAAGCCCCTATAAGTTGTTCTTCCTGTGTTAACTGCCCTGGAAAGATAGGGGCATGAAGGAAAAGTTGTCTTGTTATATTCCAGAGACTTCTGAGGATTTTGTTACTGGAGCTGTGGTAACCAGGCCACCCTTCTCAGACTTATTAGGGAACCGGGGAAAATCTCATCTCCATGCTACAGTTTCCCACTGGGCACCACCTAGGGCTCTGAAAATCTTTAAAATAAATGTCAAATGAAGTTGGCCTTCTGGAACATCCTGAGCTCCTGAGGACTAGGAGGGCCATTTTCTTCTGAAGTCCTACCCAGTTTAGGGAATAAGAAAAGACCCTGAGGCTGTACATCTCCCTCCCATATCCACCAGGTAGGCCCCTCGTTCGAAAGACTAGTAGGTGCGTCTGGCTGCCCCATCAGGAGATTGAACTGATTAGCCTCTTCCCATCGTTTCAGTGGATGGAACCCAAAAGTGGCTTTCTACTTGGGGGATTAGGTACTCAGCATTTGTAAGCCCACTAGAACCTTGGTAGGAAACTGCCAGGTCTGATCATAAGAAAACGCTGAGAAATCACTCCCTCCCTTCCCCCCCACCCTGAACCCATAAACCAGACCTATCTCCCAGGAAGCAGGTGTCCCTGGAGACAGAATATGACAGGGCTCTACTATCTGTCTACGTGATTATTTGTGATCTTTTTTCTTTGCCTGTGTTTATGGGGCTCCTAGGAAGGGGCCAGGAGAGGGTACAGCCTAGCTGGGGACAGTAAAGCTGACTGATTCCCATTCTCTGTGTGTTCTTAACCTCTGTACTTCCTTGTAGCCCTGCTGGCGAAGCAAGCAGGCCTCCCTGTGTCCAGGACCCCATCCCTCCCACTTATGTTCACCCAGGCAAACCTTGGAGCCTCTGGGCTCTGAAAACTAGGCTATGATCATTAAACCTGGCTTGAGTCTCTGTCCTGGCAGTCTGTGACTGGTTTATTTCTCTTTTCAGCCTGTGGAGGGGGCTCACTGTACCTCCGAAGTGTGTGGCCTACGGAGAGGATATTTAAATGCTGCTATAAAGGCCAGGGTAGACTCCCCATCCAGGCATGAAAATAGACCAGGGTCAACGAACTTCTTTTGTAAAGCGGCGGATGGTAAATACGTTAGGCTTTGCAGGCCGGACACTCTCTGTTACAGCTACTCAGTCGTGCCACGGTAGCAGGACGGCCGCCACAGACAGGACGTAAACGATGAGTGCGGCTCTGTTCCAGGAAAACTTTATTTACAGACGTTGAAATTTGAATTTCATATCATTTTCACTTGGCTTTTGAGTTTTTTCAACCATTTAAAAAAATAAAAACTCTTATTAGTTCACCGACCATACAAACCCCGGCAGCGGGCTGGTTTTGGCCAGCAGACCAGAGTTTCCCCAACCTGACAGATTCTCAAAAGAAATGTCACTGACACTGTAGCAGGAGAGAGTTTAGAAATTCCTTAACTTGGGGCTAAGGCCTGCGGATAATGAAGTCTTCCTGGATCCCTGGGGAGGAGGGCTGCCTCCCCACAGAGTTCTGTTACAAGTCCGGGTGAAGCCTACTAACTGTGCTATGGAAAGACGCTTGCACTCGATTAAAAGAATTGGTGGAAAGCAGCTCAGTTTTGGTATTTTGGTTATTACCTGTATTTTTTTCATACTGTGTATGAGAACTATCTTAGTTTGGCTCAAAGCATATTCATTGAATGGGCAGGTTAATCTTCATTGACAGTTTACTGTGTCCTAGGCATTGCATAGAACAGAGAAATGCAACCCCCACGTTCTTGGTACAGACACAGGCTACCAGAAATTGGACCTGATTCTACTAAACACTGAACATGCAAATTCTTTGGCTACTCTCTTGGTACTTCTGGAAGGGGACTGTCATGGTAGAGCCCAAGAAGGGAGAGGAGATGGTGTAAGGACAACAGAAATTAAGAACCAGAATTTGAATCATTACCTAATTTCCTACATTGATAACATCTTGACTAAAGGGCAGCCCTCCTCTGTCTGGAAAGTTGTCTTGTTCTCTCCATGAGGAAGCACCGAAGTGGTGAGGTGATGGAGACCACTCACCCCAGCCGCATCAGACGAATCAACCTTGGCAGGCAGCGGAACGCCAGATGTCCATGCCAGAGTGCCTCCATCGTCTACATTTACATAGCATTTTTTTCAAAGCTGTTTTTGCTGCAGCTGAGGTTGGCCAGGAAGAGGACGCTGGTAAAGAGAACGGGGTCTGGGAAGACTGTCGGCTGTTCTCCCATCATGGCTGTGCCAAGCCCTGTCTCTGAGCCTGAAAAGTTGTGGTGTCCTTTCTCCCATCATGCCAAAGACGTCTATGGCTGCATCTCAGCACACGCGTGCACACACACACACGCACGCGTGCACACACCCGCCCCAAACCACAAGAAAGTCCCTAAGGTTCTGGTCAAGATGTGCCATTTTGTCTGCCATGTCTTGCAGCACTCTCCTTAGCCCCTCCTAGGTGGCATTTCAGGGGAGTGAGGGAGGCTAATAGGACAGTTGCCTTGTAGAACAGAAGTTGAGAGTTCAGTCGCACTGGCCAGCCTCGTCTCCCTTCCTCTTGACCTCTCACCTCCTTTCCTTCTGCAGTTGTAGTTCTTGTACCGCGTACCTTGTCTCCCAGGAAACCGCTGTGAAGCTCCTTTCCCCATCCACGCTGTAACAAAGGCTCAGACCTGTGCAGTAGGAAGCTTGGCTTTTCTGGTCTAGCTGCAGTGAGCCTTTGCTGCTTCTCCCGGGGCTTGAGAGAGGAAAGGCTAAAGCAGCTGCCACATCAAGCCCTTCATCAGACTTCTTTGCTGTCGGGTAGGAGATCCCAGGTGGCAAAGACACAGAGACCTGCCCTGAGGCCTTCCAGTCTACGTCAGTGTGGTTACTGTCCCAGAAACATAGAGGGTGTGGGACTGTGGCCTGAGAGAACCGTCCTTCTGTGAGGCAGGACACGGAGCCCCACAGGGAGACTTCCAGGCACCCTGTGGCACTGGCATACACAAGGGGAGAGTCATTGGCTTCGGAGTTAGGGGTGTGTGTATGCACACGCGTGTGTCTGTGCACAAACACACACGCAGGGTGAGGAGCACCCTAGCTGGACAGAACTCAGTGCTGCTTTCCCCTCACCTCCCGCTGCCCCCTCACTTGGCCATGGTTTGCTTTTGGTGGGGTCTAGCCGGAAAGGCCCAGCTCTGTCCTGGGCACCCTTAGAAAGCACAGTGAGATACCTCACAATGTGCTTTAAAGAGAGGGGTGCTGGGGGCCCCCCATGTACACTCAGTGAGACAAAGAGTTGAATCCTCTGGTACCACAGAATGGCCTGAAGTAGCGATTTAATCCGCTTTTAGCGGAAGTTTAAAAAACCATCTGGGAAATTCTGATGATAACAGGTAGATTAAAAACTGGGGCTCTTACTCCCCGCCCACGGTGACTAGCCAAGCCTTCTGGGTGGATGGGTGGGGGAAGGCTGTCTTACTGCGGGTATTTGGGTCTGCTTTGAGCTTAGCCCCGTGCTGGGAACTGTGTCCTTCAAACCAGCCTTGAGTCTGGGACCCTGGGGTTCTGCACTGTCACCCGTGTCTTCTCCGTGCCCGTGCTGGTGAGACGTGCCGGGGCTATGCCCACAACACCTGACCAGCGTCTCACTGCTGGGTCCCAGCTGAGGAAAAACACAAGATAAAAAACTGGCTACAGCAGACCCTGTGCTGCTGTGCTTCCCGCTTCTCTGTGTGCACCCCAGGCGGACTGCTGGCCGTGCTCAAGACAAGTGGGATGGAAAGTATCCTTCCCTAATTTAACACTTAAATAGAACTGCTTTCCTGTGTGTGTGTGTGTGTGTGTGTGTGTGTGTGTGTGTCTAAGTAAGTCCTTCAAGGAGGAGGGGACTGCGATCTTCCCCCACGCGCCTGTAACAAGGGAAGAAAAGCCTGTGAGCAAGCTAGGGGCCACGTGTCACAGCTCTGCGTCTCCAGTGCCTGGTATGAGGGCCTGGGGCGGGCCGTGCTCAGCCTGGGGCTACAGGGGAAACGGGGAGGGGGGCGCAGGGTCGTGTCCATTACTGTTGCTGCTGCCTTCCTGGCTTATCTGCTCCACTTTTCCTTCAGAAGCACAGAATTAGGTAGGACAGATGTAGACAGACTTGTGACCTGCTCCAGGCACTTCAGGCTGGACGAGGGGACAAGTGCACTGATTTCCAGATTTATAATCAGCCCCATGCCTTGAAACCACCAGGCAGGCAGCACTTAGGACTGGCTTCCCTAGGGTCATAACCTGAGTGGCATTCCTGACCGGAGTGCATGACAGCTGACCTTGCACGTAGAAGGAGGAAGCGTGTGTGTGTTCCCTTACGACGGCCGACAACACAACCTGAGACTTGGGTCCCCTAGGCATCATTATCCATAACTGTTGATTGTCTCCCTAAAAGAAGCATCAAACCCAGGACCGGGCCGAGTAAGAGAGAGTCAAGGACAAGAACATACTTGTAAACACAACTGTTTCCATTCGTTTAATGCTTTGGACTTTCCAATGCCTGCAAACATGCATTCTCTGCTCTGCCCCTCACGGCATCCCTGAGGCGGGTGGAGCACTGAGCGGTCCACCTGTGGCCACACCGTTGTTAGGAGCCGAGCAAACCCAGACTGCAGCCTTCCTGGCTCCCGGGCCAATGTGCTTTTCACTGCCTGATACACAGGCTCTTACGTCAACCAGCTACGGGGGCAACAGAGCACTTACCCGGAAGCCTCCCTGCTCCCTAAGCCTGCAGAGGGCCACAGAAATGCTAAGATTGGGGCATCAGGACCAGGGGTGTCCTCTGGAAGTCAAGACAGGTAACAGGTTCGGGGTCAACAGCCACCACTGCCATTCCCAGCGGAGCCCACACTGTGACCCCCACATCTTGATCTTCGTCAGGCGAAAAGGCCTTAGTAATGGATTCAAAGGGTGCTCAGGGCCCACTCCCAGAAGAAAGAAGCCTCAAGCCCCAGCTAGGAAGTGAGCCTCTGACCCCCCTCCTCTCCCCATTCCACTACACTCCAGCAGCCCAGGAGGAGGGGGAAGGTGAGGGCTGGCTGACTCAGCCTGCAAGTGCCTGGAGCTCTGGAGCTGAAAGGCCCCAGCACTGTGCAGCTAATGATTATTATTAACTCTGAACAGGCCTTGGCACAGCAGCCAGCTGGCTCCAGGAGGATGCCTAGATCTCCCACAGTGAGGTCTGAAAAACAAGACCCAGAGCAGCCATGCACGGGGGTGGAAGGGTGGGGACAATGAGAAAGGACGCACAGGCCGGTGTCAGGGACTGGGAGGGGCCGCCTGCCCTGGGAGGTGGTTGGGAGAGGAGGAACTGGCCGGCCAGGGACAGCAGCCTAGGGTTGACGCAGCTCAAGAGCCAAGGTGAGGCTGGGAGACTTCCCCAGACACAGCTTCTGCCATTCAACACCACCCCCAGCCCAAGTGGGGCTCCAGGGAAGGAGTGGTTGGGGGGGCAGGGGGGGGATGTGGAACCCAGAACAGTAATCCTGTTACCATTTGGATTTGGTTACAAAAAAAATCTACATTTCTAATGTCCTCAAGGTTGAGTTTGAAATATAATCATATTTGGAATCAAGTCTTAGTGAGCCTGATATGCAAATTTGTGCAAATGACATGCAATTTTTTTTTTTTTAATTTGAGCACCCTGGCTTTTTTTCTTTTTTAAAGGCAAAACAGGCTGACTACTAGCAGCTTTCCCTAGCCAGGGAACAAGGGCAAAAGGGCAGCCATTTGCTTCCTCCCCCCAAGGCCTCTGCCTCATTGCCGAGGTGCCCAGCTAGCATCCCAGATGGGGAGATACAGAGAGGTGGGGGAACAGAGGGCCTAGGGAGGAGGAAAACGCATACAAGCAGGAGGCGTGTGCAGCAGGCAGCCACCCAGCTCCCAGCTGGAGGAAGAGTGTCCTGGCACTGAGGTCTAATGGTTGTCCAGCTGCTGCCCCAGGATGTGAGGGCAGGTGGCGATGGAGGGAGAGATGCAGGGGAGGGGGGGCGGGAAGTGCCCCCACACGCAATCTGGCCGACCGGGAAGAAGGGCTCCTCCTGGTGACCTACTCCCCACACTGCAGTCAGACAGGCTATGCAGAAGACCACCTGTGCCCTCCTCTCGGCCCTGTGCCCCTGCCCTCCAGGCCTTCTGGTCAGAGAGGTGACAGCTGGGGCCCCTTCCTCCTGCAGAATATAAATGACTTCCCCCTTCCTCCGAGGGCTGGGAATAGACATCAGCTGGCAGAGCCCACGCAAAGTGCCGGCTGTCAGCCCGCCCGCCCGCCCGGCAGCCCCCGCACCACCTGGGAGCAGGCAACACCTCAGGCAGACTCAGGCTTTGTGGCGCTGGCTGCCTGGCTCGCGGAAGCTGGTGAACCTCACCCGGCCCTGTCACCTTGCCATAGACAGAGTGAGACTCCCAGCACTGGCTGTGATGCAGGGAGAGCAGGAGTCCCTGAGCCAAGGGACCCCAGATAAGAATGTCCTCCATGAGGCCCCAGGAACCATCCCCCCCAAGTTCAGACCATACTGGGGAGTCTGAGAGGGGAGACAAGGCAAGGAGACAGAAATAATCACCCTCTGAAGAGCAGAGACCCCCTTTAGATGCTCTGGGGCTGGAGAGCTTCCAGGAGACGCCATCTGACCCAGTGAGATCCAGAGAGGCCACTTCTGCCCCTTGCAGTCCCTATTCCTGGACTGTTAAACCACACCAACCTCCTTGCTTCTGAACCACTCAGAGCGGGGCGGGGGGGGGGTCTTCAATCTTAGGAAGACCTGGGGCATCGAAATTACTGCCATCTAGGAACACCTGCCCTGCCCCTGGGACCTGGAGTTCCGGCCGCTACACCCAGGCCTCCCAGAGCTTCCACTGAGCTGTCTACCTGCCTCAACACCAGCTTTCCTGGCGCGGCTGTCTTCAGTCCCGCCATGATCTACGGAGGTCCCATCCCCCCGACCGAGCCAGCCCACAGTTAGCCAGTCTGGCACCCAGCTCACCACTGAGGGCAGTCTGGGGAACTACCTTCCCTTGGGAACAAGAAGGGGCTTTCTGCAGGGAAGAGGGCCCAGCCCTTTTTTGCCAGCCGGCACCACACTCAGCCCCCTCCTGGGCCAGAGAGCTGGCAAGAGACAGCAACTGAGAAGAGCTTCGCTGAGAAGGGGAACCAGGGAGACTTTGTTTTTCCTAGATCAGAAAAGCCCTACCCCACTTTCCTTAGCTCTTATTTTGTCCTAAAAGCTTTGGAATATCTCCACAAAGCTATGTGCTGAGGCAAGAACCTGAGCCCCAGGAAGGACTACGAGATACTCAGGACTACTGTGCCACTCAGAGCGCATGGCAGGGAAAGGCGCTCGCCCACGTCCTGCAGCCCTCAAGGCCAGATTCTGAGGTGGGCGGAAGGACGTTCTTAACTGAGCTGAGAGGCCCAGCCAGGAACCATAGGCTTGCTTAAGCCAATGCCCTTCTGCTCCTATAAAAGCTTTAAAGTGACTTTAGTGCTTTCACTGCCTTGGAGTTCAAGAGAGCCTCCTCTGGGACTCTTCTCTCCACAGTGCCTGACCCCCTGGGCCCTAGTCCAGGAGCCCAATCGGCAGATTCCTGGAAGGCCACGAGGGCAGCCCTGTCCCTCCAGAGGGATAAGGAGATAATGAATGTAAGAATGACGTCCTGAGTCTGCTTAGTGGTCCAGCCCACAGTCCAGAGTGGGGAGTGTGTTCGGTGGCAACAACCTGACAGACACTGAATGTTGGAGATTGTTTAGAAACACTCACCCGTGACACGGATGCGGAAACTGGTCCCGAGACATGTGACTTGCCTAAGGTTGCCCAAGAGATCCTACAAGAACCATAACCCATGCTCTCCCTCCACACTGCTTTCTCGAAGACCCCAAAAACCACTGCTGTCACATTCATAAGTTACCGGAACCCAGTTCTCCCTCGGGCACACAGGCAAGAAATGACTGCGGGCACCATCGCCCCCACCACCCAGCACATCCATCTCCCATCAAGAGTGGAGGCTTCAGGATTGAGTTCCCCCGCCCCCCGCAACACCTTCCACTGGCACCCAGTATACTTCCCCATTTCGGCCCAGTGAGTCGTCGTCAGAAATAGCAGTGTGGGTTTCTGCAGCCCCTGGCCCAGCTAAGAAGTACAAAAACCCCACTACTTCTGAATGGATCCCTTGAAGGTCACCAAAGGGCACGCTGAAGTCCGAAGCAAGTGTCCCACCTACATTCAGAGTTCGGAGGAACTCACATTTCCATTTTCTTCTTCGGCAAGTAGGAGCTGGAGATCTGGTGCATGATCGCCAGGGCCAGATAGAGGGGCAGTGCCAGGCACAGGTACCAGGCTGTGCCTTTGATCTGGGCCTGGAACCACACTGAGTACATGCCCAGGAGCACCGTGACTGTAGCCATCAGGTAGACCACCAGTCCACAAGTCAGATGGTAGAGCTTGAGGCGAGCCACCCTTGAGACCCTGGCTGCTCGAGGACAGAGGAGGCAGAACCCACACAGTGCCTGGCCGCTAGTGGCCAGCAGTGTCAGAGCCCCTACCCAGCTGTGCCAGGACACCAGGTGGGGCAGCTCACTGCGGGTCCTGCTGAAGATGATGAAGCCCAGGCCCAGGGCCGCACAGAGGATGGCTAGGGTCTGCCCTGCCCAGTGGAGTCGGATCCGGGCCTTTCGGGAGCAGAAGAAGAACAGGGAGTGTTCAGGCGAGAAGAGCAGGATGGCCTCAGCCATGCAGAGGCAGAACTGTGAACAGAGGAGAGGGCCAGTGAGCCTCAGGCCCAGCGTGGAGGCCTAAAAAAAGGAGGTGCTCTCATACATCCAAACAGAGAGGACAAAGGTGAGGGCTAAAGAACTCCCACCAGGACCTCCTGCCTCACAGGTCAGCGTTTCTGGGCACAAGTGGGGATCAACACTTGAGTGGAAGTCTTATCATTCAGGCTGACCTCCATCCCGACCTCCTCCACAGGCAATGACTCCCCATTTCTTGACCAGTGTTAAGCAAATCTCTAGAAAATGTTAAACTGCCTTCTGAACTTTGCAGGGGTAAGGGAGTTGGGGGGGGGGGTGACTGGACAACACTTCTACTTCCTCCTTTCAGACCCTAGGGGAGAAAGACACATCTTCCAGACCCTCCCAAGCCCCCTCAACCACCTGACACTAACTAGAGCCCAGCCTTCCATGTCTCCCAATCAGGTTGCAGGGGGGAGATGGGGCCCTCTCTCTTTCCCCCACCTCTCTGAGCCTTAGAAAGGCTGAGCCTTCAAAGGCTGGATGCTTCCCTAGGGGACACTTCCAAACAAATCAGCTGCAGAAAAGAAGCCCAAACTCACCGCCAAGGCCATGAATACAGGGTGCCAGGAGAAAAGACCTAAGAATCAAAGAGAACAGACTGACGGCTGGGCACCATGTTTCCGCCCCTGTGGCTGGCTGGAGCCCAAAGAATCCGGCTACAGGGGACAGGTCAGTGTACCATTCCCAGCCCAAATCAGAAGTCTGTGCAAAGCGGAGCAGCCAATGGGGCTTAAGGGGAGCAACCAAGGGGGCAAACATACAGCAGTCTGGTCTGGGTTCCCCATCCGGGAGCTCGCAGCTGTCAGCCCAGTCCTAGAATGGACCTTGGCCTCCTTTACTTGTATCCTCCGCGAGGGGCTCCGCTTCTGATGAACTGGTGAGTTCAACTGAATGTCTGCCTTTCCACCCCCGCACTCAAAACCCCGCCCTTCCAGGACCCACCTCCCGGGGCCCCGCCCCACTACCACCTTACTACCCGGTCGCAGCTCGCCCCTCCACTGCGGGGGGGCGGGGGGCAGTCCCCACTCCAGGTCTCGGAGCGCTCCCAGCGACGCTCCTCCAGCGTCCCGGCTCCGCCCCCTTCCCTGGCCCCGCCCCGCCTTGCACACTCACTGGTTCCTGGCCGGGACAACACAGTCAGAAAGATGGTGAAGCCCAAAGCCACCAGGTGCGCCAAGATCCCACTGCCTGTCCGCAGCCAGAGGGTCAGTCTCGGCTCCCTCGCCGGAGCGGGAACCAGACCTACCTCCAGGGGCTGCATTGCCGGGCCGGGCCGGCGTACACTCCCAGCTGCTGGAGCGCGTCTTCCGGGTTTGCGATCGCGGAGGCGGCCGCGACGGCGGGAGAGGCCCCTCCCCCGGCGCCGCCGGCACTACGGCGGCCTCGCCCACAGCGCCCTCTGGGGGCCGGGGGGAAAGCGCGTCTGGAGAGCCCGGGGGCGGGGGGGGGCGGTTGCAGAAGGGGGGCAGAAGGGGATCAGAGGGCAGGCGGCCAGCCTGGTTTCTTCAGTGAACCTCATTTGTACCTTTCTGTCCACAAGGGCTTACGTCTCGAGTAGCCTGTGGAAATTACACTTATGGCAAATGATTCCACCCAAACCCCAATCACAAATATCATACACTGAACCAAGAGTGTGAAACCAGTGCTTTGAGTAGTCTTCCAGAAACACTGCATTTCTCAGCCTGCCCACACCTTCCTGTCATCCCTTCTTCTGTCTTGTTAAGGGAGTAAGAGTCCTCCCTGCCTAAAAGCAAGGACACCGAAAGGTAAGGACCAGGCCAAAAGATAGTGCCTGTGCCTGCTGAGTTCAGGTTTGAGGACCAAAGGAGGGAGATGGAACAGTGTCACCCCTATCGGCACACTAGCCTCCAGTGAGATAAACGGAAGAACTAGGGCACTCCCAGCCCTTCCCACCTCCACACCATCTGCTCAGCCCTGGGGAGTCAGGTGATCCTGAGGGACCAGGACCTCCCACATTCCTGCTGCCTCCCACACCATAAGTTTTGTAAGAGATCATACATTTCCCCTTCCTGCCTCCAGAAAGGTGTGGTTCAGCTAAAGGAGGCCTACCTGGGAGAGACTCTACCCCTCCCTGAGGGGCAAACCCACAGGCCAGGGACAGGGACCGAAACAGGCTGTCCCACAGAAATCCCGCACAGCCTTACAGCAGTGACCAACTCAATTCGAGCTCCCCCAGTGGTTGAGAAAATAAGGCTGCTAGGGAGAGGCGGGAAGGGCAGGAAGAGCTGAAGAGACTGAGGCCATAGTTCAGAGACAGGATGGAGGCCCAGCGTTGCTGGAAGACTGAAAAGGGCCCAGGCCGGCTCCCACAGACCCTCAGGGCAAAGACCTGAGAGTTGGGCCAAAGGAGTGGCTCCCTTGCCCCCGTCAGGTTTCCCTTACCAACAGGGCCGGAGTCATCTCTGGGATAAAGATTCTGGCAAGCCTTGCTCCCTCAGAGCCATATGCCTCATCATCCTCTGGAGAGAAGACGTCCCCCATGACACAAACCCCAGCCATTCCCACACCATTTAAAAGGACAAAAATATATGAGCATAAGAGACTTCTGCAGGCAAGCGCCGGGAGCTGGAGTCTGGCTGCCTATCATCTCCGCCTCCTGGGGTGCGGATGGGGACAGCAAGGACACTCATTTTATTCCATGTTTTTCCTTCCTTTTCTATGTTTCTGTTTTTACATTTTCTTAGCAGCAACAGAACAGGGAGACAGTCTTGAGGTATTTTAAAGAGTTTTTTTTCTTAAAAAAAATAATATAAAGTTATAAAAAGCGGCAGCAGCCTGGGGCCCGGATCTGGAGGGGAGGAGGTGCTGGCGGCTCCATCGCAGAGGGCAGGCACTTTCTTGTTAATGGGCTTTAGACTGCGGGAAGACAAGAGGCAAGAGACACGGTCAGGCTGCGGGCCTACCAGTCCTCCGACCCAGTGACCTGTGTGGACCGTTAGAGCTAACGCTTGCTTTCCTCCTGGCTGGGCTGGTGATGAATGCTGGAGGAGGGGGAAAGATGAAGGCCAGCCGAGCAGGGACAGCCCGAGAACCTCCGTGCACACACGCGCACACAGGTGGGGGCACTGTCCAACTCACTACCCTCGTACGGGTGCCAGAGGAGTGGGTATGCATCTGGCCCATGCCTACACCAGAAGAGCATCCCCCTTCTCCCCGCCGGTAAGTCCCTCCTGGCTGAGATCATAGGGACAGCCCAGAGCGGGCTGCTCCAGAGCTCCCGTCCGAAGAGGCACATAAGCCTGGCTGCTGGCCTTCCCAGAAACCCTGGAGGACTTGCCTGGCACCTGAAATCCTGGAAGTGGACACATATGCATACAGGGACCTCGGGTGGTGTCCCTGCCCTTCCAGGCCCTGGTGCCCAGAGGCAGGACCCATGAACAAGACCAGCCCCCCTAGCCCGCCGCCCAGCATATCAGGCCACAGCTCAGCAACCCAAGCTCAACCCCACTGCCCAAACCTTTCCCAGCAGAGTTCGTGAAGTCCAACTTCCTTTCCTTCAGGGGACAGAAGGAGCTCCAGTCCTGGTGTGAGGGCCACAGCCAGATCAGAAAGTGGCCCTTTTGTTAAAACAGAAGCAGATATGGGGGGAGGGGACAGGCAGCATGGCCTCAGCTCAAGGGAGAGATAGGGGAAGGCCCGTCAAGCAAAAGCTGGGTCACCTTTCAAAGAGCTGACCTACCTCGGCCTCGAGAAGATGGCCCAGGAACTCTCTCAACTTCCCCTTTCGTCCCTTCCCCGCACAAACATTTACTTAGCACCTCCTCTGTGCCAGGTTCCCACTGTGTTCTACCCTCGTCCATCCTGATTTTTCCCTGCCCGTGCTCTTCAGGGAGCGGGGCCGGTACCTTCAGTGTCGAACACTTCTCCTCAAAGGCCATGGCAGGACCCGGCTTCTTGCGGCGCACAGAGCAGGCCGCATCGGCGGGTGCGCCTGCCTGGCAGTGCTTGGCCTTCACCGGCCGGCAGTAAGTGGCCAGGTTTTTCCGCTTCTTGGCTACCTCCTCCTCAGAGAGGCAGGTGGGTGGCAGGGCCTTGGCTGGGTGTCCAGCCGCTCCCCGGTTGTCCAGCTGAGAAGCCTTGACGGGTGTAGGGGGCTGATGAGGGGAACCCCGACAGTCCAGAGGCCCTGCCCGCTTCACTCTTGGCCCCACCGTCCCATTAAGCCCCATGCCCAGGGCTGTTTTAGTCTTGGCCGAGAGGCCCCGGCAGCCAGACAGTTTGCCTTTTCCAGAGGGCTCCAGGATGCAGGTCCGTTTGAAAGTGGTGGGGCCTGGGGATAACTTTCGCTTTCGAGAAGGGGCCTCCACCTCGACCCCGTCCTTGCCTTTGGACGACTTGCTGGCCTTCGAAGGCGGGAGTTTGCTGAAGGATGGGGATGGCGTGTTGGCAGGCAGTGGTGAGGTGATGGCCTGGCTCCCGCCCATGCACTCCGCCTGGCTGCAGGCCGCTGCCACGCTGGGGGAGCCTGCGGGGTAGCTGGGGACCAGGCTGTCCTTGGCGGGGGGCGTGGAGGCTGGGCAGGCAGGTCTGGGGGGTGGGCCTGGAAGGCGGGGGCAGCTGCCTGTAGAGGATGGGCTCAGGGGAGCAGAGAGTGGGGAGCTGACAAGGTGGGATGGAGGCTCAGCCGCCGGTGGGATCTTCCTGCAGCAAAAAGAGAGCCCCACTGTCACACCAGGCAAACAAGAGGACCTCCCCACCAACCTCCACCCGTCTCTCTGCCCCACCTAGAAATGGCCCACAGAGCCCCGGCCTTGCTGCCATCTGCTGGGAGACACTGGAACTGAGGCTTAGAAAGAAAGCACAGGGGTAGGCAGGAATGAACTAGAATACAGACCCATTAAGAACCTCATTTCAAATTTCAGTTTGGGCATCCCCTCTCCCTAGTTACCCAAAAGGTACTGGAAGTGACGGATAAGAGTCGGGCTTCACTCCCACACCACCCACTCATGCCCTGCCTCGGCCCAGCCTCAGGCTGTCAAGTCCCCCCACCTCCCCTTCATTCTATCTGGGGTCTTGCCCCAACAGCCGAACCTCATCTATAGGTATGTGAGAAGAATGAGGGCTTCTGAAGCCCATGGATGTCCAGGGTCCGGCCTCCAGGGAGGACAGCCCCGGGCCCAAAAGACTCACCTCCACATGTGTGAGCTGAGGTGCCGCTCCAGCATGGAGCTCAGTGCTGAGCAGAAGCGGTCCAGCCGGCGGCTAAACACGTAGCATCCGGGACTCACCAGTCGGCTCCCAAAGGTGCAGAACTAGAGGCAGAAGGGAGGGCCGTGGTCAGTGGGGCCAGGGACGCAGGGAGGGCTCCTGCGCAAAGGATCCGACCTCCTCCCCACACTGTGGGCCGGGAGGGCTGGGCCACCCCCCACCCCAGGTCCCTGCCCCAGGTCCTTACCGCCTGTGGCCGCGGGGGCCGGGTTGCATAATGGCAGTCAGGGGGGAGGTGGAGGTCGTCAGATGTCCCCTCCTCCTCACTCTCCTCGCTGGAGGCCTGGGCCCCACCCCGGGGCAGGGGAAAGGGGAACAGGCCTGGGTCCCCATCACCACCACAGGGGCCTTCACCATCCAACTCACTCTCAGAGGAGGCCCGGGACCTGGAAGGGCCAAAGGGGGTGTGAGGCCGATGAGAGGGGGTGGGTCAGGGCGGGGGTGTCCCTGAACCCGCCAAGCTCAAAAAAAGCCAGGGCAGACACCCTGCCGGGCAATGAGACAAAAAGGAAGGAGGACAGGAAGGGAGGGAACAACAGAGCTCACAGAGTAAGAGCCAGAAAGGTCAGGGGCCACAGCTCCCAAGGGATCCTCTCCCCAGCCCCTTCACTTCACTTCCCAGGCCCTGCCTCCTCGGGGGGGAAATCTGCTCCAGATTCGCCTCCTCCTCCAGAAAATCTTCTGAGTTTAACTGCACCCAGCTCTGGTCAGCCCCGTCAATTCTCTCAACCCCCTTCTCGCATCACATATTCCCGTGAGCCTGTCTGTGAGCTGAGCCTGTCTCGGGTCTGCCCCTTGTGTTACAGGCGGAGATGCGTGTGTGTCTCCTTCGGCAAGGTGGGCTCTCCCCGGGCTCCAGCGCAGCCTCTGCACACGAAGGGGCCAGTGAGTGAATACACAGTAGGACTGCCTCACCCAGGACCCTGACCCTTTCAGTTCCCCAGGTGCGCGTTCTGGCCCGTGAGAAGCAGCTGGGCCAACGTTTCTATCCCGGGCATTGGAACCGGCACGCTCAGAGAGGCTGAGGCACAGCGGCGTGCTGGGGTAGGAGCAGGGGGTCACCTACTTCCGCACCACTGCCAGGGCCCCAGCTAATCCCCCCACCTCGGGGCGGAGGGAGACTCCCTGGGCCTGTTTCCCGGGGTCCGTGATGGCTTGGGACCAAGCGTCCCCAGGTGGGGACCGGGCCTGGACGTACCTGGGCAGTGCGCAGTATGGGTAGGTCTGCTTAGCGCGAGCAGAGAAGGTGCTGCTGGGGGTGGCCGCTGCCACAGCCTGGACTGAGGAGGGGGGCTCCTGGGAGGGGCGCTCAAGAGTGGGCTCCTTGCGCCCTGGGCTCTTCTCTTTGGGAGACTCCCCTTTGCGGGAATTGGCCTTCAGCTCTGCCACGAGCACGTCAAAGTCCTTGGCGCGGCCCTGGACCTCCCGGCGCTGGTGCACCGAGTGGATCTAGAATAGAGCAGGGTGAAGGGTGGGGAGGGGTGTGAGCCGAGCAGGAAGGAGGGGCGCAGTGTGTGCTAGCCTAGGCAAGCGGAGAGAGGGGGTGTGAGTGTGTTGGTAGGTGTATTTGTGGGTCTTTCTTTTGCTCCCCCCACAGGCCCAGACCCTTCCTTTGGACTGGGGCGATCTGCCTACTGCTCCCAGCCTGGGCCCACTGGGGGCAGCCTCCTCTCCCCTGGCCTCACCTGGGCTTCACCCCCACCCCGAGCTGAATCTTGGCTAACACTGCAGTTTCTCTCCTTGCCCAGGGCCCGTATCTGTGCCGTCCTCCCTCACCGTGCAGTGGGACTGAGATTACCTTGCAGGTCAGCAGGCGGGTACAGATCTTTTTGGTCTCTGGGTTTACTACCCCACACTGCCTGTTGAGGTCGCACTCCTTCCCTGTGGGGAAAACAGTTCCTGTGAGCCCCAAGGCCATTTCCAGGAGGCCCAAGGGAAGGCCTGGGAAGAGCTGGGCCTACGGCAGCAGAACCTCTGGCCTTCGAGTCCGGGGCTGCAGCCTTCCAGAGAAACTCCTCTGGGCATCAGAGGAGAAACTCTCTGCTGGGCACAAGAACCATCCTCACCCCCCAACTCCCAGCCCAGGCACTCCTTTTGGTGACTCCAAGTCCAAAACAGGGCAACAGAGATCAGGGCAGCCACAGGCATGTGGGATGCCAGGGAAGCCAGCTGTGGGAGGGGTCTGGCGCCCTGGATCTAGGTGAGAGGAGAGAGAAACATCAAGAGCCCAGGGTGAGGAAGAATACCTTCACCTGCTTGGGCATAAGCTCCCTTAGCCTTGATCAGGAGACCTGGGCTGAAGAGAAGCTTCCTAGAAAGCAAGGAGTTCAAGTGTATGTCCACGTCAAGCCGTGACTAGGGGGACGGCCAGGCCCACTCCTTCCTGACCCCTCTCCATCAGGCCCAAGGACAAAGCAGTCCAAAAGGGTCCCCCACTCTACCTTCCTGACCCCCAAGACCATGACTACTCACGGGCCATCTTCCGGTGGGTTTTGGGGGGCAGCCTGGCCCCACCAGGCTCCTTTTCAGGAGGGCTGCCTTCAGCCCGGTGACTGGGGCCCTCGCTGGGGGTCATCTCGATGCTCTCTCTCCCCGGAGGTTCTTTAGAAGGGGGTGCCATGGGGTTTTTTCCAGGGGAGTCCTTGGTGAGGCCACCAGGCTGGCTGAGGAAAGCAGAGGGCGGGGCCGCCCTGATTCCATGTCCATCGGGCTTCGGGAGACTGGACATCTTCTCCAGATTCACCACAGGCACGAAAAGGCTACATATGAAGAGAGGGTGTGGGCTGGGGGGCGGGGGGGG
>NW_024423564.1:14162819-14177124 GCF_017311325.1 Ursus maritimus
GGGGGGGGAGGGGCGGCTCGGCCCGGGCCCTGGACTCTAGCCCAGAGCCATGTCCTTCCCAGCCCTGGAACTTGGGTGGGCTCCAGCAGGGGTGCAGACCATGGGGAAAGGGGACCCCATATTCCTTGGAACACATGGAAGGGAACTGCAGAGAGTGGCTGCCTCCTGCTGTGAGCAGTGCCCATTGCCCCCCAGCTGTCTCCCTTTATGTTAACCCCTCCCTGGGCTAGGGTCAGGGTCAAGGCTGGTCTCAGGGAGTCTCCAGCCTCTCCTTACCAGAGGTTGTCCTTCTGCGTCTTCTCAGGAGGTGGGTGGCCACGGCTCCGGGACCCCTGGCCCTTCTCCCTGGAGGAGGTTTTGGTGGAACCTGGGGCCCTACAAGCTGGGCCCTGCCCATTCACTACATGGCATTTCTGAGAGCTGGCAGGGGCTGGAGGTGGGGGTGGGGCCCGGGCGTAAAGCTTGCTGAGGGGCCCGTGTCTTCTTTCTGTCACCAGGAGGTGGAGAGAGTAATCGAGGTGAGTGGTATCAACTGGCTCCTTCCCCAACCTCCTAGCCCTGCTCACAGACTCCCAATACCAAAACCTGGGATTTCCCAAGCCTGAGATTTTAAATTTGCCATCTTCCCACTTGAATCTGAGCCTTCAAGGCTCACAATTCTAGGACTCAGCTTCCTGAACCTTTTAGCTCTTCCCCTAATTCCACCAGATGCTAGAATTTTGCTCAAACAATCACCTGGACCCGCCACAATCCTCTGAAGCCACCCCCAGGACCTTCTGATCCCCAAGGCCTCCCCACTCCATGACCCACATGACCTCCCAACTGACCCTGTCCTCAGAGTTCCACGTTTCACCTTCCCCTGTCCCCTCTCTCTCCTCCCTAGGGCTCCCCTCACCGCAGTGCTTCTGGAAAGCTTGAGGCTTCACCACTTGGCTGCAGTGGCTACACACAACCAAATAGAAGTCGTCATGGGCAGGGCAGTGCCCGAAGATGGACATGTCTGCAATGACAGAAGCCCTTATCACTGGGGCTGGGGATCCCAGGGTTGCCCTGTCAGATCAGAGAGCACCTCCCCCCCCAACTCAGAAGCCACTTCCCCCTCCCCAGCTGACATGACAGGCTTTATGCTACATGCTCTCAGATTCTAGAGCTCAACCTAAGAACGTGGGCCGTCAGGTGAGTGAGCCCAATCACCTATGGTTAGGATCTCCCACAACAGGTCACAGGAGGCAGGGGAATGGGCTGACTCAGACCTAGCAAAGTGAGGATCCCCAGACCTGCTGCTTCTAGCAGCTACCTCCTGGGATATGTTGGAAGAGAGGAAGGTGGTCCTGTCTGCCCTAGGCCCCAGCCCTAATGTGTGTCAACTCCCACCTTCTTTAATGAGGGTCATGGCATCCAACTTCTTCGTGTTTTTGTTACTCTCCTCCAGCTCAGCCCCTGCAGGAGAAACACAGCTCAGAAGGACCACCCCCGCCGCAAAAGCCCCATCTCCTACCCAACCAGCGCTGGCAGCCGAGCCGTAGGAAGTCAACCCTCCCTAACAAGCTCCTGGTGCTCAGGACCACTTGGAGAGCCTTTCAGTGGGTCACTCTCATGTGCCCATTCTTCCTTCAGCTGCTACCCCTGGCATGAGCTGACCCGCTTAGGAAGGATCCTGCCACCTTTCTTAGGACCCCTCACGCCAAGGAGCAATTTGGGGTTCCACCGCTGAGTGGCTGGGTGATTGTGAATAAATATGATCTCTTTTCTGGGCCCGCTTCCCCATTTAAATGGGAAATAATCCTTAACATATTTTGCTATAAATCTCCAAGTCCCTTCTTCAGATTTCTCAGATGGGTCCTTCCTGTTACTCTGTGTCACACCAAACAGATATCTCCCAGGTCCCCATCCCCATAGATGCGATTTTCTTCCACCTGGGTTACCATAGTACTGACAAAGTTACACCCAGCTTCTCAGGTCCTGCCTTGACAGGATGGTCACAGGGCAGAGAAACTGCCGTCTCGGGGGTCCTTTGGCATCTTCAAAGTCCCTTTGGTCAGCTATGCAAGCCCCTCCCCTCTTTAGGAGGGCTTTGGCCAAGGGTTGCCCTCATACCTCAATTTCTGGGTTGATGACAAAAACATCTTAGCTGTGCAAAGCAGCTCTTTCCCCCATCCCCCTACCTTACTCCTCTCCCCTCCCTCCTCTATGCCCCCTCCCTGTCCCTTGGAAAAAAAATCAATTCTGAGTCACCAAACCCGTCTGATTCCATTTCCGGTTCTCAAAGCACCCAGACCCTGACAATGGCCCCATCCTTGCCCACCCAGCATGGGGCAGTCCTGGGGTGGCCTGGGCTTCCACTTAGATGTGCTTCTAACGCCTACTAACAGATTTGCCCCTTTCTAGGATGTGAAGATCACTGACAGTCTTACATAATCTCCAGCTATGAGGGGTGGTGGGTTAGGCATGGAAGAGACAAGGGGCAGCTCCCACTCCTAAGTCCGTTAAAATGCACTGATGGGCAGAACTGAGCTGGGACTCGGATGTCTCAGAGGAGAACAAGTGTCATTAGAGACCGCTCCATGCGGTCTCCTCCTCCACCTCTTCTCACTTGCAAACTTCTTCAGGGCTGTGATGCCTGCTGTCACCCCAAAGGCCACGAGGCCAGGTGCCCCCTGGGGCCCAGGAGACAAAGATCAGCAGAAGGGGCTGTCAGCCCGCTTACCAAAGGGGCCTAGAGAAGGTGGGGGTCAGGGGAGAGAGCCAAGAGGCAGGGCAAGAGGCCCGGGAAAGGACTGAGGGTTGGAGGCACAGAGGGATGGATGGACGAAAGGAGGGAGGAAGGGAGGATGGATAGATGGATGGACCGACGAACTAATACGGAGGGGGCAGGGGTCCAGTGGCACTGCAACCCGCAGGCAAACGCCGAAAAGGAGCAGGAGGTGTGGGGCAGAAGGCGAAGGAACAAGGGGGGTTAGAAGGGGGGCACAGAAGTGGGGTGCGTGGGAAACACGTGGAGAGGACTGTTGCGGACGGGGAAAGCCCTAGGCAGGTGCAGGAGGGGCGGAAGCTAGAGGACAGCAGGCGAAGAGAAAGATAAAGGCAAACAGATGTGGGGGCAGGTACTGGGCACCGGCAGAGGCAGAGGTGGGCAGGGTGGGCTGCGGGCGGTGGGCCGGCGCTAGGACCCGGAGGCGCGAAGGTGACGGAGCAGGCGGGCACTAGGACCCGGCGGGTCCTTTGTTTGGGGGGCCGGGGAGCCGGACGGCGGCTCCCGTCGGCGGCTCCCCTCTGCTGGCGGGGGCCCGGAGAGGGGGAGGGGAGACAGTGATGGGGTCCCCGGACTCTAGGGGAGCTTCACTCACCGTCGGCCGCGGGCAGGTCGGCCCGTTCCACCCACGAGCTCCAGCTCTGTCCCGCGAAGTCATCGAGACTCGGCACCCGCCGCTCCAGAGCGGCCATTGCTGCCGCCGCGCGTTCACGCACCGCCATCACCGCCGCGGACGCGCGCCCGCCCCGGCGCCACCGCCGCGCGGCCCCCTCCCCCTAGCCCCGCCGCGGGCACGCCTCCCCTCTCCCTCCCACCTTTCCAGCTCACTCTTTGCGCAAGCGCAGCACAGGTTGTCTTCCCCTCGCTCTCCCTCTCGCATAGCCTTCTGGGAAGTGTAGTCTTGGAGCGGGTGCTGTTGCTTACGGAGCTTGCAGCAAGAGCCCCTCCAAAATGCACAATTGCGGGGGGCAAAGAGACCAAAGCCCCAGGACCTCCTCTCCTAACCCTTGTACACACATTCTTTGTGCTACCAGCCCGCTCTCTCAAAGTGACTGCATACACACCCCAGCCCCAAACCTCTCTCTGCCCAAGACGCCCCTCTAAGCCGTGCCTTCGCCAGCTGGCTGGCGCCCCTTCCCGGGCTGGCGGTCAAGAAGCGACTTCGCTCCCCCGTAGATCGAATAGGGTAGGTGCAGGGAGGTGGGCGCTGTGAATCAGAAGGGCAAGGGGAGGGAGTCTGTAGGATGTGCTGAAGGACACAAGGGTTGGTGTGGGGGAGGGTCCTCGGCTCCCGTGTTGTGCCTCTTCTGTGGGAAACCCGCGGTGCCCTGATGCAGGGTAGAGGGCTGGAGTGGCGTTGTCTGGGTTTAGGAGGACCTAGATGAGCTGATCAAGATCACCTGTCAGGATGACAGAAGGCTATCTCCGAGCCAGAGCCAGCCCCGGAACTGGGGTGGCCCCGAGGCTGCTGGTGTTTGCAGCATCTCTGCTGATCCTTCTCTCCTCCTGAGAACTGCGATCGATACCCTGTACCGCCTCTTCCCAAACCCTGGCTGGACCCTGACTCCATCCATCACTTTGGCTTCTTTTTCTAATGAATATTTTCTCTGCTGGAAGGGCTGCTACCAGAGCTTCAGCACAAGGAGATTTCTCATCAGATCTGTCATTTTCCTTGCTAAGGCCTGGAAAATACCTTAATCATCCTCTTTCTTCTTCTCAGCATAACATTTCTTCCCACAATCAAGAGACAAAAGCCTGCCACCCCATCATATCAGGAAAGAGAGACTAGTTCTCTTTTCCCTCTTCAACCCTCATAGCTCACCCCATATGCATTCCTTCAGCTAAAGGAAACCAAATTGGAGGTAAATAAGTCAAGGTCTGTGACTTCAAGACCTCAGGCTTTCTTCTCATTTTCACCCAGGGAAGGCTTAAGTACTGCGAAGATCATCTCTGAGGGCAGAGATTCTTAACCTGAGAACCACAGATGATCCCTGGGGGGGTCCAGAAACTTGTTGAAATTGAATGTAACATCAGGTCCAAGTGTGTTTTTGTAGGGAATGTAGGGGTCGCTTGTCAGAAGAGGGATAGAGGAACAAGTTTGTTCAGAAAGAACCTAATAGTTAAAAGGGCAAGGCATATGGCCCTCACCTGCTGACAGGAAGCTGAGGAGAGCAAGTGGAAAGAGCACTGTGAAAATCACTATCTCTTGCCTTTTGAGTTTGCTCAAATTTGCTAACCAGTCTCAGTTACTTTGGCCCAATTGGTGCCACCAACAGAGGAAATGCAGACTCTAGTGCTTGGGGTGCAGAGTGGAGAGGAGTGGAATGACATTTGGGTGGAAATGCAAGAACTTAAAGCAATGGGAAGAAGAGGGAAAAAATCCCTGGAAGGGCTCTAGTCTTAGCAACTTCATGGCAAATGCTTTGAAGCACTGTTTATTCAAATGTGTAATAACAAGCACCAGAAAACAACATGCAACATTCTCCCCCCCACCCCGATCTTCAATCCCAGAAGTAAGAGACCTATGATCATGATAGCAGAGGGAACTCAAAATTCCAAAAAGGTCCTTGGTGGGCACCTTGGCAGGGTCAGAGTTTAGTAGGGCAGAGGGCAAGTGCCCTGCCTGTTGGCCTCCTGCAATCTGGAGAAACCAGACACAGTCTCCCACCCTAGGCCGCACTAAGAAAAGCAGTGGTGCCAGCCCTGATTGGAGGGGACATGAGTCCCATGAGGACAGCTCAGCCCTCAGCACTTGGCCTAGCCCAGCCCCCTGGAGGAAGTTAGGTGAACTAGCCTTTCCTCTTAGGGTGGTCATGGAAAGCAAGGCCATAGCCAAAATCAAGGCCCTTCTGGATGAGAACAAGCCAGCCTCTTGAGGAGGGGAAAGAGCCTTCTCTGCTCTAGATAGAGTTCTGGGCTAGGAGTCCTTGGCAGGAGTGTATACTCACCCCCCACCCTTTCCCTAGCTCAAGGGCCAGTTGCTAACTTCAGCCCCCAAATGAGAACACTTTATCCATCACATTTCAAATAAATTATAAATACATACACAGAATCCAAACAAAGTTCCAGTAAAAGCTGCTCACAGACCCTCACAGGGGCCAGCTTAAAGGAAAATGGTCACCCCTTTGTTCTCTGTGTCTCTGGAGCTGTAGGCAAAACCATTCCCCCTTTTCCTTGAGTAACCATGGGGACAGCTCAGGACAGAGAGAGGTTCAGACTTAGAAACACTCTCATCCCCATCTCCTCTCTTCCCTCCTCAAATCCCTTCCCCAAAATCTAAAAACAAAATAAAAAACCTAATTCTTTCACTGAAGGGTTCTGGAGCATTTGAGGATAAAAATCTCATACTCCCCCTGTCAAGTGGGGAAACTCTGACCCAAAGAAGAAATGATTGGCCCAAAGTCCGAGATCCTGTCTTCTGGATACCCCGGTAATATGCACATGACTATGGATGGCGTTTAGGAAGGTGAGAAGGTTGGAGGGGTTGTCTCGGTCCTGAGGAGAAATTGGCACAGGGCACATTCACCTTTGGGATGATAAGTGGGCTAATTGGCACTGGATTGGAAAATGGCTGGATTCTTCCTTCTTCATCCTTCTCTGAGCAGCCCTATGGCCAGGGCAGAAGTGCTTCGAGCTGGGTAGGAGGTGGGTGACCCTTTCCCAGTCAGCACTGACTCTTGGGCCCTGGGGTCCAGAGAGGGACTGAAGGAGGTGTCAGGAAGAGGAGACATATCAAAGACAAATATGGAACTGGGTCCCGAAGTGAAGAAGCACCAATAGCATTGGCCTGCCCTGGACTGAGGTTCGGGTGGGGAGGGAGAGAGCCTGGGAGAAATGGGGAAGCAGGGGAGGAACTGAGGGCAAACCGAGAGGGCATGTCCTTTTGTAAAGGTGAGACAGGGATGTATGAAACAGAGGCCAGGGGAGGAGTTGTGGGATGGGGGGAGATGAGGAAGAAACGGGCCCATCCATCCATGTCCTGGGGCTCTGGGGCAACTTAGCCTCGTGATGGTCCTCTGGGCCCTTCCAAAGTCCCTATCTGGACCCACAGGAATGAAAGGGAGGCCTGGACAAACATGGAAAAAGATCTTGAATGCCTCAGACCCGAGAGGCTGGGGAAGGGAGATGGACGGAGAGGTTGGAGGCAGGGAGGGCTGAATTGGAGATGCTCCTAGACCCCTCATCTTGTGTCTCATACGTGAGACTAAGCCCGAGAAGGAGGACGGGAAGGAAGGTCAGGAGTTTCGAGGGCAAGCACATGTGTAGCGTTGGTAGAAAGCGCCCCAGCCTGGAGAGGTGGGAGGACTGAGGGGACAGAAGAAATGCTTTCCCAGCAAGTTTCCTGGCTTCCATGTCTTGAAGTTGCAACCCAGTTGCAATATATCTGCTCCCCACTGAGTCCAGGCCTCATCAGGACCCTCTACAGAGCTGTTTTCTAGGCTAGTTGGCCTCCTGGGTTCCCACAGGGTGGGCTGTGTGGCTGAGCAGAGGCCAGAGGAAGAAGTGGGAGAGCTTGGGCTGACTGGAGATCGGGACAGACACAAGGCTTAGATGACAGCCATTGAAGAGGGGTCATGGAACCACTGGTGGGCCCTTCATGCAAAGGACCAGGAAGAAGGCTGCCAGCCAATTTCCCCTCCCCCCACTTTTATTGAAGCCGATAGGTTGATAGAAGTGGCTGCTCAGAGCGAGTCTCAGGACTCTGGTCTCCTGCCCCCTGCAGTAGAGGCTCATTCTCAGAGGCTGTAAGGGTACGAGTAAGACCCCAAGTAAGATGCTGGGGTCCAGGCAATAGACAAGAAGCACTGAGCTACTGCCATCCGAGGCTCTGGCCAGAGGAGGGATACGAAGCCACTGGGAGGGCTGCCCGGGTTTCTGACAGCTGATGCCCACCCATCCATCAGCGACTCAAAGCTCAAAGCCCAGAATGATGGGGGAGGGGAGTTGGAGAAGGAAGAAGAGGGAGGTCCTGGAAGCTGGAGGTGGTTGAAGAGGTGCTGTCCTGTTCGGGAGTAGCCAGGTCGGGGCTGCTTACTGCTTCTCCACTGCTCCCTGCTCAGCTGCGCTCTCCTGGCTAGGGCCCTGGCCCTGGTCCTGGTCCTGGCCCTGCCCGTGCCATGGGGTCTCCTTGAACACAAACCAACAGTTCCCGGCCCACAGGAAGAAGTTGATAAAGCCGAAGAGCTGCAAAGACATCAGGGAAGTTTGTGAGAATGGTAAGGAGGGCATTGTGGGAACAGGGAGGGGGAGTCCCCGTGGTGCGTGGCGGAAGAGGCAGAGGGCTGGCAAGACTAAAATACAGAGAACTGGATGTAGAGTCAGGGTTCAATGCCAATACCCACTAGGGGTTCTCTGGCGAAAGTCTCTAACTGCCCACAGCATGCACCTGAGTTGTAGGTTGGTCGCTAGGAGAATCTGGCCCCTGGAGTGAAGCATCATGCAAACACAGCAAGGAGCAGGGGCTCTAGTGGCACTTTCCACAGCACTGTTCTGAGCGCCTTTTTCAAGGGTGGATGTGACCAGAGCTGTCCAAGGTGCTTCTTTCCTGGGGCTGGACCCAGGCAGGGATATATTCAAATATTTATTCAAAAATACTTAAAAACCCCTCAGCAGGAAGTATTGGGGGGGGGGTGTACTGATATCTGCAATTAACTTCAAAATGCATTAAAAATAAGATGGTTTGATGGATGAAGGGGGCAGATAGACACGTGATAAAGCATGTCTAGGAAAATGTTAATGGTACAGTTTAGGCGACAAGTGTGTGGGTGTTCATTGTAAAATTCTTTCCACTTTACCGTATGTGTGAAAAATTTTACAATAAAATGTTGGGGGCTAAAACCTATGAGCAGGGTTCCAGCAAGGTCTCTAGAAGGCTCCCTGGTGTGCCAGTGATTAATTCCCTCAGTTGCTGGCCTTTGGGGAGTTCCAGGCCATTTTCAGGGCAGGGCTAAGGTGACAGGGGCCATTTGAAAAGCCCGAAGCTTCAGCTCTGTGCCAACTGACATGGAAAGACTTTCACATTCTAACAACCGGGATGGCCAAACCTATGCGTACCAGCTGGACCCACCCCTGCCCAAAGCCCCTTTCCTGTCCAGAGGCCTGAGGGACAATGAGCCCCTTCTCTCTCACTCTGGATCTGCTCCCAGTCTTGAGCCCAGCCACAGCCTGTGCTCCCCTTCATATGCTTGCATGCGCACACACACACACACATTGTTAAGAGGCAGGAGGAGTGGGAGGCAGTCACCGAGAGCATGCCTGGATGTGGGGAGAAGGAAAATGGGAAGGCAGAGTACAGAAGGAGGAAAGAACAGGAGGCTAAGTGGTTCTTGGGTTCCTTCCCCCCCCAAACCAAAATGTCTTCTCAGCATCTTCCAGGGGCCAGCAGCCACCCTTAGGTGCAGGGGTCACCCGCTCTAGCTCCAGGGGAGACCAGCTGGAGAGATGCCCTCTCTGTTCCTCTCAGAACCTGCTAGCTGGGACAGGCCTGGGTATCTGGGATAGCACTGCCTCCCCCAGACCCCTTCAGTGGCCTCGGGTCTCACCACAGAGATGTTGGCCAGACCCATAGAGGGCGTGGCCCCAGCACTGCACACTGCTTCCTCTCCGTGGCACACAGACATGGCTGCAGTCAGGCTGGATGGCCGTGTGGCCCCCTTGATGTCCGTCAAGCCCTTGCCCCAGGCGGCTGCAGCTACCAGCCAGAAGAAGGTGAAGGAGACAGTCACACAGAAGTCCTGGGAGGAACAGAGGGACAGGAAATACACTCAGAAAGGCCCCCCTCCCCCGATTGCCTACTTCTCTTCCTCTGGCCATAATGCACTGGGATCCTGAGGTCCCAGGAAAGCTGCCTCTTGCTGTCCTACCCAACACCTGGAGCCTCAGGGAGCCCAAGTCATTTTAAGGAATCTGTTCACTGCCATCAAAGGAGTGCTGCCACCCAGGGCGACCCCTGCCCAGGCCCTCAGAACTGAGGTCAGGCAACAATGTATCAAGGCACCTGCTGGTCACTGTCACCCCCAAACCTAGGTGGCCTAAACTCCCCACTCTGGCCTTCAAGCCTTTCCTTTGATCACCACTGCTCAGCTACCACTGGTGGCAGAGTGAGAGCAGACCGCAGGAGACAAATGGGGTCCTCTAAGGCACCCCTTCCACCTTGCATTCCTGGGGTAACGAGACAGTAGAGGGGGAAGAATATTAATGATAGCTAACACTTATTGAAGCTAACTATATACCAGATATTTTACATGCATTTTCACTCAACTTCCCCAAACACTATGAGATAGGTATTCTTTTATCCCCCATTTTATATTGAGGAAACTGAGGTTTGGAGAAGATAAGTGACTTGTCCAAGAGCACACAGCTAGTAAAGGACTGTCCTGGAATCCGAATCCAGGCAGTCTGACTCCAGAGCCCACTTCTTGATGCTATTATGCCTTCTGCGAGCACAGCATGTGATGGGGGGTTGGCAGAGGCAGAGTCCTCGGAGCTGTGGGAGCCACAGAGCCTGAAGGGGATGGACAGCAGAGAGCTGGCAGGGAGACTCAGGAGGTTCCACCTCGGGGTGTCCTCCCCCCTCAATGCGACATCAGTCCCAGAACGCACGTCTCAGTTTCTCCACCCCATCCCTTCTGGCCGATGCCCACTCACCACCAGCGGGAAGCGTTTGTTCTCTGCGTAGAGGCTGTGGAAGCGCAGGTAGACGACCAGAGCAGCCATGGTGTAGAAGAAGGAGAAGATGCCCAGGGTCACAAAGAACTCGGCGGGAGCAGAGAAATCCCCCATCAGGTGCATGGTCTTGGAGGTGGAGTCATCATCGCAGAGGGGCATCTCATACTGGACCCGGTTCAACCTGCAGGGGGCGGGGACAGGGCGGGGTGCCATCCTGAGCTCAGGGCAGTCCTCTCCCTGGGGAGGCAGGGGACTGTCCCCGCCCTGGGAGTAGTCCTGCACTACTTCTTACCCCGGGACTCTTAACAGATCCAAGAAAGGGGGTGTGACGAGAGGAATGTTTCTGGAGGCAACCTTGCAGTCCAGATAGGAACATCCCCAGAAATCGGGTCCAACTCTACCTCCCATTCAGCTGCTACCCACCCTCATCTCCCTTGCCCAGATATGGTGACCGTGTATTTCCAAGTATCTCCAGGGCCCTTTAGGTCATAACCACAATATATATAGTGCATCGATTTCTGGTAGCCAAACCACCAGGGAGATCGGCTTCATTTTGCCCCTGGGAGAGCACAGGCCCACAGTGGCCAGGGTAAGGTTGGACTTGCCCATTCTCAGGCCTTATTTAGTACCCCTCCCCCATGACCCTATATGGGACAAAGTAAGGACGGGGGGAAAATAAAAACCCTGTTACATACAAGAGATAGTTAACCTAACTTGGCTGTTGGTACTAAAAATTTCTGAAAAGGCGAGTCCTGTCCCCAGTTCTCTTCTGAGCAGTTGGGACACCCCTCCCTAAGCTCCCAAATAGCCAGGAAAGAGTATTCTTTTCTACCTCCTGGTCAAGGTGTCTCTCCTTGTAGTCTAGTGTACAAGGGGAGCAGCCCGCATCAACTCTTTAGGATCTAACGAGCTCCCTAACCTTCAAGGGAGGGAGAAGGTTGCTGAAAGTCAGAGAGACCTGACTAGCCTCCATCCCAAACTGCATGGATTCTTTCGGTAGGAACTATGTTACCTGCTCTGGGTTATCTGTGGACTGGAACATTATTATAACAATGATCTATCTGAGTTTCCCTCATATTTTTCTATGGTTAGCGCGTCTGACATTCCTAAAGGGCAGGAAGGACCCAAGCCTTGTAGTTCTATTTGAACCTAGAGTGGCACTCAACAAAAGGTCTTTAGGTTTCTGGAGGAGGAAGAGACCAAGCAGGTCCTGCCAAGCCAGCAAGAGAGGCTGTGTGGGGTCGGAATCGGTTCCCGCTCACCTGAAGGGATAGCCGAACAAAACAATGATGGAGCTCACATCCTTGGCTTCGTTGTTGCAGCGAACTGTTGCCCCTGTCTCCCCGCTGTAGGAGCCGCAGGACCCGAAGGCGAAAATAGCAAAGAGCTGAGGGAGAGGGAAGCCCCTTTGAGAGTCTGAGAGTTGGAAGGCCTCAGCTGGCCAAGGTATATCTCCTCAGAACTACCTTCTGACTCTCAGCAGGTGCGGTCATGAGGGTGGGGGAGGAGTTCCTTTCATCAAGTCCCACCTGGGCAGGGACTCATGGCTTCCATTGGCTTCCCGGCCCCAGGATGCCGTGTTCACTGCACCTGAGTGCCGGACCAAATAGCCAAATGAATGAGGTTGACTCGGAGTGGTGTCTGGGAGGGAGACACAGGGAGAGGAAAGAGATAGTTTCCACAGCTCCCCATTGGATGTGGCAATGGAAACGATGACCAATACAAAGCAGTTTAGGCTTTTGGAAACGTCTAGCCTAACGCTGGACCTGAATTTCCTCCCCAAGGGAGAGGCATCCTAGAAATAGATTCCTCTGCGGCAACTGGGATCAGGCATGTGTTGGAATTCCTTCCCATTTCTCCTTTGGGGCTATCGTTGCAGCTTGTTACCTTGTCGCTACCTTTCCTGCCTCACTGGCGGTACCGCTAGACGGGACGACTTCCGCCAAGCCTTCAGAGGGGCCAGGCGGGGAGCTGTGCCAGGCTCTGCCAGCCTAACTCCTCTTCCCCCAAAGGTCCTTTTCCTTGCAGCGACAGTGCTGGCTGCGTCTCTGCTGACAGTCCTGGCTCCAGCCCAGAGAAAAGTGCCTTCCACTCGCCTTACCAGCCTCCACGCTTTCCCCAAGTGGTGTTTCCCTTTGTAATCTGTTGAAGCTGCCATCGCCGTGCTAAGAACCAGAGGCATTTCAGATCGCTTGAATTGTTTTCCTCTCCACCTTTCATCACGTTTTACTAAATCTCCTGTCTTGAGTGAGATGAAATTTCCTTGGCCTATGGTTTTCGAATTTCTTTTTGGGGAAACACACTGGTTAGAAAAGGAGGCGAGAAGCTGGAATCTCTGATTTCCCACATCCTCCGTTCAGGCCCCATTTCCTGCGCACTTACCTCGTACAGGCTTGTACATGATGGAATCTTTCTTAGTAAGCACAGACCTTATTCTGTTAATGATCGTTTTCTGTGTGTTTCTCCGTGTCTTGGTGTCTTGGACATTAAGCACCTAGAAGACAGCTCATCTACGTCCCAGGCTCGCAGCCAGAGTTTAGAATAGAGTTGTGTGCATGTGATTTTGCTAATGCACATAAATGTTATGGAATGAAAAGAGACCTGAGTTAGGAGTTTGGAAAGCGGGGTTCTAGCCCTGGTCCCGTCACTCATTAGATGGGCGAACTCTCATAAAACGCTCCACTCGCTGAGTCTCGGTGTTCTCATCTGCACAAGCACAGGTTTGGGGCAGGCGATCGAGAGCCCTTGCTCTCACTGGATGAGGGTAATGCTCCCAGTGTGCTCTTGGCTGGGCTGGCCAGCAGCTGTGCTCTGCACCTGGGTAGTGCCCGGCATCACTGCCCCGCCTTGCATCGCCGGGCCTGGCAGATCTTCTCCATGCTGGAGCCATTGACCCCTCTCTAAGGGTCATAATGAGCACCTCTCTGTTTCCAGGAGGTTTTGTTCAGACAAATAAGAACTGTCTCCATTTGTAAAAAAAACATGCAGGAAAGGAGAGAGCATGACTTTCTCCAATGTCTGAATAACCTTGTCATCTGGCCTAATTTATAGAGGCTGAAGGAGAGCCCTGTTTGCTCATGTTGACAGAGCTTAAGAGAAGTTGCCCAAAGCCTCTGCATCATTGCCCTTTATCGACTCCAAGCCTCCTCACTGGCATAGCAATGGCGTTTCTCTAGTTCTTCCTCACAGGAATTCTCAAATTTTTGTCAGCTCTGTGAGCCTCTTCCGGGTTTCTTTATTCCCCTTAGCTTCTGGCCCTCGGAAATGGACACACAATTAGGGTGTCACATTCTAGGAAGGGCAACACCGTTGGATATATTTTTACCTGTTGGCAGTTAGCTCTATACAGGTCCCCTAAGAAAATAGGTATTCCTAACTTGGGGCAACGAAGGGTCAGTCTGGAGCCTTCTCTTCACCAGCGTTTCCTTGACAGGCACATCTGCAGAAAGATGACACTTCCCGAGCATCGACTGTGTACCAGGCACTGTTCTAAGCACTATCATTGAGTAGTGAACAGAAGAGAAAAAGCTCTGTCTTCGTGGAACTCGTACTCGAGAGCTGTACTATCCGCCATGGTAGCCATGGTAGCCACTAGCCAAGTGTGGCTATTTACAGTCAAATTCATTAAAATTAAATTAAACTAAAAATTCAGTTGCTCAGTCACACTAGCCACATTTCAACTGCCACATTTCAATAGCCACATGTGACTAGCAGGTACCACATGGGACAATGCAGACGATAGAACTTTACTGTAATCATCCACAATTCTGCTATGTCTAGATGATAACGTTGAAATTTTGAAAATCCTGAACCCTGTTCTATGATCCCCCAAAGAGTGAAATATACCACGAATAGCATTAGTAGAGTTGTATCCCCTTCTCTTCC
>NW_024423564.1:14177132-14440853 GCF_017311325.1 Ursus maritimus
ATTCTTTGAAAGTCAGGAATCCCTCACCGCCTTACATAGCTCTGTATCCATCAGCATATACAATGAAATCTGAACATTACACAGTCATAGGATGCCAGATAACATAAAGTTTGCGATATGAGTGGAGAAAGGGAAAAATCTGAGGGGAACCTCACAGGTTCACAGGATAGCAGAGCAAAAAAGATCTCAGAGATTATTAAGCCTAATGGTCTCATTTCAGAGGTGGAAACTAAAGTCCCAAAAGATCAAGTGACTCTCCCAAGGTCACATTTAGCTATTGTGAGAGCCAGCCTTAGAATTCACATCTCCTGGGGTGCCTGGGTGGCTCAGTCAGCTAAGCGTCTGCCTTTGGCTCATGATCCCTGAATCCTGGGATTGAGCCCCACATCAGGCTCCCTGCTCAGTCCAGAGTCTGCTTCTCCTTCTCCCTCTGCCCCTCCCCCCTGCTTGTGCTCTCTCACTCTCTCTCTATGTCAAATAAATAAATAAAATCTTAAAAAAAAAAAAGAATTCACATCTCCTGATTCCCTGTCCAGTGCTCTTTCTATTTCATTCATTCATTAATCAACAAACAGTTATCGACCATCCACTATGTGCCAAGTGGGGTGACACAAAGGGGAATAAGACACAGTACCTTCTCTTGACAGTTTACGTCAAGGAAAGAAGTGTCATGCTCAAACAAAGAAACAAACAAACAAACAAAATAAAATTCTGCATCACAAAGTTATTAAGGCTTAAAAAAAAAAAGAAGAAAAGAAAAGAGAGAGATCTCTCCTATATTCAGCGGGGATTGTAAGGAGGCAGGGAGTAGCCCTGCACCTGGAATGCAGGAGCAGAGAAAGCACCCTGAACCGGGCCCCTCCGCCTTTTGCACCAGATTTGCCTTCTTCCCTAAATGTGCCAGGTGACTGGAACACAGGGAAGAGAAGGGAAGAACTGAAAGCATCCATGTCACCAAACACAAGGGTTGGAGTTGAGCAAACTGCTCAAAAAGCCAAAGAGAGATGGAGTCCCTGAGACAGGGATGGGTTGGGGAGGGAGGACTCTCTGAAGCTCTGATGCCAACCAGCCTTCCTCCTCTTGGACCTGTATTGCTGGGGACAGTGATGGTCATACCCTGCCCTCCATGCCCTCCTCCTCCTGTCTCTGCTTCTCTTTGGGAAAGGTGTCAGAATAACCTTGCCAGTTTGGTGCCGACTTGCTTGATGGCGAGGATCCTTTGAGAACGCTCCCATCCCCAGTTAGTGCAGGGCACAAGGAAGACAAGTTTGCCCCCGAATTTTATCCCTATAGTCATCTCATTGGTTTTATGGACTCTCATGGTACTCTTTCGCATTCCCCACACCAACTGAAATAGCTTATTTTCATTACAGAGACCCCAGAGCCAAGTAAGTGGCTTTGGCAACTCAAAGGTGAATTACCGATCAGGGGTACACCCAGTTAATGATACTATGACTTATTATGGGAACAGTGACTGAGTAATCCGGGAGATTCCTTTGTGCCTTACCCTCAAAGTGAGGATCTGGCCGTGACATTTGAGTAATCTAACCAAAGGACAAGTCTAGCTGACAGTCTGTAGAAAGAAGAAATTTAGGGGAAAGGGGAGGTTTAGGAACAGGAGGAAGGGGAACCAACACTCACTGAATAACTCCGGGACTGCTTGGACTGAATGCTTGGGTGCTCCTATAATCCTCCCAGTGAACCCATGAGATCGATCTTACTCTCGTTTACATATAAGAAACAAAGGCCCACAAAGATTTCGTTTCTTACCCTAGGTACTATGGCTAGAAAGCAGAGGAGACTCAATTTAAACAAAAGCCCATCAACCTCAAAATCTGCCTTTTTCTTTCTTTAGGAAACCCGTTCTTTAATAATTGGTCCATACCCATGTTATTTTGCCAGCTTTGTGAAGACTTAGTGAGACTTCAGAATTGGAATTGAGGTGAGATTAATTTCAGAATTAAAAAAAAAAAAAAAGACTCAGCCAAGCTCCTAACGAATAAAAGCCTAATATTGCTTTCTTCTTACCAGGATTCCAGCCAAATTGCTTTTGGATAACAATGACAACAAAAGTTTTCAAGCATCATTACAATAAATGCAAGATTTGTGTTTTCTTTTTTTCCTTTTCCAGCCCTCAGGAGCATTTGATGCCCCCAAGAGGGAATGAGTGAAAATCCCAAATGACATTTTCACTGTCATTTCTGGTGCTGGTTCCTGGGCACCTTTACATGAGCTCATCCTGCAGAGACTCAGGCCAAGTGAAATTCACGCTCTGAAGTCAGGCTGCCAGGATGGCAGTAAGAGCAAATCATGTCTCCCTTTGATGCTGCCCTTCGCATGGAGGCTGAGTTCAGAGTCTAGCCCTGGGCCCCTGGATTTCGCACTAAGAGAGAAAGTCATCACCCCCTCTCTAAGAAGTTGAGGATCATAAAAGTCAAATGGGTTTTAACTCTTAGGAATCAGCGCTGACCCTGGGAGGAAACCGGACCATTTTCCTAGGCATTGCTTTGTGCAGCCTTTATAGAAATATGGGTATTGGGGTGGGGGTGGGGGCATTGAGAAAAGGATAGGATTGAAGAAGGAAGCTTTTTCGAATCCCCCCATGAAGGATGATTCCATGGTCTAATAACCTCATTGTTTCCCTGATCCCTTGACGGTCTTTCTCAAATTTCCCTTAGATCCATTTGTCTAGTTTAACGATAAAACTGTACTCTTACGTTTCAGGTTCTGCTCCTCATAATGGCTCCCTAGTTCTGGATGGCAGTCACATGGAGCCTTAATATCATTCTTATATGGCCACCACTGGTACTCAAGTGGTGGGTCAGAACAGGGAAGTGGGGGGGGGGATTGCTCAGTCAGCAGTCTATCCAACTGCTCTTGAGGCGGTAGGGAGAGTGGAAAGTCCCAGAGTTTGCACTTGGGAGCTCCCTGCCTGGCCTGTAGCCCCAGTCAAGGTCTCAGATATCTGGAGATAACCCCAAATGCACTATTGCCCCTGAATTCCAGATCTGATGATTCCCATCCAAACGATGTTTCAGGAATCAGTGACACAGTGCTCACTCTTGTCTCCTGTGAGTTAAAAGCCCTTTAGAACTCAATCCTCCTCAGTCTTAATGGTAACTTATTCCTTAGCTGAATTCTGTGCTGAAAGCACATTAATTAAGTTATTCACACACCATTTGGTGCGTGGATTGTCTAACTTAAATCTTCTCTGTTATAGTGCACTAAATGCTCCCAACAAGTTTTCATGATTTGAAAGAGTGACTGCACCTGTCCACATTCCTAACTTACACTCAGGAGGACTTGGGCACTGGTAAGGACAGACAATATACCAATATCTCAAAGCACCAGTGAGCCAAGGGGATGTATTTCCCCTAGACCATTACAGAGGAAACTGAGGCTATGGGCAAGTGATTTCTTCAAGGTCACAGGGTGAGTCTAATGAAGGGCAATATTCTGGCATACCAACCAACCTGTTTAGAGTAGAAGGGGACCCTAGGATGGTGTGATCAACAGTTAACTAATGTTGGAAACTGAGGTCCAAAGAAGTGACTTGCCCAAGGTCACATAGCTGGAAAAGGCAGGTCCACATCTGAAACCCAGAGCCCCAGCTTCCCAACTCAATGTTCTTTCGTCTTCTACAAGCCCCATCTTGGCCACAGTGTGATTCTTTTTGTCTTAATATTTTTTCTTTTATTTAATCCTTGAGCCATAGACTTCATTCATTCATTCATTCATTCATTCATTCATTCACCCTTTCACCCCGTCACAGGAACCCAGATTATTCTAGAGACCTCAACAGGACAACTGTCAGCCAAGATCCTGTCCCTGGAGCCCACCTTCAAGATCAGCCAGGTCCCAGTGGGTTTGGTGGCAGGATGGTTTCCATCGCCCGCCTCCTTTCCTCCGCTGCCCTCCGTGGCTTTCCTCGTCCTCCTTGTCCTCCTCCCCCCTCCCGCCACCGAGGAGTGGTATGTGCAGGATCAGAGTTCTGGAAAGGTTACACCCAGGTCCTCTCGCCCGGGTGAAATGTGAGCGCCCTGGGCAAGGGCTCCTTGCACATAGAAGGACCGAATCCCGGACTCCGCATGCCTTGCTCCTCGACCTCCTGCCACCAAGTGCTGGAGAAGCAGCCCCAGTCCGCCCCTCCCCCGCCCACCTGTCGCCGCCCCCCACCCTTCCGTCACGGCGGGCCGCAGCACCTCCCCGCCCCCCACTCCGGCCACATTGCTTCGGGTCAGCGTCACAGCCCAGGCTCCCGAAATAGCCCGCGGCTAGAGCATCGACTCACCCACTGGAGAACTTTGATGAAGCCCAGTGGCTCCTCCAGCCGCCGCCAGCGCAACCCCACCAGCAGGCGGTCCACCTGCGGAGACAGGGTCGGCGGGGGGTCAGGACGGCGGGGGACCCGGGAAAGCGCTGGTCCTCCTCGCACTCACACTCGGGAGAGGGGGCGGAATAAGGGTCCGGCCCGACACCCAGGTGGAGAAGGGGCAGTAAGCCAGCCCCAGGGGCGCGCGGGGAGTACCTGCTGGCGCGGCGACTTGTCCGCCGCGCGACTCGGGCCCTCCGTCGAAGACATGCTGGCACAGCGGGGCCGGGGCGCAGCGCCGGGGCTCGGCTCCCTGGCCGGGAGGCTGCGCGCACCGCGGACGGGCTGGGGGCTGCTGAGCGGCTGGGGGGGCAGCGAGCGGTACGGGAGCGCGGGCGGCCGTCGGCGGCCCGGGCTCCAGGCTGGCGGGGTGGGTGGCGGGGGCGCTGCAGCTGGCGCTCGCCGAGGCCGGGACCGCCGCTCTGCCCCTCCGGCTGCAGAAAGCCCCCGAGTCCGATTCAAACTTCTGTCAAACTCGCCAGCGCACTTGGCAGCCGAGTCACGTGGCGTGCGCTCGCGAGCCCTCCTCCCGCCCCCTCGGCCCCGGGTCTGCCCGCAGGGCGCCTTAAAGGGACCTGTGGCCTGGGCCGGCAGTTCAGCCGCGAGAGGGCTCAGGTTCCTTGCCAGAAGCCTCCGGGGCCAGTCCCAAGCCTCACACCGCAGCCGCTCCAACTCGCGGCCCGAGTCGGAACTCGCCGGGACGCCGCGGTTCCTAGTTCATCTTTCCCTATTTGTCTGCCTTGGGAGCCGCTCTGCGCCTTTTTTCTCTTCTTCCACACCACAGTACCCAGAACCTCCGGGATTTTCCTAAAGCATTATCAGTGTTGATGGAAGGTTCTAAACCTGACGATTAACAAACTGCTTGCTTTCAGAAATCTCCGAGAGCCACTACAGAGGGGAAGGGCAGTAGACAGAAGTTGCTCACTTTTTATTCTGCCTAGTTAGGCGTCGGTTTAATTTTTTTAACAACGAAAGGCATCCGTACGGTAGTGACGAAAGTTAGTAATCTTTAGAAAGTATAAACTCATTCTCTTTAAAATAGACAACACCATTTAAATGAGAATGAAAACCGTCTTTGAGGAATAGGGGGCTTCGAGAATACTTGCATTGAAGAGCTAACATTGTTGCCGTGTGGTTGACCTTAAATCGGTCCCTAATTTTCAAAAAAGTGTTTGGCAGGAGCCTTGAGTGAGCACTCGTGAATATTACACATTCGGTTTACTGGATTGTAGGTAGTGAAGGTTAAGGGATTTGTCCAAGGTCACTGAGTGAGCCAGGGGGCGGCGGCCAGCAGGAAACCCGTCTGCGCCTCCGAATAATTGACTTGTAAATATGTATCCTCCCAGTCACAAAGCCATTATTGGAAGTCTCCTCTGGGACTTTAGAATGACTACTTTTCGAACAAACATTTAGCTATTATTAGTACAATTCATTCCCCCACTAAGTGCCTTACCAAGGTTCAGGCAGGAGGGAGTGGCTGGACTTGAAGGAAACTTCTCCAGCATATTTCCATGCCCATCTAGATGAAATAAACAAGTGTCCCCGATCCAATTTTTAACAAATTGTTCTGCAGTTTTAGGTTTTTTAATTGTAGAATAGAAACAGTAATAACTGCTCTACTGACTGCATAAGGTCATCATAAGGATTAAGTGAAGTGTGTAAATGTACACAGTACATAAATATGAAATAATATTTATTACCAATGTTTACAACAATACGCATACAGAATATAACACAATCAGAAAATTCAGAATAATACAGAAAAAAAATCCCACACACCCACCAACGAGCTTTATTAAATTTTCCTTGTTTGCCTCAAATCCATTCTTTAACAACAAAAATTGCATATAAAAACAAAGCCCTGTGTGTTCATTCCCTCCCTCTCTCCTTCCTCCCCAAAAGTAACCACTATCCTATCCTGAATTTTTTCTATCAGCTTCATACATATTTTAATACTTACGCTGAAGAATGACTATGTCTACAAATACATTAAAATTCACCAGACTTACTATTGCTTCTCACATGAGTTTAGACTTTATCTAAATATTGGGCTTTAGGTAACCTTCTCTAACTTGTGGGTTTTGTTTTTTTGTACTTAATGGTGGGTTTATGAACGTCATCGAGCCTGATGTACGTACCTTTAGTCCCTTCGTTTTAACTGTACAGAATTCCACAACGTACACGTGCCACTGTATTGTTCTCATGCTGATGGGCATTTCGGTTGTTTATAAATATTTACTTTTACAAACAGTGTTGCGTGGAATGTACGTCTACGTCCATAGTCGCCACATAGCACTGATTTCCGACTTTCTTTTTTTGCCTTTAAACACAAACCCTGGTAAAAGACAAATTTTTAAGTCATGACTCATTGTATAAAATGAAACAAAGGTTTCATAAACCATTCTTATTATTTTCTATTCCATTTCATTAAAAAAAAATCTGGCCATCCAGAGGCCAGTCTAGGTTTTGTCTAAATCTGCCTAAAATTTATACAATTTGGGGGCCCCTTTAGAAAAAGAGTACAACATTATGAATACAAAATTAGTAACCAGGCCTTGGAAGAAGCTTTGCAAGTGAGGGAGCCTGAAGCTTAACCACCATTAGTTTCAGGGTAAATACCCCTGTAAGGAGTCATACTAGATTGCTTTCCCGGTTCACTAATAATGGGTCTCTACCAGTAGTTTGATAATCATTGCTCTATATCTAAAAGTGAGATGGCTAGGTCATAAGATGTGAACATTTCAACTTTGAATTTTGTTGTGTCTATACCCATGTAGCCACCACCACGATCCAGATATAGAATATTTCTATCATTCCAAAGAGCTCCCTCTTGCCCTTTTGTAATCAATCCCCCAGCAAACTACTGATCTGCTCTCTGTCATTATAATTTAGTTTTGCTTTTTTCTAGAATTGCAAATAAATGGAACTATGCACTATGTACTCTTCTGTGTCTGGCTTTTTTCACTCAGCCTGGTTTTTGAGATTCGTCTATACTGTTGTACTTTTCAGGGGTTTGCTCCTTTCGGTTGCTGAGTACTATTCCACCACATTATGAAATATGACCCATCCCCGTTTATCTAGCCAACTGCCCAAGTACATTTGGGTTGTTTCTTTTCTTTTCTTTTCTTTTCTTTTCTTTTCTTTTCTTTTCTTTTCTTTCCTTTTCTTTCTTTCTTTTTTTTTTTTTTTTTTTTTTTTTTTTTTTTTTGCTATTATGACTAGACCTGACACAAACATTCTTGTATAGATTTTTGAGTGAATATAAGTATTTATTTCCAGGGTAAATACCCAGAAGTGAGATTTCTGGGGGCGCCTGGGTGGCAGAGTCCTTAAGTGTCTGCCTTCGGCTCAGGGTGTGATCCCAGCGTTCTGGGATCGAGCCCCACATCAGGCTCCTTCGCTGGGAGCCTGCTTCTTCCTCTCCCACTCCCCCTGCTTGTGTTCCCTCTCTCGCTGGCTGTCTCTGTCAAATAAATAAATAAAATCTTAAAAAAAAAAAAGAAGTGAGATTTCTGGGTTATATGTAAATGCACGTGTTTATACAAAACTACCAAACCGTTTTCGAGAGCGGCTGTACCATTTTGCTTTCCCACCAACAAGGTACTTGAGTTGCTTTACATCTTCTCCAGCGCTTGGTATTATTAGTTGTTTGAGGTGTTTTGTCTTATTTTGGGGGGGGGTTGAGGGTGGTTGTTTTTGTTTTTGTTTTAGCCATCTGAAAGGTACATAGTGGTATTTCTGTGTGGTTTTAATTTGCATTTCCCCAATGGCTCACGACGTAGAGCATCCTTTAACGTACTTATTTGCCATCTGTGTATCTTCAGTGAAGTGTCTGTCCAAGTCTTTTGCCCATTTTTAAATCAGGTTGTTTCTTTCTTTTTTTTTTTTTTAAAGATTTTATTTATTTATTTGACAGAGACAGAGACAGCCAGCGAGAGAGGGAACACAAGCAGGGGGAGTGGGAGAGGAAGAAGCAGGCTCCCAGCAGAGAAGCCTGATGCGGGGCTCGATCCCATAATGCCGGGATCACGCCCTGAGCCGGAGGCAGACGCTTAACCACTGTGCCACCCAGGCGCCCCTAGGTTGTTTCTTTTTTACAATGGAGTTTTGAGAACCCTTTATATATCTGGAATGTAAGTCCTTCGTTGGATATGTGATTTACAAAGATTTCCTCCTAGTCTGTAGTTTGTCTTTTCATTCTTTCAATTGTCTTTTGCAGAGCAAAGTTTTACATTTTGGAGAAGTCTGTTTCACTATTTTTTAAGTGGATTATGCTTTTGGCATCATGTTTAATCACTCTTTGCCTAACCTTAGATGACAAATATTTTCTCCTTTGTTTTATTCTAAATGTTTTATAGTTTTATTTTTGAATTATTTTTTGTGTAAGGTATGGGATTTAAGTTCGGTTACTATTATTATTTTTTGTCATGTAGATAGCCGACTGTTCTAACACCAGTTTTTGAATACACTATTCTTTCTTCTCCATTTAATTGCTTTTGCACTTTTGAAAAAAAAAATCAATTGGCCTTATTCGTGTGAGTCTATTTCTGGACTTTCTATTTAATCTATGTGTCTGTACCTTTGCCAATAGCACATTGGCTCAGATACTGTAGTTTTCTAGTAAATCTTAAAATAGGCTAAAATGATTCCTCCAACTTCGGTCTTCTTCAAAATTGTTTTACTTATCTCGTTCCTTTGCCTTTCAAAATACATCTTAGAATCAGTTTGTCTCTATCTACAAAGATTCTGCTGGCATATTGATTAGAATTGCATTAAATCTATAGATCAATTTAGGCAAAACTGACATCATTACTATGCTGCATATTCCAGTCCAGGAACACAGAATGCCTCTCCATTTATTTAGGTCTTCTTTGATTTCTGTATCAGCATTTGCAGTCTTAAGCATACAGCATTTCTGTACATGTTTTGGTAGATTTATACCTGAATATTTAATTTTCTTGGAGCCACTATACATGGTATTATTTTAAATTTAAGTTTCCATTTGACAATTGCTAGAAACTGGTATTTTTCTATTGACCTAGTATCCTGTGACCTTTCTAAACTCGTGTTTTAGTCCCGTGAGTTTTTTGTAGATTCCTTTGGGATTGCTATAACAGACAATTATGTCGTCTGCAAATTGGGACAGTTTTCTTTCTCTCTTTACAAACCAAATACTTTTTACTTATTTTCCTTGCCTTAGTGCACTGGCTAGGACTTGCAGTACAATGCTGAACATGCGTGGTGAGAGTGGACATCCCTGCCTCAGTCTTCTTAGGAGAAATTGTTTAGCTTTTCACCATTTAGTGTGATGTTGGCTCTAGGTACTTCATTGACTCCTCTTACCAAGTTAAAGATGTTCCTCTCTATTCCCAGTTTGCTGAAAGTTTTTATCATGAGTGGATGTTGAATTTTGTCAAATATTTCTTCTGTATCAATTAATAATGATCATGGACTTTTTCTTCTTTGGACTATTAGCATGGTAGATTAAACGGATGTATTTTTTAGAATATTTAAAGATTTATATTATAATTAAAATACTATAATTATAATATAAAGTACATAATTTTTAAAGATACGTATATCTCCCAGTCCTTGGCTTGTCTCTCTCTATATATAACTACACTTTATTTTTAGAGCAGTTTTCATAAAGTTCCCACCTCCCCTCCCCTTCTCCACATATAACCTCTCCCATCATCAACATCCTGAATCAGTACAGTACATTTATTTGTCACAATCAGTGAGTCAACATTGAGACACCATTATCAGCTAAAGACCATAGTTTATATTGGAGTTCACGCTTTGTTATATATTCTGTGGGTTTTGACAAATGTATAAGGACATATATTCATCCATACGGTATCACACAGAATAATTTCACTGCCCTAAACATCCCTTCTGTTCTACCCATTCATCTCTCACTCCCCCAACCCTCTGGCAACCACTGATCTTCTTAACTGCCTGTATAGTCTTGCCTTATCCAGAACATCATATCGTTGGAATCACTCAGGGTGTAACCTCTTCAGTAATATACCTTAGTAATGTACCTTTAAATTTCCTCTGTGTCTTTTCATGGCTTAATAGCTCATTTCTTTTTAGTAATGAATGATATCCCATTGTATGGACGTACCACAGTTTATGTATCCATTCACCTGCTGGAGGACACCTCGGTTGCGTCCGAGTTTTAGCAATTATGAATAAAGCTGCTGTAAATATCCATGTGCAGGTTTGTATAGACAAATGTTTTCAGCTCATTTGAGTAAATACCAAGGGGCATGACTGCTGCATTGTATGGTAAGAGTATGTTTAATTTTGTAAGAAACTGCCAAACTATATCCCAGCGTGGCTGCACCATTCTGCATTTCCATCGACAATGAATGAGAGCTCCTGTTGCTCCATTTCCTCACTAGCCTTTGTTGTCAGTGTTTTGGATCTTACCCGTTCTAATAGGTATGTAATGATATCTCATTGCTTTAATTTGCAATTTCCTGATGAAATACGATGTTGAGCATCTTTTCATATGCTTATTTGCCATTTGTAAATCTTCTTTGGTGAAGTGTCTGTTCAGATCTTTCCCCACTTTATTTTAAAGATTTTATTTATTTATTCGAGAGAAAGAGAGCACGAGGGGGGGGGCGCGGCAGAGGCAGAGGGAGACACAGACTCCCTGCTGAGCAGGGAGCCCAAGATTGGGCTCCATCCCAGAACCCTGGGGTCATGACCTGAGCCAAAGCCAGATGCTTAATAGACTGAGCCACCAAGGCGCCCCAAAGGTTTATGATTTTAATGAAGTCCAACTTTTCAATTTTTTCTCTCTAGGTCATGCCTTTGGTGTTGTATCTAAAAAGTCATCACGGGGGCGTGTGAGTGGCTCAGTCAGTTAAGAGTCTGACTCGGTTTTGGCTCAGAGTGTGGTCTCATGGGTCCTCAGATTGAGCTGCATCAGGCTCCAGGCTCAGGTGGGGAGTTCGCTTGAACATTCTCTTCCTCTGCCCCTTCCGCTAGTCTCTTTCTCTCTCTTTCAAATAAATAACTTTTAAAAAGTCATCACCAAATCTAAGGTCATTGAGATTTTTCTCTTATATTACCTTCTAAGAGTTTCATAGATTTGGGTCTATAATCCATTCGAGTTAATTTTTGTGAAGAGTGTAAGGTCTGTGTCTGGATTGGTTTTTTTGCATATGGATGTCCAGTTGTTCCAGCACCATCTGTTGAAAAGCCTGTCCTTTCTCCGTTGAATTGCCTTTGTTCTTTTGTCAAAGATCAGTATATTTTTGTGGGTCTTTTAACTGCTCATTGAATATTGAGCCAGCCTTGAATTTTTGGCCATGATATGATATTCTTTATATTTTTTCTTTATATATATGCTATAATATATTTTTATATACTATATATTGCTGAATTCAGTTTTTGAATATCTGTTGAGGAACTTTGCATTTATATTAATGAGGGCTATTGGTCTGTAGGTTTTTTTTTTTTTTTCATTGTCTTTGTTTGGCTTTGTTATCACGGTAATGACAGCCACCTAAAAGGAGTTGGAAAACATTCTCTTCTCTTGTATTTTCCGGAGAGCTACTGCTTTTTAAAAAGCTGGCACCATATTGTAATCAAACCAGTTTCACATTCAAGTAACATCATTCTCTCAGCATTTTTTCTTTTCTTCTTCTTCTTTTTTTAATAGGTAAAGCGATAGAAGTTTATTAAGTGAAGATACAGAAAAAGCTCTCAAGAGTCCTCCAGGGTTGCCAATTAGGGCCTTTAGGGTTGGTCTTTTATAGAAAGCTAACCAGGGAACTTAAATCCTTTTAACATCATTATTGATAACACCTTCAATGGCTTACTTCCTTTTTAGGGTCTGGTTATTTGTCGGTCACAGGTGATTACCATAAAAGACCTAAGGTTTGTTCCCTTATCTCTGGTTTCTTTCTTTCTTTCCTTCTTTCTTTCTTTCCTTCTTTCTTCCTTCCTTCCTTCCTTCCTTTTTTTTTTTTTTTTTTTTTTAGATTTTATTTATTTGACAGACAGTGAGAGAGACAACACAAGCAAGGGGAGCAGGAGAGGGAGAAGCAGGCCCCCAGCCGAACAGGGAGCCCGATCCTAGGATGCTGGGATCATGACCTGAGCCGAAGGCAGATGCCCAACGACTGAGCCATCCAGACACCCCTCTGGTTTCCTTATACTTCAGCATTTTTGGGATCTGTGAACCTGATCACATAGCCGTGGCTATCTGTCTCTCCCTACCAAGCCCTACCTGTCCCTTACTCATTCCTCCCTCTGGAATAGTAACCCTAACTGCCGTTAGGGAATGGGGCAATGACCACTCTAGCTGCTTCCTGCTGAAATGGGGCGGCAGGCTGTGTGACAGTTAGAATCCACCCAGGGGTCAGTCCAGGGGCTTGTGGTATGGCTCCAGGGAATCATGCTGGGCAGCAAACCATACAAGCATCAGCACATGCAAAAGGATGAACATAAAACAAGTATTAGGCCCAAAATTATGATCACATCCCTTAGATAAGATCCCCAATTACCAATTTTGTCAAATAGATCAGTGGACATCTTGATCTTATTTAATTGATCACAAATGTCCCCAGTTAATTGGGACACCTTGTAGGGGTTAACTGTAATGTTAAAACAACACATACGAGGAAATTTTTCACATCCCCAATGGTGTAGCAATAGTAGACGTCAATAGTGGCGTAGTTCTCGAGAAGTCCTTCTCTGACTTCATTTCATTCTTGGCTGAGCGCATCCAGTGCCTGGGAAGCATCGCTTAGAGTCCTGCTGAGCAAGCATATGTTTTGCTTATTTTATATTGCAGTCCTAACGTACGTCCTGGAAGTCCCATAGTGAGCTCTGATGCTCTTTTTACCAGGAGGGCTACTGTATGCTTGGTTAAAGCCTTTGTTTGCAATTGTATGTCAGTGAAGGTGGTTTCTAGGATAAATGACTATGAGGGATGAAACCATCAAGAAGCCCTTTTCGGGGGCACCTGGGTGCCTCAGTGGTTAAGCGTCTGCCTTCAGCTCAGGGCGTGATCCCAGGGTCCTGGGATGGAGCCCCACATCGGGCTCCTCTGCTGGGAGCCTGCTTCTTCCTCTCCCACTCCCCCTGCTTGGGTTCCCTCTCTCACTGGCTGTCTCTCTCTGTGTCGAATGAATAAATAAAATCTTAAAAAAAAAAAAAGAAGCCCTTTTTGGGGGTACCTGGGTGGCTCAGTCCTTAAGCATCTGGCTTTGGCTCAGGGCGTGATCCTGGAATCCTGGGATCGAACCCCATACCAGGCTCCTCCGCTGGGAGCTTGCTTCTTCCTCTCCCACTCCCCTTGCCTGTGTTGCCTCTCTTGCTGGCTGTCTCTGTCAAATAAATAAATAAAATCTTAAAAAAAAAAATAAAAAGAATAAAAGAATAGACCACAACTTACTATCTTTAAAAAAAAAAGAAGAAGAAGCCCTTTTCATTTGAGGTCCAGCCTTAACACTGTCTTAATTACAAGAAATCACTGGCAAATGGGAGAAGACTTGTCTCAGGAAATAAGGGCATCCCCAAGTGCATCATCCAATCTAATCATAAAGAAAGTGGGGCCATCCGTCATCTCCATGGGGTATGCTCTGGCTCTTAAAGAGCGATTTTGTCATCCCAGACACATAGAATTGGTCAAGGTGATAGCTGGGTTATACGGTTGTTGGGGCATCTATCCGATTTCCCAGTTATTCAAGTAACCGTATGCCCATGGGGTCCTGTTATCCTCACAGAATGACAAGCAAGGAGATTGTCTATACATGAGCTATTGTGGCAATTTCTCTGAAGTTTACCTCAAGTTGTCTAGCTTAGGGAAACAACATTCAAAGACAATCGGAACAAAAATTTAGCATCCACAAACATGTGTTATTGAAACATAATTTTTCTCTCTCTATAATAACCCTCACTTCCAGAGAGAGCCAAATAAGACTAATTTGAAAAACAAGTCCAGTTTTAACAAACGGCGTAATTATTTACATAAGCTCGGCAAGAATGACTGATCTCATAGATCTTTTAGAATCTGCTTTGCTGGAACTTCACAAGGAATCTCTAGGTTGAGCTTTTGGTAGCCTCTCCAGGCCAGAAGCCAAGCCAGTACTTGCTATCAGACCTGCCTGCAATACCCGTACATTCGGGCGGATTCCTCTCCACGAGGTCCCCAGTATATTCTGAGGTTCCTGCACCTGCCAGGAGGTGACATTCTTTACTCACCTGGTGAGGCTGCTGGGAACTCGGTAAGCAAAGTATCAGGCCAACATTTCCTTGCCCTGAAAATGGGATGTAGGAAGGGGAGTAGTAGAAAATAAATTTGGAAAGGCAGTTGGGGAGAAGGGCCTTGCATATGATAAACCCTTAGATGTCACTGACCACTTAACGCTGGGGTTTTGAGTAGAAGAGGTCATATAGAAGTGGTTAAGCACCAAGTGCCCCACCTCGATCGGCCATTTAGTAGCTATGCTTTTTCAAGAGATGTAGTTTCTTTAAGCTTTTGTTTCCTTATCTACAGAACAGGGTTAATGATAGGACCTACGACAAAGGATTATTGTGAAGATTAAATAAAATGATGTATGATGAGCCTGGTTCCTGGCACATAGCAACTCTTCAGTAAATATCAGTGACTACCTGGTTAGAACCGTGCTTCAGGAATATTCATCTGGCAGCTGTGTGCATAAATGGTGTAAGCATATGGCTTTCCTTTTTAAAACAGAACCAGGGGCTTCCCAGGTCTGTGCCAAGAATATTTTAGAATCTCGAGGTGGAATTCCATGTCTCTAAAGTCGAGTTCACAAGAGTTAGACTCTCCGGAAGGAGTCATGATTGCATCACTGTTTTCTACATTTCATGTTCCGCCGTCCTGTGCTATTTTTAAGCACCAAAATGGAGGTGCCCTTGTTGGTGCAATACCATTATTTTGGACAGTGGGCAGCAGCTTCAGTTACCCTTCTCAGCTCTCTTCAAACCCTCCTTCCTTCTCCTGCCCCACCCCCTCCTCATCACGGTCACCACAAGCCCCCCCATCCCCTTTACCAGCAATTCCCCAGCTCTTCCCAGCTCCCCCATCCTCCACCACACTCTCACAGCAAAAATGCTGAGCAAGGACTAGGGAGGAGGAGGCTGTGGTGTAGGAGATCTCCCCACAGGGGATGGGGAAGAGTCAGACCCAGTTAGGGTCATCTCTCTTGGGCTAACAGGGGGGAAATCATTTTCAATCAGAGACAGTAGTCCTGAAAACTCCATGAGGAGCTAAACTGGGCGGGAAAGTCTTGAGACTCTTCCAGACCAGCTACATCAGAGATGATGGATGGATGTGGCAGGGAGTAGGGGAGCAGAGAAGTTGCAGAAAGCCACATTGCTGGGAGTGACCAGAAGGACATTTCGTAATGTGTTTACAATTTTTGTTTTAAAATGTGTGAAGTAATACTTGGTTTCATTAGTTTTTTAAAAACTTTGTGAATTCTGAACATATAAAAAGTAAAATACGGTATTTTAGGTTTGCGGGAAATTAAAACAGAAACATTAATAATACAATTTTGCCCTAGTATCATAACTACTCACTGACGGTGGAATCAAAGAAGTGTGAGAGACCACTGAGGACAGTTATAAAAATAAGGAATGCTGTCAGGACTATCAAACATTGTCCTGTACTGTAGATATTGTACTATAGATAAGATATTGTACTATAAGATATGATATCATAACTAGGGTCCCAAATTGTTTCCTTCCTTCCCTTCCTCCCTTCCCTTCCATCCTTCCTTTCCTTCCTTCTCTTTTGTTCTTTCTTTCATCTTTCTTTCTCTCTTTTTCAGCTAGAGAGAGAGAGGGAGGGAGACTCTGTAGTTTTCCTTTGCCTTCCTTTGATATTAGCACCAAGCACCAAAGACTGGATTTTATTTCATTAAGTGTTCAGAATTCATAATGCACAAAAAAATTGGAGAAGCTAACTCATGCCTCCAAGCAAAAACCCTCTTCTATTGTTGCTTCTAATTTGCTTGACCAGAAAACCAGATGAATTAGTTAAGACTCTTTCAGTGCAGACACCCAACTCAACCAGGCTTAAGGAAAAAGTGATTTATTGCCTCCTGTAACTGAAAAGTCTGAGTTTTAGTCATGACTGGTCCCAGGGGCCTAATATAATTTATATAATAATAATAATATATAATAATAATAACATATATAATTATATTAATTTAATTTATATTTGATGTATTATAATACATCAGAGCTGGGTTATTCCTCTGTCTCTGTCTCTCCATCTCCTTGCTCTGATTTCCTTTATGTTGGTTTCATTTTCCAGCTGGATTCTCCCCATGATATCCTACATCAGTCTGACCTTCCATCTTTTTTTTTAGTAACATTATCTTATAGGATATAGTTCATGTAAAAATAGACAATTTAATGAAGTAAAAGATAAGGGTTTACTAATGTTCAACCTTGATAGAAATCTACAATTTGTTTTTTTGGTTTTTTGTTTAGTTTTGTTTTTTGTTTTTGGCCTATGTATGAACCAAGTTATTACTAAAGATAATTCTCAGTGTGAAAGGAGTTTGGGGGGTCTGGACACTCATTCACAGCTGGTGAGGAACACATTTAGACAACCTTTCAGGAAACCAGTAACAGGATTTTGTTGGTTGTAATAGAAACTAAGCTTAAACTAGTTTAAGCAAAAAAAAAGGGAATTTTTTTGGCTTAAGCATTGAGAAGTTCAAGGAATGGAAGTGGTTTTATGCAAAGCTGGATCCCGTAGTTCAAATGATTCGTTCTGTCTCTACCTCTGCCTCTGTCCCTTTCACTGCTTGCCTCTGTGTGCCTGTATTCTCAGGCAGACTCTCTCTACATGGTGAAGAGATAGCTGCTGCAGACCCAAGTTCACATTGTCCTTACTGCTTACTGTCTGGGTCAAGGGGATAGAGTTCTCCTGCTGGCCAGGCCAGGTCACCACGTCAGCTCTGGAGCCTCGGAGCTGGATCGGCTGCATCTGAACCACATGTTCAGGGTAGGATGACTATAGAATGGGAAAGGATTCTCCAAGGGCAGGAGAGCTGGGAAGACAAATGTGTGTCCATACCAAGGACAACTTGGCAGTATGCACCCAAAGTCTTTAGAATATACACATTTCTGAGCTTAGCAACACCAGTTCTGGGACTTAATCCTAAAGAAAGGCCCAGAAACAACTTTTACTCCTGCTGTGCCTGTGGTGATGGGTAGGAAGCATAGGAGGAGGCCAAAGTTCTGGGTAGGGCTCTCAATGGCCCAATTTGGGCCACATTCCCATTTCGGAATCAGTCACTACGTCCAAGGACTGGCCAGATCTTGGCCACATGCCCATTCTTGGACCTGGTGGATAATATCAGTCCTACCAAAACCACAAAACTGAAAGTTAGAGAGAACTAACTTTCCCCCAAAGCAAATCAGAGGTGTATTTGCCTAAAGAAGAAGGAATAGACAGTGAACGAGCAAAAACAACAGACATTCACTACATCAGATAACAAAGCCTTTATTTTTTTTTTTAAAGATTTTATTTATTTATTCGACAGAGAGAGAGACAGCCAGCGAGAGAGGGAAACAAGCATGGGGAGTGGGGGAGGAAGAAGCAGGCTCATAGCAGAGGAGCCTGATGTGGGGCTCGATCCCAGAACGCCGGGATCACGCCCTGAGCCGAAGGCAGACGCTTAACCGCTGTGCCACCCAGGCGCCCCAACAAAGCCTTTAGAACTGCATCTAGAATCATGGCAAATTTGCTCTGAGGATCTAGGAACGTTTCCCAAAAATAAAGTCCATCAACTCTGGTATATAAACTTCGTGACGTATATTTGGTAGTTCCAAGTGGTTTTGCAGAGCTGAGGGCATAGAGATGTTCTTTTGCAGAATCATCTTCCTCTGTCAGCTCTTTAAGTGCAAGCATTTTTTAGGGTTTTATTCTCCGAAGAATTAAGTTGTCACATAAACGATCTCTGGAAAAGATGAGTTGTACCATAATCTGACAAGCTGTATTTCTCTCTTTCAGAATTGCACCAGCACATCATTAGGTTTCCAAGAGAACCTTGCAGGATACTTAAGCCACCTGGAGTACAGATAGAACAATTCCTAAGTGTGGAATTTAAGAACTAAAGGAATCTGGGATTGCTTTCCAGAATGCAGCTAATTTTCAAAAGGAAGAGTTAATTCGATAAATATCAACGGAATACTTTCATTACTGATGCTTCCACAGTATTCATATCCCCATTTTTCCATTGATAGTACTCACATTTTGCTTAAGGCAAGCCATTCATAGCCAAATGGTTTGGATATGATAAATTCCACCTCTGGCTTTTGAGGTAGGGTCTAATTGACTTATGGCAGTGCTCCTGGTCATGATAATTCAATCAAGGATGGAAATGCCCAATTCAAGCTAATTATCTCAATTCTTGGACAACTATTTGAATGCATAAGAATTTCTCCCCCCCCCCCCTTTATTTGGACAGAAATCCACAAGCACATAACCTCAGGAACTATTGGCAGCCATCCTGCATCAGGAAGGGAGAGTTTGCCTGAGAATGAAGCCAGTCTCAAGAAAAACTGAAAGAGAAAAACCTGGTCACATTGTCTGAGTTGCTGGATCTGAGTTGTGCTGGTCACATTGAGTCGCTGGATCTTCCTAGCGCACCTATGCTCACGTTTAACCAGGAACTTCTCTGAGCCGCAGTGTCCAGAGATTTTACTGGGATTTCATTACGTAGGCATGATTGTTTGGATCGTTGGCTTAGCTCAATCTCCAGCTACGTTAGAGATGTTTCCTCAAGCTCTTCCTCCTTTTCGTCGCCTCTGCCTTTGTGTTAGTTCATTGTCTTACCACCCACTTAGTTCCCACTCTCAGTCCGTGCTACATTCCCACAGCTCAGGCCTCACTCGATCTGCCTCCCTGCTTTGATTAAGCCCCAGGGGACTGGCTTATTCTGGAACAGCAGGGATAGAATTTCTTTGAGCCTATTTAACCTGCAAACTCTAAAGACATTCTTGAAGATCCTCATTATCTGAAACAGTAGATAGTTAAGGAGATATTTGGGTTTTTTCTCATTACTCCTTGTAAAATCTCTTCTTGTGGTTCCTATCATTCATCCACTCACCTTTTCTCCCCTCCCAGTGCTATTATCTTCCAAACTCTTGGCCGTTTTCCTCATTTTGTAACAAGCACCTGGCTCACAGCCTTTCTCCCCACCTCAACTGCCATCCTCCTGGGCAATTCTAAGGTCCATATGGCTTCTCAGTTTCACATTCTCATTATCTCCAATCGAATGAATTTCTTCTCAACTCCACATCATCCATAATCCTCTTCTCTCTTCATGCTACAAGCGCTCCCTAGGCTCTCTTATCAATTCTTACAGCTTTATGCACAATCTGTGTGCTCATGACTCTGTTATTTTTCTAGCCCAGATCTCTCTTCTGAAATCCATACCTCTATCTCTATTCAACTGCCTTTTTGGCATATCCCTTTACATATCATTCGGGCATCTCACACTGACCCTCTCGAAACTTACCTATTGCTCCTTCGACTCTCCTCTGGCAAACCTGCTGCATTTCACCGAATGATCCCACCAGCCATTCAGTTGTGCAATCCACCTTCCCCATCCCCTCATTTACTCTATCACTAAGTCCCAGTTTACCTCTAAGATATATCTTGACCTTATTTATTTCTCACCATCCCCATTATCAACCAGCCCAACCCATCATCACTTTTGCCTGGACTACCGCAATTATGGCCATCATTAATTCCTGCATCCTTTCAATCCATTCTTTACATAGCAAGCATCATGACTGTTTTGTTTTAAAGATTTATTTATTTGGGGGGGGAGGGGCAGAGGGAGAGAGAGTCTTGAGCAGATTCTGCGCTCAGCGCAGAGCCAGATGTGGGGCTCGATCTCAGGACTCTGAGATAACGACCTGTGCCGAAACCGAGTCAGCCGCTTAGCTGACTGCACCACCCAGGCGCCCTGCATCATGACTCTTTTGAATACAAATTTTATCTTGTCCTTCTCCTACTTGAAACCCTATAGAAGCTTCCTATTTCTCTTCGGATAATATTCAAGATCTTTGGCATGTTCAACAGGGCCTTGCATGATGTGGTTTCCACAATAGTTCTAGCTTGTTCTTCTGTCACAGTCCCTCATTCATTGGGCCAGTTATACTGGCCTTCTCTCTTCTTTGAAGATGCCAAGCTCCCTTTTGTCTCAGAGTATTCGTATACATAATTTCTTTTACTTTGAACATTCTCCGTGCCCTAATCCTACCCCCATATACCTCTTACTGTGTGGCAGGAGCTATGCCCTGAATAAGGGAACACCTCTCTTCCCTTAAGAAGTTCAGTTTAATAAGAGATATGCATATATGCAAAAAAATTCACCACTTTATAATAAACACAATAGAAGTATGGCCACAAGAAGAAATATTTCTTTATCTCTGAGAGTTAGGAGAGGGCACTCAAATAGAAGAACCAACATGTCTTAAAGACAGAGGCAAGGACATGAGGAGATGCAAGAAGTTTGGTACTACTGGAGAGTTATGGCAAGAAGGTGGCAGGAGGCACCTTGGGTGCTGTATTAAGGGGCCTGACGTTTATCCAAAATGCAAAGAGGGTGTCCCTTAGAAAGAGTTTATGGAGAGGCATGAATAGTGCTATCAAATTGGTAGTTTGAGAAAAAGACCTGGATAAAAGAAGGTGCAAAATGTCAAGTAGGAGGATAGTATTAAGTCTCAGCAGCTGAATAAAGGCAAAGGTAGTGGGAATAGAGAGAAGGGAGGTTGAAGATGTATTTAAGAGGTAGAATTGATAGGACTTGGTGACTGAGCAAAACAGGTAATTTCCTTGTCCTTATGGAGCTTGCATTCTTGAATGGGAGGCAGATAATACGTCCAATAAACAAATGCATAGATGATATAATCCCTTGTAGTATTACAGGCTGTGAAAGAAAATAGAGCAGAGTAAAATCACAGCAAATGAAGGAGTTACAGATGGAGCAGTCCCTATGAGGAGGTGACATTTGAACAGAAAATAAATGAGCCATGTGAATATTTGAAAAAAGACTATTTCAAGTAGAAAGAATTACAGGTGCAAATGGCCAGAGATGGGATATGTTTGTCTTATGTTTGAAGAACAACAATAAGACTAGTATGGATAAAGCATAGAAAAAAGGAAGGGGAGAGTGGAAGGAGATAAAGTCAGAATATAGCAAGAGGTCAGATGATGAGTGCTTCATAGATAAGAGAGAACTTTGGATTTTTTTTAAAAGATTTATTTACTTATTTATGAGAGTAAGCACAAGTGAGTGGAGGAACAGAGCAAGAAGCAGACTCCCCAACTTACACTGTAAAAGGATTACTACCAATACACTATAGTGAGGGAAGTGTGGTAGCTGGGTAGCCACTTAGGAAGAGGGGATCTAGGTGAAAGATGATGGTGGTTTGGGCTAGAGTAGAAGTGATCAAGGTGGTGAGAACTGGTCAGAATTGGGATATGTTTTGAAGGTAGAGCTGATGTAATGTGTTGATGGGTTGAATGAGGGTAGAGAGGAGTCAACAATGATTTCAACAATTCTGGCTTGAGCAACAGGCTGAATCATAGAGCCATTTACTGAGATGGAGAAGATTGAAAGGAATTAGGTTTGATAAATGCGAGAATTGTTTTAGATATGTTTAGTTTGGAATATTGTTAGATGTTCAAGTAGAGTAACTAGTAAAGATAGGAGCTTGGAATTGAGGGGAGAGGTTGAGCCTGTAGATATAATTTTTGGCATCATTAGCATATAGATGACATTTAAGATGATAGAATTGGTTAAGATTTTCTAAGACGAATGTAAGCAAAAATTGAGTAGAAGTCCAAAGATGGAACTAGAATACTCCAATACTTAAAGGCTGAGAAGAGAAAGCCAATCCAACAAAGAAACTAAGGAGTAGCTAGTGGGATGAGAAGAAAATCTGTAGAGGCTGGAAGCCAGGTAAAGAGTTTTTCAATAAAGAGGAAATGATCAACCGGCCAAGCTGCTGTTGGATCAAGTAAGTGGAGAATTGGATTTGACAATATGAAGGTTATTGGTGACCTTGGTAAGAGAAGTCTCAGAAGATTAATGGGGATAAAAGACTCATAAAAGGTTTTATATATCATAAAGCTTAAGATACAGTAGAAAGAAAGAAAGAGAGAAGTACCACCATATAAAGGGAACAAAGAAGTAGTGCAGTAGCTGGGTAGACATGCTGTCAAGGGAGAAGTTTTTTGTTGTTGTTGTTGTTTAAGAAGGGAGGGAAGATTGGTGATGCAGGAGAGGGGAAAATAAGTGTGAAGGCAAAGTCCTTGAGTAGGTGAGTTCTCTAGACACTTGAATATTTAGGCCTAGAGCTCAAGAAAGAGGTGGAGACTGGAGATACAGATTTTGAAATGATTAACATATATGAAAGGGACAAATGTGGGAGTAAGTTGTTTGGAGAGAGTGAAAAACAGAAGCCAAAGACAGAACCCTGAGGTATAAAAAAAATCTAAGGGAACAAGGGGAGAAGATCCAATAAGGAATACTGAGAAGGAACATCCTCTATTTGCCAGCTATTTTATGCCCATAGCACATGGCACATTGTTTCATCTCTCATGCCTGGAAAGTCTTCCTTTCCTTGGATTCATACCCATCTCTCATAGTACTTTATGCAAATCTTTATTAGCACTTATTTCACTGCATTTACATTATATGTAGTCTTCTTCCATCAGCCTAAAGGTTGTCTCTGCCAAAAACTTTATTCATCTTTTTATCTGCAACTCTTAACATAATGCATAGTAGGTGCTAAATAAATGATGCGTGGAGCAGGGGGAAGTTAATCCACAAATAGAATGTGTAACTTATAAGCATTAGAAAGTCTCAATATGCATTTTATGAACTTTCTAAAAAATATATACATGTTGGAAAGAATTCACCAGTGAAGCCATCTGGAGTTTTCTTTGTAGAAAGATTTAAATTATGAATTCAATTTCTTTAAAATATAAAATACAGAATTTTCTATTTATCATTGTTTTAGTAAGTTTTGTTTCTCAATAAAATTTTCCATTTCATCTGGATTGTCAAATTTATTGGTAAAAAGTTGCTTACAATATCTTCGTATTTTTAATGTCTATGGGACCTGTACTAATGTCCCCCTTTTTATTGCTGATATTGGTAATGTGTTTTCTTGCACTCTTCCTTGATTGGTCTTGCTAGGAGTTATTAATCTTTTTTTCCTTTGAAGATCAGTAAATTTTGGCTTTGTTGACTCTTTGTTGATAATGAACGTTGGCTTCTGTATATCGGCTTTCTATTTCATTGATTTCTGATTTTATCTTTATTTCCTTTCTTTTATTTATTCTAAATCCTAGGGGTAGTTCTCTAGCCAAAGTAGCGTATTAGTGGAATCCCAAGTCTCAAAGGAATGAGCCTGATTTATTAATCCATGATGCTCAGTCATTAGCTAAGAATGGGTTGTGAGAATAGCTTCAGTTGTGAACATATTGGTGGATTCAGGTCAGTAGTGTTTATTAACTATATTCTGCACAGAAGGGAATCCAGTAGCCCATTTTCAGAACCACCACAATTCAATTCCTTTGCTCCACACATCTATTTCTTCATTCAGGGGGCACCTTGGTGGCTCAGTCTGTTAAGTGGCTGACTTTTGATTTCAGCTCAGGTCATGATCTCAGGGTCCTAGGATAGAGCCCTATGTGGGCCTCTGTGCTCCGCATTTAGCGGGGAGTCTGCTTGAGGATTTCTCTCCCCCTCCCCCTGCCCCTCCCTTGCACTCTCTCTCTCAAATAAATCTTTTTTAAAAATCATTTCTTGGGGCGCCTGGGTGGCTCAGTTGGTTAAGCATCTGACTTTGGCTCAGGTCATGATACCAGGTCCTGGGATCGAGCCCCATGTCGGGCTCTCTGCTCAGCGGGGAGCCTGCTTCTCCCTCTCCCTCTGCCTGCTGCTCCCCCTGCTTGTGCTCTCTCTGTCAAATGGATAAATAAAATCTTTTTTAAAAAATCATTATTTCTTCATTTGGGTTTGGGGAGAAGCTCTTCCATGGTTCCCACGTGACCTCTCTTCCTGAAGGGAAACAGAAAAGGAAGGTTAGTGGGATGGACTACAGCAATTGATCTAGAGGCCATAACTGATAATTATCCTCTCCCTTTTCCACTATCCACTCTAAATTCTCTCACTCTCAGTTATCATCTTAGCAGGTCTTGGTGGCTTTTGTGGCGGCATAATCCAAAGCTTTATTCCTGGTCTGAGATTTTGGTAACCATTCCCGTCTCAGGTCAGGGATGCTGTGTATGTTCAGAGTGACAGTGGGGCAAAGGACTATCAGATGTCCAAAAAGACCATGTGAATTCTGTAAAAAGCAGTGCTACCTTTTCTTACTGATCAGGGTCAATTATTGTCATGATTGTTGACTCCTCTCTTTGCATACAGGTCTCAGGAATAATGAGTTCAAAGTGCAGCAGTCATAGCTTGTAGTTCAAAGGGACCCTTGTGTCCCTTAACAGAAGTGCAATCTCTTCGAGGACCAGTACCTCCAGACCTATAGATCCCAGATTTGTGGGTAGGGGAAACACAAAATCCTCTAGTGGGTCATTGGTAGTGAAAGTAAATGGGGCTATTCCTGTATCCATTCTTTGGCTAGTGGGCCCATGTCCTTTTCCCACTGGGGTCATAAAGACTTTTGATTTAATGTGTATGACACATCCTGAATAATAGCACCCAGTTTTTTCAGAGTATTTCCCTTGAGTGGCATTTCACCTGTGCCTTTAGAAAGTCATTCTAGCACTCTATGAGGTCAGCTTTTTTTGGATGGTATGGTAGGACCAGTGGATCCCATGAACATGGGTCCCCTGATAATGAGCGTTGGTGAAGCAGGGGCCCTGGTTGGATGCTATGTTACATAGAATTCTATGTCTGTAGATTAGGCATTCCATAAGCCCCAATATAGTAATGTTGGCTGAGTATCTGTGGGTGGAGAGGAAAACCCATACCCAGAATAGCTATCTATCTCTGTAAGAATGAACCAGTGGCTCCTCCAAGATGGAAGGGACCCAATGTAGTCAACCTGTCACCAACTAGCCAGTTGGTCTCCTTGAGTAATGGTGCCATATTAGGGGTTCAGTATTGGTCTCTGTTGCTGACAGGTTAGACATTAAGTTATCAATAGCTGTATCAGCCTTGGAAATTTGGAGTCCATGCTTTTGGGACCTGTACATAGTCTCTGTCCCTGCCACTCTGTGTCTATATTAGTTTCTTAGGGCTGCCTTAACCAAGTACCACACATTTGGTGATTTAAACAACAGATACTTACTTACAGTTCTGGAAGCTAGAAGTCTGAGCTGAAGGTGTCAGCAGGCTTGGTTCCTTTTGAGGGCTGTGAAAGAAAACCTGTCCCATGCTCTCCCCTCGCTTCTGGTGGTTTGCTGGCAATCTCTGGCATTCTTTGGCTTCTGCCACATCACTCTGATCTCTATTTTTATCTTCAAATGGCATTCTATGTTATCTCTGTATTCACATGGCTGTCTGTTTATGAGAACAGACTTGAATTAGGGGACCACCCTATTCCAGTATGATGTCATCTTAACTAATTAGATCTGCAACAACCCTATTTCCAAATAAAGTCACATTTTAAGGTATTGGGGGTTAGAACTTCAACATGAGAATTTGAGAGGGTATCCCCATAACAGTGCCTATAACTCAATCATGCCGGTTCCAAGGTGGCCAATGATTAAGGCTGGTAATGACAACTGGATAAGTCAGTTTGTCTATCTGATTGCTTACTGCCTCTTCTCTGGTGGATGCAAGATGCGATACAAGAATCTTAACACTTCATGCCCACTCCTGTATATTCATCCACATGACTCTATCCCAGATCTCCTTTCTTTGATCTTCTCAACTAGGTCCCTGCAGGTCCTCTACTAGGCTCCCTACCAGGCCACTGACAGCTGCCCAAGAATCTATATATATTCTTACTTCAGTCTGCTTCTCCTTATACACAAAGCAGATGATCAGGGATGATCCTTGTAACTCTACCAACCGGGAAGATTTTCCCTCTTTGCTGTTTTTCAAAGACTCTCAAGAATGTGACTATAATGCAGCCACTATCTAATTTTGGTTTGCACCCACCTACAAAGCTGCTCATCCCTAAACCAAACTTAGGCTTTATCCTTCTTCCTTCAGCTGGTCATGGTATTGGTGCAGCTGTGGTGGGTTACATGGGGATTCGGGCTACCTGATCGTGCAGCTTACAAGTGCCCCAATTGTGCTTGATCTCCATCCCATATGTACCATTTCCATCTTACAGCAGATGGTGCTGGGTCCATCTGAACCAAGAGAACCCAGTCCATAACAAGTGATTCTGGACACATGGTTATGTACTGTGCTTAAGTGTTCTGTCTCCACCGAGGCTCAGTATCTGGTTCTCACTAGTAGCTGGTTCTTAAAATGTGTATAATTCTCTGTTGCAGATGGCATGGCCTTGCTAGAGTCCTAGCGAGTGCACTGTGATTTTTCCACTAGGGCTTACCTTAAGCTCTTAGTCAGCTTGGGCTACCATAACAAAATACCGTAGACTGGGCAGCTGAAACAACACAAATTTATTTTCTCACAGTTCTGGAGGCCAGAGGTCTGAGATCAGGATGCCAGCATGATCAGGATCTGGTGAAAGCTCTTTTCCTGATTTGCAGACAGATATACCTTCTCACTGTGTCCTTACAGGGCAGACAGAGAGAGCTCTCTGTTGCCTCTTTATCATCACATTAGGGGTTAGGGCTTCAACATATGAACTGGGGGGGAGGGGACATTCAGTCCATAATATCCCACCGATGGCCCCCTAAAATTCATGTCATTATTGCATGCAAAATACATTCATTCCATCCCCAAAGACCCAAAGCTCTTAATTCATTCCAGCATCAACTCAAGTCTCATCTGAGTATCATCTAAATCAGATAGCGTGAGACTGGAGGTATGATTCATCCTGAGGCAGCTATGAATCTGAAATCAGACAAGTTATGTGCTTTCAAAATACAATAGTGGGACAGGCACAGGACATTCTCATTCCAAAAGGGAGAAGAAGAAAGGGGTGATGGCCCCAAGCAAATTCAAAAATTAGCAAGGCAAAAATTCCATTAGATTTGAAGGCTTGAAAATAATCCTCCTCCCTGGTTCAATGCTCTGCCCTCCAGGTACAGCAGGTGGCAGCATCACCCCCAAGGTTCTGCTGGGTTGTCCCACTCCCAAGGCTGCTGAAACTGCGGCAGTGGCCCTGATGAGCTCTCGATCACTTTCAGGGTCATTTTCCCCTCTTCCTGCAGAATAGTGCATGTTCACAGCCGAACAGCTCTATCATTCTGTCCTGTCAAATTCAGTAAGTCCAACAACCTTCCTTCATTTGGCCCCATCTCATCCCCTTCAGTTCAAATTGGCTGTGTTTCTGCTAATACAATCCCATCAACTCTATCAAGAGATAATCTAGTTGTGCCATTGGTGTTCTCTTTAGAACATGCTTTCTCATTTTTTGCAATATGGATAGGCTGAGAATTTTCTAAATCCTCAAGTTCTGGTTCCTTTTTGCTTAACAATTCCTTCTTCAATTCATCTCTCTCCTTTTGCATTTTGCTATAAGCAATCAGGAGGAACTAAGCCCCTCCTTCAATACTTCACTTAGAAATCTCCTCAGCTAAATATTCAATTTCATCGCTCACAAATTCTACCTTCCGCAAAACACTAGAACATAGTTCAGCAAAGTTCTTTGCCACTTTATAACAAGTTTCACCTTTCCTCCAGTTTCCAGGAACATGTTCCTTATTTCTGTCTGCCATTTTCACCAGAACTGCCCTTAATGTCCATATTTTTAGCATGTACTTTAAAACTCTTCCAACTCCGCCCATTATCCAGTTTCAAAGCTGCTGCCACATTTTTAGTTAATTGTTTCAGCTGCATTCCACTGCTGGTGTCAAGATCTGTATTAGCCAGGGATCTCCAGAGAAACAGAACCACTATAATTATATAGATGTAGGTATAAGTACAGATATAGATTATGTAGCTATAGCTATTGACTTATTATAAAGAATTGACTCACAGGATTATGGAGGCCGAGAGGTCCCGAGATCTGCAGTAATCAAGCTGGAGACCCGGGAGAGCTGATGCGTAGTTCCAGGAGGGCCTGAGAACCAGGAGGGCCAATAATGTAAGTTCCAGTCTGAAAGTTGGCAGGTTCAAGATCCAAGAAGAGCTGACGTTTCAGTCCAAGCCTGAAGGCTGGAAAAGACCAACACCCTAGTTATGCCATCGAGCAGGAGTTCCCTTTCACTCAGTCTTTTTGTCCTATTCACGTCTTCAAACTGATTGTACGAGGCCCACTTACATTAGGGATGGCAATCTGCTTTACTCTATTAATCCAATGTTTATCTGATCCAGAAACATACCCAAAAACATACCCAGAATACTGTTTGACCAAATACCTGGGTACCCCATGGCCCCATCAAGTTGACATAAAATTAACCACCATGAGCTCCAAACTGCTTCTTTTCTTACACTAATACCTCCAAGATTTTACTGAAATATAGGGCCAAAGGGGCAGAGATGCTTGTACTGTAGCCTGGACTTTACCTGGGCTGGGTCCCAAAGCTGGAAATCTTCAATGTCACCTGGCAAATGGGCTGGAGCTGTATTCCTAAGTGTGGTATGTGTTGCTCCAGAACATAGAGAGAATATGCTCCAGAACATACCAAGCCCTGTGCATTCTTCTTTGTGGTAGGGGATGCAAGATGTAACAATGTCACCTGGCAAATGGGCTGGAGCTGTATTCCTAAGTGTGGTATGTGTTGCTCCAGAACATAGAGAGAATATGCTCCAGAACATACCAAGCCCTGTGCATTCTTCTTTGTGGTAGGGGATGCAAGATGTAACAATTTGTTTGACTTTGGAAGGCTATACTGATACGCTTCTGACCAGCTGACCCTTAAAAACTTCACTAAAGTGGCAAGTCCTTGAATCTTGATAGCATTTTTCTTCTGTTTTCTGGAGCATGGGTCTTACCAATGACTCCACCATACTAGCCACCCCTTGCTTGTGCCATCTGAGCAGCATACTATCATCGAGGCAGTGGGCCAAAGTGATATTCTGAGATGTTCAGGAGGTTCATTTTTCTTTGGGCTTTATTATGACAGAAGGCAGAGCTAACCAATCCTTGAGACAAAACTGTAAATGAATAGTTATCTGTCCCACATGTATGTGAATCATTTCTGATGCTCTCTTGTAATAGGAATGGAAAGTAATTCATTGAACAAATCACTGGCCACACATCATGTCCTGATGCCTTATTAATCTGCTCCAGCAGTAAGACCGTATCGAGCATAGCATGTGCAGCTGGGGCTGTTACTTGCTGAAGCCTATGGTAGTCTATAGTCATTCTCTGGAATCCACCTAGTTTCTGCAGGGGGCGGACAGGCTAATTAAAAGGACATATGATAGGGGCCATCCTTCATTCCCCCACATTCTTTAGGTTTTTAATGGTAACACTAATTTCCACCAGGCCCCCCCAATATGTGATATTTTTGTTTGTTTTTTAATTTACTAGGCTGGCCAGGGTGGAAGGTCATTTTCAGATGTTTCCGCTTGGCTTTCCCCACTGATAGGTCTCACTTCACACAGGTCAAGGATTTAACATTGGTATTACTGCAGCTGCTAAGCGTTATCGATTCCAATTACCTACTCGGGAACTGGAGAAATGACCACTGGGTGGGTCCACAGACACAATGAACCTCCTGTAAGCTAGACTTTCGTCAGAATTCCATTTATTACCTGGTCCCCATTTGCCTCCATTCTAACAAGAGGCCATGACAATGCTTTGGGTCTCAGGATATGGATGTCAACTCGGACCCTGAGTCCAATAGTTCTCAAATTTTCTGGCTACTCCTCCTCCCCACTGTGTAATCACTGAAGTAAATGGCCATAGGTATCTTTGGGAAAGGACCAGGGAATCATCACATTTATACTTGCTCCACTGAAGCAGGATCTGCCACCTCTTAGTCAATGAGTTTCAGATCTGAGAAGTGGCTCAGATCAGGACAGGGGATGACTTTTTGGGTGAAATCGCCCTCCGTATCCTGCTCCATTTTGGCCTTTTATTGGGTTATAGATGTTAACAGGCTTCCCATCTATTTCACCCCTTCAGATGGCAAGCTCTACGTCCATCTCCACAACTCCCTGTGGCTGCCACTCATCAGATGTTGTTGGTATTTATAATTGTGGCCTCCTGGCTTCTAGTGACCAAGTGCCACCATCTGGCTCTACTAGCTGGGGAAGGGGAATTTTATTCCCATAGTTATTACTGAGCCCTCACTCTGTGACTGCTGTTATTAGCTCAGGACTGTAGAGAACTTCTTGGTGTTGCTGCCCCTTACCAGAGGATTTCTGATGGCCTTCTGGCGTATCTTCTGGGCTCTGCTATGAAACGTAATCCTCTGACGGGTCTTCTGGCCTCACATATATCCATTCCAGCATGCCCATTTCCGACAGTCTTTTAATTCATTCTTCTACCATATATGCCTGGGCAACCCTAGCATTTCTACTTTGCTCAGCATTGGCCATTATTTTCTTTAGGTTTCTAAGAGCCCAACAGTGAGTTGTTTTATCCCCAAGAGTTGCTGCCAGGGTGTTAAATCCTGACTCAAGAAAGTGTTCCTAAGTCAATAAATTCTTGATTACCTAGTCTAATATTCCAGCCCCCATGATCAAGCAACCTCAAAACTCAATTGCAGGTACTCCCCTGACTTCTTTGTGAATGCTAGCTAATTCTTACAGCGCCTTTGTATATGATCTCTTTCCTCCTTTATCAGGTCAGAAATGTTTCCAGCTGGGTTATGCTAGGACTTGACTCTAGTTATTAGCATGGCAGCCAGGGGAGAAGGAATGGCTCTGCAGTGTCTTTCAGCACGGGAGAAGCACTAGTTCTTACTATGAAGCGGTAGACCATCTCTGCAAGCTTTGAAAGTTCATGAGGGTCTGAAGAGCTAACATCCTTACAGTTGTGCATCCAGATATCCCATCCCTTGTTTCAGGGTTTCAGGTTTCCTCAACCAGGGCCCTAACCTGCTTTGGCCATACATTTTAATGTCTCTGGGGCTCTGTGCCTCTAACTATCCTGTCCTGAGTCTGTGGCATAGTTGTTTCAGCTCTTCCACTGCAGGAGATAAAAGCCTCTTTGTAAGTTACTGAAGAGGTCCTCTCTCATACTTGGCCATTAACCAAGGGGGACCTTTGCTTTTTCCTTATCCCTCCTGAGTGTCAATACAACTTAGCAGTAACCAGCCAACTCCACTGTCCTTGTAGGCATTGCCCCCCCCGCATATATTTCAAACACCTGAAATTGTATTCTTCTCTTTCTCCTCCATTGGGATGCTTTCCCAGGTCACTGCTGATGGAATCTTTAGCAGCTGGGTCATCACCTTGTGTTGGGACTACCCATGCCCCTATACTACTCACGATAATATCGTCTTTGCCCACCAGGTAGTGACTGAGTTGGTCCTGAAACCTCATTTTATTACCTAGGTTTTGTTTCTGTTTTGGGTGGGTTTTTTTGGACCTCTCCTGGTACCACTTGTGTTAGTTTGGATCCTCTGAGCAGTTGCCAAGGTGGGATCTGGCATGTGTATTAGGGCCGCCATAACAAAGTATCATGGACTGAGTAGCTTAAACAACAGAAGTTTCTTATAGTTCTGGAGGCTAGATATCCAAGATCAGAGGTGAACAGGTGTGGTTTCTTCTGAGGCCTCTCCCTTGGCTTGCAGACGGCCACCTTCTTGCTGTGTCCTCACATGGCCCTTCCTCTGCACCACACCCCCAGTGTCTCTCTGTGAGTCCAATTTCCTTTTCCTACAGGGACGCCAATCAGATTGGACTAGGGTTCACCCTAAGAGCTTCATTTTAACTTAACTGCCTCTTTAAAGGACCTATGTCCAAATACAGTCACAGTTATTGGGTGTTTAGGGCTTCAACATATGAATTTTGGGGAGAACACAATTCAGCCCATAACAACATGCAGAAGATTTCTTAAGGGAAATGTCTATGAAAGATAAAAGGGAGGGAGCAGGAGAAGGTGGGAAAGTGTAAACTGTGATACAGTTCTGACACCTCTGAAGGAGAGGGCAAAGAAAGCACCGAGCAGGCAGTGTCTCAGACTGCAGCACAGTTCTAAGAGCTTCAGCTAGGATGATGGGTGCACCGCAAGCCAAAGCTGTCCATTAGAGGAGTCCCAAATATGCCAACAATGAAGCTGCATTAGTAGTCCTGCCATGCTCAGTCGTTGGCCAGGACTGGCCAATTATTATTTCTTAAGGGGCCTGCAAGAATCAAAGCTAGTTAAATCTCTCAATATCCTTGGCGAAAAATCTTTGCTTATTTTTAAATAGTCTTACAAAATGACTGAAGTAAAAAAAAAAAGAAAAAAAAATCATGAAGTGAAGCAGCCAAATCTAAAATGTCTCTTTATGTAACTAACAAATTGTAGCTCCTAGAGGTAAAAGAAGATAGGTGGATTTGGGGAACATGATATCTAGGAAGAGCAAAGGGACCTAGATTATAGATTGATCTGAAATCACTTACAAAATTTTCCACATAGGTATATTTTTGCCATTCACCCAGGAATATCTGACACAAAGTAATAACACAGAACATTTACTAACAAATCTGAGTATTTTCAATATTTGTTGGGCTGCTAACTTTACCAAACTATTTCATTTACTTGCAATGAAATGACAAGGCTTCTAATCTATAGATACTTAATCGTAATATAGTTAAGACCTCTGTGTTTCATCTCTTAAAATGATTACAGCAGCTTTCAATTAGGGGGTCATTTCTCTTTCTTTGAAAAAATGTGCAAAAAAGTATCAAAATACCTGAGAGCTCTCATTCTCTGGGTGAATGCAGAACTTTCATTAATGTCCAAGTGATCTGTATTTCTCCGGGAAGAAACAGTCCTTCTCATCTCAGTATGTCACCTAAAAAAGTTGTGACCAACAAACTTTTGTCAGGTTAAAAAAAAAAAAACCCAAACCAACCAACCAACCAACCAAACTCCACAAAGGAAATAAAAGAAAAAGAAAAGAAATATTAGTGTTAAATTTTAAGAGTGGCAATTTGAAATACTAAATTTTCTACATATTCTAATTCTCCTTAACCTTAACCTCTATACAACTAGTATGTTTGTAGCAATCAATCAATGATTATTTACTCAACAAACATTCTAGACCATCTATATGCGAGGTGCTAGGCTGCATAAGACACAGTACTGGTCCTCAAAGAACTCACATTTCAATTACTTTCCTTTTAAAAAAACGTATTTATTTTTATTGTGGTAAAATACACAAAAAATTTACCATTTTTGCCATTTTTAAGTGTACAGTTCAGGGGCATCAAGCACATTCACACTGTTGCACAACCATCACCACAACCCATCCCCAGAACTTTTTCATCATCCCACACTGAAATTCTCTACCTATTAAACAGCAATTCCTCAGTCCCTTCCTCCCCTGCCCCAGGTAACCACCTCTACGAATTTGACTATATTCTAGGTACCTTATATAAGTACAATACAATATTTGTCCTTTCATGCCTGACTTATTTCACTCAGCATAATGTCTTCAATCTCCATCCTAGTTGTAGCATGTGTCAGAATTTCATTCCTCTTTAAGGCTAAAATAATATTCTGTTTTATGTATATAGTACATTTTGTTTATTCTCAATTACTTTAAAGAAGCTAATCTCTCATTTTATTTCTTTCAAAGAGATACCATGAGGCTTTTAAAATTACTTTTTTAAGCCAGTGTCTGTAGCCTCCCAGTAGCTCCCCAGATGCCAGTTCCCTGCATTTGCTCCCACCACTCAAAATACAAGGTGCTCTCTTACAGCTTTGGTTTTCGAAACAATTCTTGACCCTTCTGTATTTCTCTTTATAAGTCATCAGGACAGTTACACACACTTTCAGGCTGTCTTTTTTTAAAGTAATAAAATTTTCCAGTTTATGTATAGTCAGAAACATTTACAAATTAGGCAATTTCAGGTATGTAAAGAATTTAGTTTGGGGATCAGTTTTTACTGGTTTCTCCATTCGGGTAGTATCTCCAGTTCACCCGGGACTACTCTGCCACAGTTCATTTTACTCCAGGACCAATGTGCCTGGCTCCCCAATATGTTTTAGATGCTTTTCTTGGTTTCTAAATGTAGCTCATTCTCTCATGTTTTATTACATTCATTTCTTTTTTGTCTTCTGTGGTTCCTTTACGATTTTTCTCAGAGGGGAACTTGGTTTCAACTTTTTAATGAAACATTTATTGAATTGATCATGGGCAAGAAACTATATACTAGGTGCTGGATTTTTAATGCCATCATGATTCATTTTCTTGGTTGAAAATAAGATTTCCCTTATTAACCACTATCAGCTACTGGCTCCCCTTCATTTATGATATATGGGGCACAAACACACTTACCCAGAGGAGATTCCACATTCAAGTGATTTTGTGAGACATTCACTGCCTTCCCTGGTATTAGTAGGGGCTGCAGAGCACCTTGCAGTCCTGAGTGTTCAGGTACTATTATCGTGCTCAAGTACCTATATAGGCTTATATGTAATGCCTACGTAGGCATATAGTTACTATATATTAATTTCGAAATAACTTTAAAAGAACAGGCACAGTGAATTTAACTGGCATTTTTTCAAAAGGCCACATTAGTTGACCGCAAACCTAAAGGATACTGTTCTTTTCTCAGAAATGTAACAGATTCCTGAGGACTGCTACTTGGAACTTCTCCTAGGTTTTATTAGTGCCAAACATCTGATTGGCTAGGGACCACAAAACGATATTCCTGCTGAATTTATGAAGGTAGGAAATAAATAATGGGAAAAACAGATCTCAATACCCAAAAGGCATATTTCTACATTCCCCCCAACGACTGAAATGCCTTGGTACCACATTTACAAACCTAATCTAGGACCAAATACGAACTTTTCATGAGAGATACGGAGCCTGGAGAAGTTAAGACTTGACCAGTGGTATCATATCGACTGGAATGGAATCTTTGCATTTCCCTTTCAGTCATACACTGCACATCAAATGGCTTCTTACCATGGCTATCCTTCTTGAGCAAATAATTCATTTACAGCCTTTCTATGAAGCTGTGAAGTTGCTCTCCTACCTTTAGGGAAGGGAAGCAGGGAGCACCAAGCACAAAAAGGCGGCACCGTCAGCTAAACTCTTCATCAATAACGGAAAAAGCAGTGAGCCATCCGAATACCGGATCCAAGGCTCTGCGTTCACAGATCTAGAACCTGTACTGGGAAGGGCGGGGCGGAGGGGAAGGCAAGGAGCGGAAGGAAATGCTGGTAAAATTACCTTGACCAAGCGGCAACTTGGGAGACTTTTTCCCGCTGATTAAAAACCACCGACTTTTCTCAAACGAACCACGCGGTACGGTGGGCAGAAGCAAATGGACTCGCCCACAGCGCCCGCCTGCACCCGCGGCAGCGCACCCCATCACCGCCCACGGCTAGCCTGGAGCCCTCCACGCAGCGCCTTTTGAAGAAGACCGCGCCAGAGCCGGAAGAACCCGGAATCCCGCGAAAGGCTGGCGGAGAAAAATGGAACGAACGTACTCTGGCGCGGATTACTGGAGCCAGCAAGGAGCCTACCAAACCAGAGTTGACACAGCCCAAATCTCCGTACAAGGTCTCCCGATTGCCAATCTTAGGGCGGTTCACGGCTCCCCTAAAAGAAGAACTCCCACCACGCGCCTTCGGCTCCGAGCGCCCCTAGCAACCACCAGCGATATAAAGCGGAAGGACCGCCCTCGTCCCGCCCTCCCTGAAACCAACCCAGGCCTGGCAGGGAGGCACGTTGGCCCAATCACCTCGGCGGGAACTAAGACCAACCAATAGGAGGCAGGCACAGGGGGGCGGGCTGAAGGGGTCGCGGGCGCACGCGCAGTTGGGAGCAGGGCCTCGAGTCTGTGGTGGTGTGGGTGAGTGGGGTGCTAGTGGACTCGTGTTGGCCCTCAAAAACCCCGCGTAGTCGCTGCCGCCCTTTCCTGCCCTCGCCATGTTCCTCACCCGGTCTGAGTACGACAGGTCTGTGCATCCGGGGAAATGGGGTCGGGGTTATGGATGGGCAGGACTGGAGCCCGGTCCCGGCCTGGGTTCTGCCGTGTCATGGGGCGCTCCAGGAACCCGAGTCTGGCCCGGCCTGGGGATCTTTTGCCTTCCCTAGGCGCCCGCAGTGATTCCCCAAGCTAGACGCGCGCCAGGTCCTACCGCTGAGTCACTGCTGGGTTCTGACTCGGTGCGGAAGCGAGAAGCTCCGCTTTGTGCTTGGGGAAGAAGGCTGATGGGCCGGCACTCCGACCTTTAACCCGGAGAAGTCCAGGGGTCACCTCCTCCCCGGTTCATCATTTCGTGAGGAGTATGACTGCCTTTTTAGAAAATGTGAACGTGTTGCCTGGAAGAAAAAGTAACTAGAGATTCTTTAATGGTTTTCATAATTTCAGCTCCCCTCTCCTTCTAGGAAAACAACCTCGTTTTCCGTTCCGTAGTCGTGGAAATAGAGCAACCCTTTCTTTGAGATGTAGGGGGGCACGCTGGGATGTATACTTTCCGCAAAAGCGCCGAGGCATTCTCAGCTATGCACAGATAGAGTGTGGAGTCTGATTTTATAGGAACTGGAATTTAGAGTGGTTCTCAAGAGTTTCCTGTTCCCGCTGATTCTACTAGACCTAGGGTTTTCTGATTTTTTAAAGAAGCTTATAGCAAGTTGATTTGTGTGTGTTAAAGCCAGATCTGTTTTCGAAATTAAGGTTGTAAGATTGTTGTATATATATATATTTTTTAAAATAACACTTTTCAGGGCTTGGAAATGCTGAGTAATATTAAATTGTACATATTTATGCTGTAGACATTTTTACTTTCAGTTTCTTCTTCGGTCAGTTAGGTTTTCACATCACTATGAAAGTTCTGTATTTGTTTTTTAAGCCAGGAAAGGCAGATTTTTCTTTCCTACTAGGTCCTTGGAAGCTGCATTTCTTGTCAAAGTACACGTTGACCCTGTCAGAAGTTTTATCACCTGGAAGTACCACTTCTTTATCTTTTTATTGACTCTTAGAATATATATGTGAAGTTTTAAAACTGACAGCTGTTCCTACTGTCCTGTAAAGTGACTATTAGTATTTATCTTCCTGAGCATTAGAAAGAATCACTTTGGGTGATAGAATTTTGAGTTAGGGTATATATGATAGAAATTATTATTCTTACCAAAAAGCCCTTATTAAGGTTTTGTGATCCTTTACTTAGCTTCTTGAACGACTGCTTTGTGTTATTCATTTTTGTATCTTCCCAAGAGTGCCTAAAATACAGCTTTTTAAAATTCACTTAGCTAAAATACTTGAATGCTTGCTGTGTACAAGGCACTGTTCTAGTCGCTGGCCATACAGCAGTGAACAATGAATATCAAGATCCTTGCTCTCATATGGGAAACTGTCTTTTGAATAACTATTTACAAAAATAATTGTAGTGTGAATCAGAAGTGTATTCATGTCATTAGAGAAATTCAGATCAAGTACTGTAGAGATTTTGTTGAGAGGTTGCATTCACTATTAGGGGATCATTGAAAACTTTAAACAGGAGCTGATATTTACACTGAGTCTTGAGAAAGAGTAAGGTTTTAGGTGGCGCCTGGGTGGTCGTTAAGTGTCCTGGGATCAAGCCCTGCATCGGGCTGCCGGCTCCGCTGGGAAGCCTGCTTCTTCCTCTCCTACTCCCCCTGCTTGTGTTGCCTCTATCGTTGGCTGTCTCTCTCTCTGTCAAATAAATAAATAAAATCTAAAAAAAAAAAAGTAAGGTTTTAAAAAATATGGACTGTGAGAGTCAGTAGTTTTGAGGCCAAGAATATAGGATGAACAAAGGAGGGACAATGGGAAAGCACAGTGCGTGTTTGGGAAAATTCATTCTGTATTGATACATATGATGCATGTGTGGGAATGGTGAACTATGGGAAAAACAGGTTGGTGCTAGATATTGAATGGTTTTTAATGTGTGGTTAAGGAGTTCGAGTCTTACTCTTTAGGCAACCATGTGATATTAATTTTCGTTTTAAGAAGTTACATAATCATAATTGTGTTTGGCAGGGATTATTTGACTGGAGTAGAGGAAAGAGTGAGCCAATACCAGCTGGAAGGCTATTATAATAGGTGAGAGGTAATGAGGGCGTTGAGAATGAAAGAAGAGTGTTGAGTTACTATGTGGGAGGAATTGATGTGACTTGGCATACTGTTAATATGGGAGACGGGGAGAAATGAGTCAGATCATTCAGAACTTTCTAGCTTGGGGAACTGGGAGATTGGAGATGTTTTAAAATAAAAATGAAGTAGGAATGGCAGGAGGTGGAGCTGATTTTGCAGGGATGGCTGGATTTAAAGAGATATTTCAAATTGGAAAATGTTGAGTGTTTGGTGCTAATGGGATATCCAAGTAAAAATGCTCAGGAGGCATTTAAATTAGTCAGGGAAGAGGTCAGACTGGTAATAGAGATTTGAAAGTAGTTGGTGCTTAGTGTAAATGAAATAACCCAGGGAAACAGTAAAGTTTGAGTAGAGAGCCAAGAGCAGAGCCTGTGTTAGGATGTAGTAATACCTTACTGGGATGAAGTGCTTGAATTAGAGTGAAAATCCTATATTCACAGAGTACTTTACACATTACAGAGTTCTTTCCTACTCTGTGTAATTTAATTATCTGTGACAGACAGCATAGGTTTTGGTTTTGGTTTTGGTTTTGCATTTGAGGGAAGTTAGTTGCAGAACTAGAACTTAATTCCAGGTCTTCTGTCCTCACTTTTCACTCAGTGATTTTTAAAAATTGTTCTTAGGGCGCCTGGGTGGCTTCTTCGGTTAGGCATCTGGCCGGGTTCAGGTCATGATGTCAGGGTTCTGGGATTGAGTCCTGAGTCAGGCTCCCCACTCAACATGGAGGAGTCTGCTTGTCCCTTTCTTGTCCCTCTCCCTGTGCTCCTCCCCCTGCTCGTGCGCTCTTTCTCTCTCAAACAATAAAATCTTTTTCAAAAAAGAGTTGTTCCTTACAGTTCATAACTTTTTAAAGATTTTATTCATTTGACAGAAAGCACAAGCAGGAGGAGTGTCAGGGAGAGGGAAAAGCAGGCTGCAGAGCCCGATGTGGGGCCTGATGTGGGGCTCAATCCCAGCACCCTGGGATCATGACCTGAGCCGAAGGCAGATGCTTAACCGACTGAGACACCCAGCTTCCCGACTTCTGAACCTTTTAAATGACCTCTGGGGAAAGGGGATACTGGGATTGTGGGATTCTCCTTTCATTTCTGATTTAACCCAGAATAGTAATTCCCAGGGGCAGTATGGTAGAATAGCTTGAACTCTGCAGTCACATTGCCTAAATTCTAAAGCCACCTCTGCTTCTTATGTGCTGAGTGACTTTGGGCAAATTACTTAACCTCATTATGTCTCAACTGTGAAATAGTATCTGTCTTAAAAATGTTACTTCATAGGATTATTTTGAGGATTAAATGAGTTAAATCATTTAGAGGTTTGTAACAATGCCAGGCATTGTTTGTAAATGTACAATGAATGTCAACTGTATTATTGCCTGTTTTATATTTGGGGATATATATAAAAATTTTTTTGAAAAAAGTTTTTGCTAAAACAAATTTGAAAATGCTGTATTATATATATTACACATTATAAAATCCAAACTCCATAAACCAAGGATCATAACTATTTTCATTCATTTGTTCAAGTATTTTTGAAGTATCCGTTGTGTGCTGAAAACTTTTATAGCTAAGACCATGACTGATGCCTCTTCTCCGTAGTGATTTCCAAAAGAATGGATCAAAGAAAAGGTGGGGAAGTGTTTTGGAGAGAAAAAGAAGTCTGGCATGTAATTGGTATAAATATGTATGGATAAATAAACTAGCTTAGGCTTTAGGAACTGTACAGATCTCAGTCTGTTGAAATACCAATCCTAATTCATACAAATAAATAGAGGAATGTACCTGTAGCTGCGTTTTACTAAAAAATAAGGTATTAACAGCAAATGTATATAATGGGAAGAGGATAAGGATAAATACTTATTTTCTTGGGAATTGCCTGGTAATTTTGGGGCATGAATTTACTGTAGGAATTGCAAATTGATTCAGGGTTGAGGCAGAAGGTCACCTGTTCTCATTTGATCAGTTTGAAGTCTCTTGTGAGTAGGACAGAAGTATTCCATACATAAGTTCCGTTTTCTTGAAAAGCTGTTAATGTACAAAAAATAGCTACATATTGTTGTGGGCGAAGGAGTAATGACAACATGCGCATCTTGTAGCCATTTGAGCCTAGATGTCAAGGAACTTGAGTTTCATATATCTACGCTTATTTTTTCTGGCAGTTCTTAATACTTTTTTTTTTAATTACAGGGGCGTGAATACTTTTTCTCCTGAAGGAAGATTATTTCAAGTGGAATATGCCATCGAAGCTATTAAGGTATAGTATCAAGGTGCAAGTTTTTGAAATTTCATGGCAACCTAGTGCTTTGCTGGCAGAATATTTGGAGTAAATGTGTTTTAGCTCTTTTTTTAGAAAATACTCTTAATCTCCCTTTAACCACCTACTAACAATTTTATTTTATTGGTTTTTAAAAATATTTTATGGGGTGCCTGGGTGGCGTAGTTGTTGGGCGTCTGCCTTCGGCTCAGGGCATGATCCCAGCGTTCTGGGATCAAGCCCCACATCAGGCTCCTCCGCTGGGAGCCTGTTTCTTTCTATCCCACTCCCCCTGCTTGTGTTCCCTCTCTCGCTGGCTGTCTCTGTCAAATAAATAAATAATCTTTAAAAAATATATATATATTTTATTTATTTATTAGAGAGAGTGCACACACAAGATGGGGTAAGGGCAGAGGGAAAGGGAGAATCAGACTCCCCGCTGAGCAGGGAGCCCTACAATGGGACTTGATCCCAGGACCCTGCGATCATGACCTGAGCCGAAGGCAGACACTTAACTGACTGAGCCACCCAGGTGCCCCTACTAACCATTTTAGTAGCAATTTCCATCTCATTCCTAAAACCTTTTGAACAGATAACTGCTTCATAATTATGTAGCTTTTTCTCAGTGAGGCTGGAGCAACATGCTTGTGTTCATAATCTTCTTGGCTACAAAGAGAGGAGTATAGAAATCCAGAGTTAGCACCTGGGAGATATTTTGAAGACATCATTTAACTGATCACCTGTATTCTTATTAGTAAAGTTGTAAATTTGTACTAGACACTTTTAGGACTGAATAAGAGATGTGTCTTGTTATCTAGTAACAAAATCAAATGGTTTCAACAGGTGTTAAGAAAATTAATAAGTAAGCTATCCATACTTAAAGTTAGTTATCACATGGGATGTGCATTTGTTGAATTACGGATAATCTAAATTCTGATATAGATTGTCCAGGGTAAGGTTGAAGGCATCAGTATTTTTAAGGACTCCCTCAGTGTTTCTGATATCTAAAAGGGTTGAGAATCCCTGAACCAGTCCAACCCTTGACCCTGTGCTTCAATCACCTCTATATCCCAAGTAGCCTTTATTTGTAAAGTCCTAGTGACAGAGTGTTTTCTCACAAGATGGCTCATTCTGTTAGAAAACAATTCACAGTGGTTAAGAAATTTATCCTTGTATCGAATGAAGAGTCTAGCTTTCTGAAGTTTCCTTCATTTGGCCCTAGTTTTGCCCTTGAACCATGCAGGACGTTGAAACCTTCTCCAACGACAGTTCCTTGCATAACTGAAGAGAGCTATTGTGTTTCTCTCTAAGTTACCTGTTTTATTTTATTTTATTTTATTTATTTATTTTTTTTTTTAAAGACTTTATTTATTGGACAGAGAGAGACACAACGAGAGAGGGAACACCAGCAGGGGGAGTGGGAGAGGGAGAAGCAGGCTTCCCGCTGAGCAGGGAGCCCAATGTGGGGCTCGATCCTAGGACCCTGGGATCATGACCTGAGCCGGTATGGTTGTATGAGAATCTGGAAAAGGACAATAGAGATTTCGATTAGTTGAGGAGATAGAAATAAGAGTGGATACACTATGATAGATGGTGGGACAGAAAATGGTGGGCCAGCTACAAGTGCCTGTCTCTGTTTCCGATCATGTTTGCACTATATTGAAACCATACAGTACTATGAGGTATGAAACTATCACAATTACAAGCTGTGGCATTTATTTTGAGCCTCTAAAGACAACAGTCCCACCAAGATGTGCAAACCAAGAATAATCCTCAGTTTCTTTGGGTTTCTCCTGTAAGCTCCTTTCTGCTAGTGATTTACAGATTGCTTAAAGATAATTAGATGGCATCTGATCTCTAGCCCTATGTTGGACTAAGATAGAAATAGCCATGTGGCCCTTAATAGATGTGACTTAACCTGTGTGAAAATTCAGGCTCTTTGATATTTAAACAACCTGCTTGTTGCCTTGACAACTTATGAGTTGCCAATGAGAAAGCAATTTGATAACTTTAAGTATTCAGTAGTATGAAAGGAGCTGGAGAAATGACTAAGAATGGCTGACAAGTAGAAATTGTCATTTGGAGGTATCGTGTGGATGGCATGGGTGAGATGCAGCAAGCAGAAGTGGAAAAAAATTGCCTTTAGGTTTTTTGGGGGAAGGAAGGATGATCTGTGGCAGTATCAAAATTACCATATTATATGGAGCATATGGTCATTGGTTACTGTGAGTTATATTAAAGAAGTACTACATAGAATCAATTCAAATGTTCTCTCACTTCCCTTCTCCATTAACCCCATCTCCATGAAGGGGTGGGGTGAAGTTTAGGGAGAACTGTAATACTGAAGCTTCTGGGGGTAAATGTAAGTGTTCAAAAGAAAATTATCTTGATTTTGATATATTTTATAAAGTAGACTGTCTTGAAAATATTAACCCTCTTTTGGAGTGGAAGCTTATGAAGTTCTTTAAGTTGGAGGCCAAATTGAACAGGCTGAGAATTTATTCTCATAATATGAGAATGGCTCCTCCACAAAATAATCATAGTACCCAGGGACTGTTGACATTTTGGACCAGATAATTCTTTATTGGGGGACCATCCTGTGCAAGGTAGAATGTTTAGCAGGATCCCTGGCCTCTACCCAGTAGATGCCAGTAGCACTCACATTTCCAACTGTGACAACCAAAAATGTCTCCAGCCTTTGCCCTCCAGACACATGTCCTCTAGATGGTAAAATGGGTCCCTGGTTGAGAACAACTCTGCTGGATAAAATTTAGAAGTAGGTATGAATTCTGTCCTGCTCTGTTCATTTGGAGATTTAAGAGCAATACACAGTACATAAAACAACTAGAGAGCAACTAAGTGCCAAATTAAATTCTCTGATAGTATTTTCTGATTAAAAATTTTCTTCTTAAGGCATACCTGTATGTAGTTTTAGAGTCAAAAGATAAAATAATTGTATAAACTTTGTAACAAAAACAGCAGTTCCCAAGGACTGCCCCCTTTACCTTCAGCTTCCCAAGGGCAACACTTTAAAGTCATTTAACTAATAATTTTCTTGGCATTTACTTCCATATTTCTAGCACAGACTTACATATTTTTGTTTTGTTTTGCTTAGGCATTATCCACAGACTTTTTATTATGGAGAATGATGATTTCTGCCCCCGATGACACCCATAGAGAGACAGACACCCCACACACATAGAATTTCCTACTGGGGTGGCGATAAGGCAACCCACTCTATATCATATATATTACAATTTTGTAAGATCACTAGTCAACATTTATATCAGTATGACTATGTAAACGCTGTTCACAGCTGAGCCACTTTCCCATTTCTGCACGGTACTTTCCTGGGAGTTGCGAACTCCCTTTTTTAAACAATTTGCTTAATTTAATATATGCATATCATAAAATCATCCCCAGAGTCTCTCCAGGTTATATATATCTTCTCAAAACATCCAGGCACATTAAATATCCTATTAAAGATTCTTAAATAGGGGGCGCCTGGGTGGCTCAGTTAGTTAAGCATCTGACTCTTGATTTCAGCTCAGGTCATGATCTCAGGGTGGTGGGATTGAGCCCCAAGTCAGGCTCTGCAGTCAGCGGAGAGTCTGCTTGAGATTTTCTCCCTCTGCACCTCCCATTTCTTGCGTGTGCATGCTCTCTCTCTCTCTCTAAAATAAATAAATCTTAAAAAAAAAAAGATTCTTAAATATATCTTTGAGCATTCTCACCTGCTCCAGTCTGGACTAGTTTTCTGGGCATAACTGCACAGCTGTATATACTCAGGATATTCTGTCGATGTCATCCTAGGGATTCCTTTTAACTTCCCTCTTGTGTTAGTTCCCGTGTGTTATCCTTTTTTCTTTTCATGTATTCCTTCAGTTTGGTAAAGGTTCTCCAGTAGTTTCATAAGAAAGTATTTTTAATTTCCAAGCTCTTTTCTTTTTTCCTCTTTCTTATTAGCGTACTATTCTTGTCTTATGGATGAAATATATTCTTTTTCTTTAAGGATTTTTAAAAAAGATTTATTTATTTATTTGAGAGAGAGAGAGAGAGAGGGCGTGCACATGCATGTGCAGGAGGAGGGGCAGAGGGAGAGGGAGAGGGAGAGAATCTCAAGCAGACTCCCTGCTGAGTGCGGAGCCTGATGCAGAGCTCAGTCCCATGACACTAAGTCGGACACTTAACTGACCAAGCCACCCAGGCACCCCAAGGATTTTTTTTTTTAAAGATTTTATTTATTTATTTGAGAGAGAGTGTGTGTGCGGGAGTGGGAGTGGGGGAGGGGCAGAGGGAGAGGGAGAAGCAGTCTCCCTCGCTGAGCAGGGATCCCAACACGGGGTACAATACCACGGTCTCAAGATCATGTCCCAAGCCAAAGGCAGACGCTTAACCGACTGAGCCACCCAGGTGCCCCAAGGATTTTTTCTTTTGATTTTTTTCCTTCTTGAACTGGTTATGTTCATTCATTCATTCATTCATTTTTCCTTCCTTCCTCTCTTTCATTCTTTCTTTCTTCCTTACTCTTCTTTCTTCCTTTCCTTTCCTTCCTTCACCCAGTGCAGAGCTTGCATGCTCTTCCAACTGAGTCAGCCAGGCGCCCAGAACTGGTTAGATTTTTTTAGAGCCAGGTTTTTCAAGCTGCAAGTGTTGACCCATTAGTGGTCATTGAAATCAATTTAGTGGGTCATGGAACCATTTCTTTTTGAATGGCATAGAACAGGAAATAGCAGAATGCCTTGCTCATAGTATTGGTAATTGTTTCATTGTGGGTTTTTTCCATGTTGTTTCTGTTATATTTATTTATTTGTATCTTTTTGTGTGTTTTGATCATGATACAAAATATATTTCTTAATGTAGATTTCGTAGATTTTCAAAAAGTTTGAAAACCATTGCTCTAGAGAAAACTGCCCCTTCTCATTTCATACTTAAATGGTGCTTCGGCTACTAGCTTCTGAGAACTGAATGGGGAAAGAAGACTGAGATTCTTAACATTAAGCTTGTCAGTTTTTACTTAGTGCCCCTGTTTCCACTCTAGTATTCCTACACTCTCCAGAATCTTCTACAGGAGTTGGGGAGGAGGCCATCATCTAGCTTTACAGCACAGGGGAGGGGATCTGGAACTCTGTTTCTTCGGTAGACATTGAACTGATCTTGCAATTTTTAGTTTCTCTGTTTCTGTTTCCAATGGTCCTTGTTGCCACCATTTCCTTTTTGGGGGATTCTATGATATGAATCAGGTTGTTTCTTGATTTTCTTTACTACTGGTTTAGGATTCCGAATTCTCAGGTCTGCTAAGTAAGTAATCACTAACCCATCTTCTTTTTTTGAAATTTTGTTGCTGTGTTTTTGCCCGTTTTCTTTGTCTTAGTATATTTGTGCATTCCCTCGCACCCTTCTTTTGCCACAAGTAGTCATGGTTCTTAAGAGACTGGAAGAAGTGAAATTGCGTATTTGAGCCGTTATAGCATTGCAGGGGCCGCACCAAGAACATGGTGGTGGTTGGGATGCCTGGGTGGCTCAATCATTGAGAGTCTCCCTTCAGCTCAGGTCATGATCTCAGGGTCCTGGGATCAAGCCCTGCATCGGGCTCCCTGCTCAGTGGGGAGCCTGCTTCTCCCTCTCCCTCCCTGTGCTCATGCTCGCTCTCTCGCTCACTCTCGCTCTCAAATAAATAATAAATAAAATCTTTAAAAAATTTTTTAAAATGAATGAAATCTTTAAAAAAATAGTGAACTTAAGAAAATGGGGGTGCCTGGGTGCCTCAGATGGTTAAGCATCTGCCATCAGCTCAGGTCATGATCCCAGGGCCCTGGGATTGAGCCCCACATCCGGCTCCCTGCTCATGCTTTCTCTCTCTGTATCTCCCTGTCTCAAATGAATAAATAAAATCTCAAAAATAAATAAATAAATAAATAAATAAATAAATAAATAAATAAAATTTTTAAAAAGAAAATATATAATAAAAACTGGTATATACATTTAAAAGCACTAATAAAGTCATGATAAAGTCATGACTTTACACATTTGAAAAATAATACATCTATGTATGAGACATGATCATTCTATGTGCCGACATGTTAAACGTGTTATGCATAATGAATGGAATTCTTGACTCCTTGGCAATAACAGGTTGCAGGAGTCTGATGATTGCACTGGCAGGCACTGGTTTGTAGAACTAACTTAATAATAATGGTAATTCAGAGGAAAGAGCACAGATAGTCATCGAAGGCTTTATGAATCGTGGGTGGAATTTGGATAGGCAGAGAGAAAATTGTATTCCAAGGGAGAGAAGGCACGAGCAGAAGTGTGAAGGTAGGAGACAGTACGGCATGAGAAAATGGGTTGGGCTATACCTGGTGGATTTTGTTGGAGAATAATGAATAATAAAGTTGGAAGAGAAAAGTGAGATTAAGTTTTGAGGGCTCTGGAAGCTTATGTGAATTTTATGTTACAGGCAATAGAGGGAGATGTTAATTCTTCAGAGAAGTATAATGAAAATAGTATTTTATTAAATCAGTCAGGCCGTATAACATGAAGTATACATTCAGAGAGAGATTAAGTTGGGGAGTCTAAGTAGGAGGGTGTTGAAGTAATCCAGGCATATGAGAAGAATGACTGAATTTGTTACTCCTTTATTATGTGCCAGGCACCATTTTAAGCATTTTATATATTAATACATTTACTCCTCTTGATGTATTTTACAGTTAAAGAAACAGATACAGAGAGTGACTAGGATGGTGTCTCGGAGATGGGGAGATGAAATTAAGCTATATTGTGAACGGCTAGTGACCTCAAAAGATTAATATTTTTATGTTGGTGGTGTTTGTGTTTCTTCTTTTCTTTTCTTTTCTTTTTTTTTTTTTTAAGTACATTACTTTTCTGGAGGTCATGTTGTAGATTTGAGAAATACTACCTTTTGGGACAGGTCAAGATAGCAGAGGTGAAAAGAAAAACATTAGAGTTTTATTACTTTTTTGCCCACTATGTTTGCTCCTCCAAAATACTGGCATTAAAGTCGATCATTTTCCAGATGTTTTCAAGAACTTAGTGAACTTTCCCTTAAGAAGTACAAAATTCTATAAATCGGTGCTCTCGCCATTGATAGAAATAGTGTATTACTTATTAGGGTGCTGCTTATTCTCTGCATACTAGATATGGCTGATTGAGGCTTTTATCTTGTGAAGTTATTCAGAGAGTTCCTGGTGAGTATGTGAGATGTTCTCTGACCTATACATGATAACCATAATGCGTTTCTTTTTAGCTTGGTTCTACAGCCATTGGGATCCAGACATCAGAGGGTGTGTGCCTAGCTGTGGAGAAGAGAATTACCTCCCCACTCATGGAGCCAAGCAGCATTGAGAAAATTGTAGAGATCGATGCTCACATAGGTAAGGAGTAGGGGAAAGCTGTTCTGTAGGATCTGACTTAGGTTATAGTCTTCTTTGGTGGTCCGTGGGAGATGTATTAGATGAACATCTTATCCCCTTGTTAGCTCTTTTTCAGGTAGTGGGCCAGCGTGCATAACATACGAGTAGGAAGCAGTGGTAGAGTTCACCTACTCCCAGAAGTTCCTTTCTCCTTCAAATTTAGACTTGGCAAATGCGACGGTTGTTGAAATACGTAAAGGTTGAATCATAGGCCAGCTCCCTGTGATGCATAATGTTAGTCCTGGTAGGAAACCACGAGGAGCAGAGGATCATGTGGAAAACTAGAGGTATCTGCTGAAAAGAGGAGTTCTTAAAGATCTTTAGGGTGACTAAGATTCAGAGAGCATAAGAATGTTAGACTGAGCAGATCAGTCCTCTTCCTCTGTTTTCAGATTTATCTTTTTACTCCCTGTAACCCCCTACATCCCCCACCCACTTCAGCCTTCTTTTCTTGGTCTCTGTTTAAATTCCCCTGCCTTAGCTTCTGGCATTACTGTAGCATTACAGGGTGAGTAGTTCTGCTTATTTATAGCGTGGCATTTTAGTTGGCTGCCCAAATTTTCTTAACCTCCTAGTCATCTCATTAATGAAACATCAGTAATTACTTGAAGGCCTCAGAACCAAATGCCATGGTGATTCTGGGAGCTTGACAGTATTTCTGTCATAGATAGAGAAACAGATTTCATCTTTTAAGATTAGAACATTGTGGCTACTTTCTCTCAAGTCACCTGTCTTTTGGAGATAGAGCAGTGTCACTTCATTCAGCAAATTGAGAACCTACTATGTGCCAGATATATGCTAGTCAGCAGGGATACAGAGAGAAATGAGACATAGTCCTTGTCTTTCAGAAGCATACAGCCTAGTAGTGGAGGTGGACATGTAAATAAGTAAATGCAATTGAGTGATGTAGGCAGGTTTTAAGAAAGGCTGTAGTATGTGTTCAGTAGGGGTACAAAGGAGGAAATAATTAGTTCTGTCTGGGGCCAGTGGTAGTGGGTATTCAGAAAAGGATTCCATAAAGGTGAAGCTTGAACTTTGTAACAGATCAGGAAGTGTTCACCAAGTGGACAAGTGTCTGGGTGTAGCAAGGGAGACACTCTGGTTCGAGGGAATAGAAATGAGCAAACCCTGGATGGTATAAAATGTGGAATACCCTGGCACAAGCAGTTCGGTATGACTGGGACGTGGACTGTAGCAAGAAGTGAGTCTGGGATCAGACAGTCGGAAGTCCTTTTTACCATGCTAAAGAGCTTGAACTTGATCCCTCTGCATCGACGAGAGCACTGAGGTAGTATGATCAGATTAGTATTTTAGAAAGACCCTTCTGATAACAAGGTAGCAGGCAGAGTGAAGGGAGCTGAGACTAGAGGTAGGGAGACCAGCTAAGAAATTTGCTTTAATCCACATGGAGATGATGAGGGCTTTAACCAAAGTGGTAGCCGGAGAATGGAGAAAGTAAGGATTAATGCCAGACATGTTAATTCAATAGAGACCGATAGAATTTGAGATCAATCGGTCGTGAGGGCCAAGGAGTCTGGAAGGGAAAGAACTTGATTTGAGTTGGTGGTATGTCCAAGTACATATATTAAGGGAGCCATTTGGCTTTATAGGGTTCGAAATGTGGGAGCGAGGCTTAGGCTGGAAATACAGATTTTGAGTCATGGTGTATAAAGTAAAAGCTATAACCTTGGCATCTTGGACCGTTAAGCACATTTTCTCTCTAAACTATTTGGTTTGTATTTGGTCAGGGAGGTGAAAAAGCTTTTGATTTTATCCTGGGGTCTTCCACTATAGCTCATAGTAAGACGGTTATTTTTTATCTTAATTTCTTCTGTTGGGATGTTATTGTTCGCTTAGTTTGAAGGTGCGCTGTGGTCTACAAAGAGTGCTGAGGGGATGTTTAAGGATGTAATATGTGGAAACTCATGTTTGGCTGTTCTTCTCTGTGTTCTGTCTTAATTAATACTGGACTTCTGTGTTATTGTGGATGGTTTTTTATTTATTTGTAATATAATTATATTTGGGTTCAGTACAGATAATCAAATAATTTCCCATCTTATCTCTTGGGTATATTGCTATGGGATTGCTATGTGGCTGTCGTGGTTCCATACCAGTATTTCAGTATTTCCTGAGTGGATGAAAGAGTCCTGCAAGGATTTGGCCTCTGGGTCACTATTGCTTTTACATTGCAGGTTGTGCCATGAGTGGGCTAATTGCTGATGCTAAGACTTTAATTGATAAAGCCAGAGTGGAGACACAGGTAAAATTAGCATCATCTCTCCTTTTTCCCATGATGCTTGAGTTCCTTGTTTCATGATGATATGGCTGCCTGAGCTGTATTGCAGGTTATCTGTGTTAATATCAGATGTAGCTCTTGGGAGTGATTTGGGGTAAAATCCCTAGTTTATAACTTTCTGAGGCTTGGAGTCTAGCCATCCAACCATTGCAGCTTTAAGGCAGCCCTGGCAAACAGTGCCGACAGTCTAGCTTCTTTTTGATTTGCCTTATATAAAGCAAGCTTTGCACTGCATTCTGTTCCCTAATTGACTTTCTGTGGGAGCGCCATAGCAGGAAGTGGCTGTAGCTAAAGGACATTCTACCCCAGCTGCCTTTGGTGCTGGGCTTGCAAATAACAGCTCTCCTGTGGCAAGTAACGCTATGTACCAGGTGACAAATACTGGTCAGGAATACTGATATTTTCTTCTTGGAGAGTAGACCAGTAAGGAAAAAAAATACCTGCTTTGTAAAATTTTTTGCACTTATTTTCAACTTTGCTATCAGTACTTATGTAAAAGTAAGTCATTAATTTAAACAGCACAGTGATGAGATAGGGTCTTTGACGGAGAAGTGGCGCTTAGCTGTTAGCATTCACTTTGTGAAAAGACTAAGCTTGGTGCTGTGAGGGGTTAACTCTGTTTTTCAATGGAGTAATCCTCTAGTCTGTCATTGCTTAGAGTCCTTTGGATCCGAGTTTATTTCCAGAGCTATTTCTCTTCCTCTCATGTAGTCCCAAGCATTTGAGTTTAGTGTTAAGGAAAACAAAATGGAGGTGAGCATCTAGTTTGCAACGGTAGTTCACAGGGGTGTGTACAGTGAGATGGTGGGCTGCTTTAATGCTTTCTTATTTCAAAGGTAGACCATTTAGGGGCACTTAGGTGGCTCAGTCAGTTAAGTATCCAGCTCTTGATTTCAGCTCAGGTCATGATCTCAGGGTTGTGGGATTGAGCCCTGCATCATGCTCTGTGCTCAGTGGGGAGTCTGCTTGAGATTCTGTTTCCCCCTCTGCCCCCCACCGCACGTGCTTGCGCGTTCTCACTCTTTCTCAAATCTTTAAGAAAAAAAAAAAAGAAGTAGACTACGTTTTGCTCTTCTTCTAGAACCATTGGTTCACCTACAATGAGACAATGACAGTGGAGAGTGTGACTCAGGCTGTGTCCAATCTAGCTCTACAGTTTGGGGAAGAAGATGCAGATCCCGGTGCCATGGTGAGTGTGCTGTTTGTCACGTTTTCTTGCTGTTCTAAGGGACTTCGGACACTTGTCCTCTGAACATACCTTTCCCAGCCCCTTTCACCACCTGGTTCAGTAGCCATTTATCTTACTACCTCTCGTTTTTTGGTTCTAGTCTCGTCCCTTTGGAGTAGCACTGTTATTTGGAGGAGTTGATGAGAAAGGACCCCAGCTGTAAGAAAATTTGCCATTTTTTCCTGCTTCTTTTTTGGTAGAATTATTTTAATTTGGGATGTGGACTGGTTGTTTACACTCAACTGAGAAGATTATTGTAGAATTACAAAAAATGAAGGGCTTCTAACTCTAAAATTCTGTAATTGTGTGCTGTTTATACAAAGACAAATTTGGGGATTCTATGAAGAACTCCCCCTATTGGCACGACTGCTAATTCTGGAAAGAATTAAAAGTAACTTTGTTGTTATAGTCAGGATGTATTTTAGAGCTTTGCTTTAGAATGTTGGTTTGATCCTTATCCTCAAATATTTAGATAGGCATACGTGAGTGCCATATTTATATCTCCTATACTTCTAAATCTCTGAGGAATTTATTAGTTTAAATACTTTTTTTTTTAAAAGATTTTATTTATTTATTTGACAGAGATAGAGACAGCCAGCAAGAGAGGGAACACAAGCAGGGGGAGTGGGAGAGGAAGAAGCAGGCTCACAGCAGAAGAGCCTGATGTGGGGCTCGATCCCATCACGCCGGGATCACGCCCTGAGTCGAAGGCAGACGCTTAACCGCTGTGCCACCCAGGCGCCCCAGTTTAAATACTTTTTAAAAGATCTGTTTTCTGCAGGCATTTTGGACCTATGCCTCAGTATTTCAGTGGTTTCCTGGCCACGGGGCCAAGCATTTATATTCTTTAGTGAGATGTTTATTTCTTAAAATGCCACCACTCTTCAGCATTTTAATTCCCCTCTCTTGGGGGGTTTTGCAGGTTTCACATGGACCCATCTGGGACCTTTGTACAGTGTGATGCCCGAGCAATTGGCTCTGCTTCAGAGGGTGCCCAGAGCTCCTTGCAAGAAGTGTACCACAAGGTAACTGAGCACTCACAACTTTTATTATTATTTAAATCAAGCTATAATTTACATACAATAAAGTGGGCAGACCTTAGGAGTTCTTTTCTGGGAGTTTGTCAGTTCTGTCCACCCTTATAACCACCCCCTAAAAACAAGATGTAGAACACTTCCCTCACTCCCTAAAATGCTTATCTCCTCTCCAGTCACCCTCTTCCTCCCTGGTAACCATGTTTAGCACTAGAGATGAGTCTTGTCTGTTTTGTCATTTTTATAAATGCAGTCGTACGGTTTGTATTTTGCGTTTGCCCTTTTTTGTCCGGTACACTGGTGCATTCATGGTTTTGCACTCACCCGTCGTTAATGCTGAGTGGTGTACCGTGGTACAGATGTTCCACAGCTCGTTTATCCTGTATCTTTACAGCTCGGCTTAACAGTTATATTTCCTAGTCTGGCTCTTCAAGCAAGTAGGCATTTGGCACTTTTTATCTTGTGGGATGGGAGGGCCTGGTTCTGGGTAACTCATTGTTGGGGTGAAGGCTGCCATACTTACCATTCACATGGTTCACACAGGGATGTGTGCTTCCATCAGCCCCTGATAGTTTTGGTTTTGTGTGTGGAAAAAATTGGGTTCATGGGTTCAAAACGGTACAAGAGCAGATTTGCTAAACCAGCGGGCTACCTTTTTAGATCATTTGGGAATTCTGATTCATAGGATATTCCCAATATTACCTCGCTTCTATATTAAAAGAAGATAACTAGAGAAGTGTAGCCCTTTCCACTTCTTCAAAGATCACTTATATGAAAGTCGGTGACTTTGATCTGGTTCAAAATAAGATTTTTTTTTCCTTGGAAAAAATGTACTTATTGCCAGTTTACTTGAATTCTAGAGATACTTGTCGCGCAGTGTACTTATTAAGCTACTTGATTTATTTTTTGCCAAGTCATTTCAGGGAACTATAGGGGAAATCGTTGAAGGAAAGCGGGATTATATTATAATGGCTACTCTTACCCTTTTTGTTTCAAGTCTATGACACTGAAAGAAGCCATCAAGTCTTCACTCATCATCCTCAAACAAGTAATGGAGGAGAAGCTGAACGCAACTAATATAGAGGTATTTTTCTTTTCTGTTGTGTTTTATTCAGATACCGTAGCTCCCATTGGTGAAGATTGAATGGATGGAGATAATCACATTTTTGTATGCTCAGCCCTTCAGAAGTTATTACTGTCCTTTGAATAAGTTGGTAACAGCAGAAGCCAGAATTAGATGAGTTAAAGAGTGGAAGGGAGGTGGATAAAACAAGAGTGTGCTGCTTTCTCAAGGAGTTACTACTGTCCGCAGAAGGCAGCATTAAAGAAAAGGATTTTTGTCTTTTTAAGGATGGGAAAAGACTTGAAAATACTTTCATAGACTGAGAAGAAATTTGTGTATAGAAAAATGTTAAAAGAAATAAAAGCAGGGATGCCTGGGTGGCTCAGTTGGTTGAGCGTCTGCCTTTGGCTCAGGTTGTAGTCCCAGGGTCCTGGGATCAAGTCCTACATTGGACTCCTTGCTCAGCCGGAAGCCTGCCTCTCCCCTCTGCCTGCCGCTCCCCCTACTAGGGGTCTGTCTTGCTCTCTCTCTTTCTCTCTGTCTGACAAATAAAATCTTTAAAAAAAAAAAAAGAAAAGAAACAAGTAGAAGTTAGTGATGGAGAAGTTCTAGAAGAGGAAAGGCATAGTACAAATGAAGGAGTTGGTTTTGAAGAGTAGAACTCATTCAGCTTTATACTGAATACACATTATATGTCCAGTACTACACTAGATGCCAGGGATATAGACACAGAAAATCCAGTGCCCATTCCCATAGACGCAGAAAATCCAGGTAGTGTCATGTGTAATATTGGGGACATATAGGTAATAACAGATTGAGGCAATACTTCTATAATAGTAATAAGAATGGATTGTGACAAGAATATGTAACTTATACTAGGACTTTAGGAAAGCTGGCTGGAAGAAGTGATGCTAAAGAAAAGAAGAGAAGGGTATTCCAGGAACAGGGAACAGCCATGCACAAAGGCTCAAAGATGTAAAATAACATTGTATGTAAAAGGGAATTTTTTTTTTAAAGATTTATCTATTTGAGAGAGCGCCTGCGTGAGGGCAAGAGAACACAGTGTGGGGAGGGGCTGAGGGAAAGGGAGAATCCCAAGCAGACTCCCCGCTGAGCAGGGAGCCCAGTGATGAGGGGCTCTGTCTCACAACTCTGATATCGAGACCTGAGCCGAAACCAAGAGTTGGACCCTTACTTAACCTACTGAGCCACCCAGGCGCCCCTGTAAAAGGGAACGTTGAGGGTTTTCTGAGTGCTGGGGTGTGAGATAAATGTGAGGTAGTGAGATGGTAAGAGAGTTGTGGACCAGATTCTGACTGCCCTTACTTAGGATGCTAAGAGTAGACGGGAGAAAAGGAGGTAGTGGTGAGTAAAGATAGAGTAGGTTTGCAGGGGAATTGGGAGGGAGCTCCTGTATTTCCCTGGTGATTGTTTACATCATTTGCTGAGGGTAGGTGAATACAACAGTGGGATTAAGGAGAATGAGAACTGTTTGGAAGAGTCATTATGGATAGGGAAAAAGGAAGCCAGGCATGAGTAAAAGGATTGCTGGGCTATATTAAAATACTAATGGGGGGCGCCTGGGTGGCTCAGTCTGCCTTCGGCTCAGGTCATAATCCCAGGGTCCTGGGATGGAGGCCCACATTGGGCTCCCTGCTCAGCGGGAAGCCTGCTTCTCCCTCGCCCACTCCCCCGCTGGTGTTCCCTCTCTCGCTGTGTCTCTCTCTGTCAAATAAATAAAATCTTTTTTTTTTTTTTAAGATTTTATTTATTTATTTGACAGAGATAGAGACAGCCAGCGAGAGAGGGAACACAAGCAGGGGAAGTGGGAGAGGAAGAAGCAGGCTCATAGCAGAGGAGCCTGATGTGGGGCTCCATCCCATAACGCCAGGACCACGCCCTGAGCCGAAGGCAGACGCTTAACCGCTGTGCCACCCAGGCGCCCCCAAATAAATAAAATCTTAAAAAAAAATTTTTTTTAAATACTAATGGAGAAAAATAATTAAAAAAAAAAACTAGCGGAGGCTGAAATTGCCAAACAGTTATAAAGTCAGGATAGTAGGCATAGTATGTATGTATTTTATGTTTTAATTAGACAGAATTTTTAAAGGCAACTGCAGCTGTAATCACAAATCCATAATTAAACCAATCAGCACTTACCAGGATACTTGTCAGCGGTACTCAGCGTAGACTGAGTAGACTGAGATAACGTATGTTTGGGTTAATCCCTGGTGGAGGATTGCTGGTTCAGGGCCTACGAATGTCTCTCCAATAGAGCCGGCTTCCACAGGCTGCAGTGAAAGGGGCAAACTTGGATGCCAAAACGGGCTGGCCTAAAGGTGGGAAGGTCTGAGTGGAGTTGGAGAGAGGGATGGGGGGTTGGGGTTGCTCCTTGAGCAGTAATGGGGAGAGGAGGGGTTTGGAATGGAAATGGAAAAACTTAGTACATAAATACTGTTTTTGCACTTGCTTGGCAAAGATTTTTAAATACTTTCCCTTGTCAATCTCTGAGATGATCAAGTGCAGCAAATTTAGTGATAACTTCATCTGACCCTAAGGAGGGATTTTGTCATTTCCTTTCTAGTACTTTGTGTTTCTTGGTACTGAATGAGATAGGGTCTTGGGCATTTTTGCTAAGACTATCCACGTCCCACCTCTGTTGATTTCACAGTGAAGATTCTGAGGCCTGCTTGGTTTAGCTGGAACTGCAGATTTTTAGCTCATTCAGTTTCAACGTTGCTTTGAAAAGAGCATCAGATGTGTCTCCTTCGTGCTCTGTCATTAACTGCATTAATCCTTGACTGTAGTTTTTTCACATTAAAACAAAAGGACACTTTCACTTGTCCAAGACAATTTACTCCACCAGTACTCTGATGTTTCCAAATCTCGCTGTCCATCTGTCTTGGAAATGAGGCCCAGAAATCTGTATTTTTGAAGTCTCCTTGGGTGGGTCTGATGGTCGGTCTGAGAAGGTCAGGCATTTGGGAGCCACTGCTCTAAGCCCATCTCCTCTATCTCTTTTAGGTCCCTGCGGCCATCAGTTGTCCCTTTGATCCCCAGCCTCCTTCTCTACAAAAAAAAATTCATAGTTGCATCTTTTTTAGAAAACAAAACAGGGGCACCTGGGTGGCTCAGTTGGTTAAGTGTTTGCAGCTCAGGTCATGGTCTTGGGGGTCCTGGGATCAAGCCCTGTGTCAGGTGCCCTGTTCAGTGGGGAGTCTGCTGCTCCCTCTGCCCCTCCCCCTGCTTGTGCACATGCACACGCTCTCTCTTTCTCTTGTTCTTGCTCTCTCAAATATGATTTTAAAAGAAAAACCAAACAAAATCCACTTTTGTTAACTCCTCCCTCTACCTAGTATCCTGTCTTTAAAAAAAATCAACTTTGTTGAGATATACTGTACATACTGTAAAATGTATCTATTTTAAGTACACAGTTCAGTGAATTTTGACAAATATGTAATCTGCCACCTCAGTTAAGGTATAGAACATTTCTGTCATCCCAAAAAGTTTTCTTATGTCCCTTTTTAGTCATTTCCTTCCCACTGGTCTGCTTTTTGTCCCTATAGATTTGTTTTGGGTGTTCTAGAATTTCATATAAATGGGTCACACAGTGTGTGCTCTTTTGTGTCTAACTTCTTTCACTCCGCATAATGATTTTGAGATTCATCCTGTGTGTATCAGTAGTCGGTTACATTTTATTGCTGAGAGCTATTCCATTCATCCTTTTTGGTAACATTTATTGCTAGGTCTCTTCCCAGCAGAACTTTATGTTGGTTGTCCTCACTGCTTCCCCCCATTTATTCCTCATACGCTACCATTTGTTTCTTTTCTTAGTATTTCCTGAGACTGCTCCTTGCTAAGGTAACTCCTGTTTGTCAGATTTCATGGTCACATTTTAGACCTATTATTTAACCTTTCTGAAGCAGACTCCTCAAATTTTTGACAATTCTAAAACTAAACAGTATCTTTCCTGAAAACCATTTCATCTTCTTGTCTTTTTAATCCTGGTTGATGACACCACCAGTGTACCTGTCATTCACAGCAGAAACCTAGAATATTCTGGCTTCCCTTTTCCCTTCACTGAATTTTTCTCTTCACTGTCTTTGCCCGCTTTTAAATAACTCTCATGTCCATGCTCCCTCTCCATCCCTTCTTCTGGTGCCGCCTTTTGTTCAGGCACTCAGTTTTCTCCTGCCTTGTATATTTCCAGAGGTTTCCTAGCTAGTCTTCCTGACTGTAGCCTTGCCATCCTTCATTTCATTCCATTTCCCCCCCCCCATTGTGCTACTGAAGTTGATTTTCTAAATTACATATCTAGTCTTGCTTGTTCTCCACTTAAAAACATCTTTTCTGACTCTTGACCACAAGATGAATTCCAAACTTCTTTCATGGTATGATGATTTACTATTCTTAAGTCATAGTGTTTAATCCGTTAGGCACCTTGCTAAGCGTTTTGCATGCAATTATCTTTTTTAATCTAAACAGCGACTTTCCAGGGTTGCTGTGCCTATTTCCGTTTTACAAAAGAGGAAACAGGCTTTGAGAGGGTAGAATCACACCCAAGATAACAGAATTGGTAAATGGTAGAATCAGAATTTGAACCCAACTGTGATTTGGGGTCCTATACCAAACCAGTATATACCAATATAATACACTGTCTTTCCTACTCCTCCCCATTTAATGTCATCCGATATGCAGCCTCCGCTCTAGCCATTCAGAATTGCTTTGTTTTGTAAATACATCGTCTTGTTTCATGCTTTTATGCATTTGCACATTCAACCTGCCCTTCTGCTCCTCCACTTTAAGACAAAACTCAAGGGGGGCACCTGGGTGACTCAGTCGCTTAAGCATCTGACTCCTGATTTCGGCTCAGGTCATGATCTCAGGGTCATGAGATTGAGCCCCACTTTGGGCTCCCCACGCAGCATGGAGTCTGCTTGGGATTCTCTCTCTCCCTCTGCCCCTCCCCCCACTCGTAGGCGCACTCTCTCCCCCTAAAATAAATAAAATCTTAAAAAAAAAAAAAAAAAAAAGACACACAACCTAAAAGTTGCTTCTCTTTGAAACCAGCTTCCTCGGCTTCCCCTGGGTCCCTCCTTCGTGGCTCTACATATGCTTAGCTCTGTTGTAACACCTAACATTGAAAGCATTTGGCATCCAGCACCCTTAGTAAACAAAAGATTTTCTTCATCTTTGGATCCTTAGTGGCTAGTACAATTATAACTAGTACATAAGTGCTTAATAGTTATTAATTAAATCAATGAAAGACAATACCTGTTTTACCTGCCTCACAGAGGTTGTTGTGGTTTTGTTTTGTTTTGTTTTGTTGGTGTTTTTTGTTTTGGATTGGTTTGGTTTGAGTTTTTTTAGACTTATTTATTTGAGAGAGAGAGCGTGGAGGGGTTGGAGGGGGAGGGGAGAGAGAGTCTTAAGCAGACTCCCAGCTGAGCACAGAGCCCCACATGGGGCTTGATCCCATACATAACCCATGAGATCATGACCTGAAAATAATAAACATCATGTAATTGGATTGTGCTAATTGTGGCAGTTTTCAAATTATATTAAATATCGGGAATGAACATTACCAAAAATGCCCTAGTATGTTTAATTTTAAGGTCTCAAAAAAAGGGCAGTATGAGGAAATGACATTTAAAATGAACAAAACAGCTTTTTGGCCAGTGCGAAGTGGCACCTATTGCTCAGTATTGCCCCAAAACATGGGAACCGTGTTATGAGCAGAGGTGATGGAAAACTTGGCAGTTTCAGTTAAATTTGAAACTAACCATCTTATGACCCTAGTCTTTTATTGCTTAAATAGATTATATCTGGACAGTTGGTTATTACCAATGGCTGCCAATCACAACTGATTTCCTGCTGTCAGTGTTAATGGAATCCTTTTATTTTCATGGCTAGTCCTTTTTATTTTTTTTTTAATTTTTTAAAAATTTTTATTTTTTCTTAAAGATTATTTTATTTATTTGAGAGAGAGTGAGCAAGAGAGAGCACGAGCTGGGGGAGGGGCAGAGGGAGAAGCAGACTCCCCTCCGATCAGGGAGCCCGATGCGGGGCTCGATCCCAGGACCCTGGGATCATGACCTGAGCTGAAGGCAGACGCTTAACCAACTGAGCCACCCCAGGCAACCCTCATGGCCAGTCCTTTTAAAAAACAAACAAACTTTGTTGTTAAGTTGCCTTATGAACAATTTAGAGAATACAATATACCTAATAATAATAGTTATTTAGTACTTACTGTAATGTTCTAGGCAGTGTTGTAAGGACTTTACGTATATTAACATATTTAATCTTCACAACTTCTGTATGAGTTACGTGCTATTATTATTCCCATTTTACTGATGGAAATTGAAACACAGAGTGGCCAAGAAACAAAGGTCACACACACACGCTTCACTTGCAAGTGTGTAAATACACTTTTAATATCTTTCTAGAGGAATCATTAATAGAAAAAAGCACTGACCCCATGTAATTTGCTGCTCCTTTTCTGACCCTTGTTGAAGTAACTTCAAGAAATGACAATGACGCCAGGCATCTGGTTAACTGTTATGTGGTAAGTTAACCTCAAAATAGAAAATTTGGTCAATACGAATTTTTATTTGGGAGTCAGAGAGCTATTTTAGGAACCTACGGCTGGAAAGGATATCCCTGGGACAGCAGATCCCAGTTCCTAATGAACAGCTGCATCAGTAACAGCTTCTCCTGACCTAGTGCTATCTGCAGAGTAATCGAGCCGCGCTCGTTAACCCTTCTCCGCTTTCTTTGCAGCTAGCCACGGTGCAGCCCGGCCAGAATTTCCACATGTTCACAAAGGAAGAACTTGAAGAGGTTATCAAGGACATTTAAAGAAGCGTGATCCTCAGAACTTCACTGGGACAATTTCAGTTCTCCTAAACACTTTTAACTTTTAATTCCAGCTCCTGTTCTTGGAAGATCTCCAGTGTATGTGCATTTTTTTAATGATGTCTGTACATAAAGGCAGTTCTGAAATAAAGAAAAATTTAAAATTTGTTAATAGACTGTTCTCTTCTAATGCAGTCTTTTGTTTGAAATCCTCATGTTAGGGGGCAAAAAGGATAGTGGTATTAATATCCCTATCCTATCAGAGTGTCTGTTCTAAAATTGTTCTAGTGTCTGTCTCTACAACAGAATCAACTATCTCATGAATCCCTTGATGGCAAATGAACTCAAACTAGTCCAGCTCCTCCCAGAGATATGAAAGCACGGTGAACCCATTTAAGTCCTGTAGTTTCTCTTGGTTAAATACGTACTTTTGCTGCTTTTCTTACATGAAGGCGATGTTAACAAATTGACCATAAAAAACATGTTTTGAGGGTTGGAGTTAATTAAGCCAACTACATTGTTGTCCCGGTTCTTGTGCCCTAAGAGATAATTTGGAAAGAGATTTTCATAAAGTTAACTAGAAAAGCTGCCATCTTATGACTCATTGAGATTATTTAAAGAATCAATCTACTGGAGCCCCCAAAATGGCCATAGGAAGTGGGTATCATTATCATATTTTAACAGATGAAGAATCTAAGGCTGTGTGTCCATGGACACAGAAAATTAAGCTGTGGGGACTTGAACTCAGACTTTCTGGTTTCATATCATCAACTCCTGATTTTACAATGCCAGGTCCTTTGGGCCTACACACCTACTGAGTAATAATAGGGAGATCTCATTGAGATTTAAAATGTACCTGCACTGTCTACACCATGGCTAATCCATATGTGGGTAATGCAGAATTGATTGCGTATTATCTTCATTGACATTTGTAGGAAGTTGTAGTTCATGATGCCAAAATAAGTTATGATGATTTGCGTAGGTTGAATTCATACTAAATCTCATACTGTGTTTCCAGCAAAACAAAACAAAATTTGTGTTTACATACATTTGGAAATTGCAATGGCAGGAAACATTTGGAAGAAAATAATTTTGCCCCAGATACACACCTAAAGAAAGTAGGGAATTAGAATATATTGTCACCAATGTTCTGGAGACTGTTCTGGTGATTTTAACCCTGCCGTTAAGTACTACATGATAGGGGCACCTGGCTGGCTCAAGTCAGTAGGGCATGCGGCTGTTGATCTCAGGGTCATGAGTTCAAGCCCCATATTGGGCGTAGAGATTACTTAATAAATACAACACCATAATCATGAGATTCATTTCTCTCGTTCACCTTTTATAAAATCCTGGTAGAAAATGCCACTGAAAAATCCTATCACAACTTCCATTTATTCAAATCTAACAAACGTATTGAGTACCCACCTACCATGTGCCAAGTAATGTATTAGGCACTGGGGATAGAGCAGTGAAAATAGTGTGTATGGTCTGTGCTCCCATGAAGCTTCTACCGGGGAGAACTAGACATTCCCCTTAACTCAGTGTAGGTTCATGAACAAAGCAATGCTCCTTTAGGGAGAGGTGAGAGTTGTGTCTCTGAATTATGGGTATTATGTGGGGAAAAACAGATCTTTGCATATCTCCCTTAGTCTCAGCTTACATTGTTTTCCCTTCTCACTACCTGGGCAGTGTTATTTGTACCTTGGACTATACAACTGGTGAGACAGTAAATTTCATACCCTCTGTATTCTTGAAAGAATAGAATTTCAGCATTCTTAAAAGAGAAGTTTGGTTTTCTGTAGAATGTTAAAACTTTGTACGTTTCTTGTGTCCAATTTAAATAGGATCAGAATGATCTCACTAGGAAAAGCAATGGTTTTGTGATGTGTAACCGCTTTCTATTCAACCTTCTGCTATAGAATGTATCTTGTAGAAAGGTACAGTTTTTAGTAATAAGTCATTTATATATTTTAGTCCTGCAAGTGAGGTAAGATCTATGTGCAGTATTCCACAAGGGAGATCTGACAGTGCAACTTTTGTATAGTGCATGTGTCAGAGGAAAGTAAAATTCTCAGTTGATTTACTCAAAACATTTTCTCAGTGCCATATGCAAAGTATCATGTCCCTAGCAGCTGATACAGCTGATGACGGAAATACATATTCCGTAAGCATATGGTTGGTAACAAAAAGCAATATATTCAAAAGTGAAGGTACAGATAACTGCCAACAATTTAATACTTGTTTAAACGTGCATTTTCTCCAGGAGATGGCACTGTTGAGTTGTTTTTGTCTTTTCAAGCCCCTAAGACAATAGACCATTCATCTTTGTGTCACCCAAACAAAGAAATATTCCTCTATAGTCCCTCTTCTTCCCCTAGCTAATCACATGCTACTGGAACTGACTGTCTTGTGATCTACTCCATAGTTGGCATAGATTAAAAAATAATCTGTATTTAAAAAAATAATCTGACACATGGTAATTAATGGAAAGGAACAAATTGTACACCAGTTTTCAAGCTTTGTCATTTCAGCAGCTGAGAACTTGGAAGACTAGTCTAGTGATTTCACCACCCTGCTCAGATGCCACTCAAAAATGTTTTTCACTTCTCAGGTCTTAATGGTCGTTCTGCGAAAAAATGTAAATTTGTAAATCTTTCTGGTTGCAAATTACCGTGAGTAGAAGAAGGACTTTAATGTAAACATTGGGTTGGGTGCATTGCACCATTTTGCTCTACAATGAATAATATATTCTTATCTGTTTACCTCCAGTTTATAGCTAAAAATACTTTTTAGTGACCTTATTTGGGTGTAACGTTTTGCACACTTTGTATCTTTCTATTTGCTACCTTTTCTACTGAACAACTTCTAGCATTCCGAAGGGATGGAGTCAGTAAAGTTGAGATTCAAAACTGGTTTTACCAGCGCTGCATGTTCTAAAAGTTAAGTGTGCAATTTCTGCGATAAAGGGACCAGCATGGGGGTTTTGTTTTATTGATTAGAGGCAGGGTGCTAATTTAGGGGGCATCACATACTCAAAACCAAACTTGTGCAATGCATTCACTGCAGGGTTAAGGCACTTTGGTAAAGACAACATGCACCTACCTATGAAATGATCGTATCTAAAGCAAGCACTGGGGGGGTTTCTTTCCCCTTTTACCTACGCCTGATTTCTAAACTACTTTGTAAATCCCGGGAAACCAATAAGCAATTCCGCCTTTGGCCTACCTCCCTGCAGAGGAGGACAGTGAGTGAGACCATACGCGGCGGAGAGGAGGACTCCAAGCTTGCATGAGTCACGGATGTTCTGATGTCTATCTGCCTCCGTAGGACTAGCCCACACAGTTCGCATTTACCTTTCTGGCAGCGAGGCGGGCTGCTTCATGAGACAATGGGTGCTCCAGTACTCGAGGGTTAAGAACCTGAAGCACCGGTTCATGACGAAGCCCCCTTTTCCAGCTGAGCGAACTGAGGGATTCCCTTAGGAGATTTTTCCTCAACGCAAGGAATTTTAGGGGTGTCTGTGGGGGAGACGGGGTGGGGGCAATAACCCAGTCCCCGACCTGACGGAGCCAGAGGGAGCAGCGAGGGGTCTGGGCGCCACAAGCGGGGGGCTTCGCGGGAGGCGGGGGAAGCGCCTACGCTAACCCGGGAAGCCCGGCCCCGGAGACGCCAGGCGATGGGGGGATGACCTCAGCGGTCTCTGCCACGTTCCAGCCAATCAGTCCCGCATCTTGGCATCCGAATCCAGGACCCCCGAAGCCGGAGGCGACGCGAGCCAATGAGGAGTGGGCCGGGGAAGAAGGACAGGCGGCCAGCCTATGGGGGCGGAGAGGCCCGGCTGCGCGTATCCAAGGAGCGCCGGGCTCCGGCTCGGGGGTGTGGCGCGGCGCCGGCGGGGGTGGGCGGGCGCGCCGGGCGGCAGGTGTCGGCGGCGTCGGCATTCGGCGGCGATGGAGCGGCCCCGGGGAGCTGCGGACGGCCTCTCGCGCTGGCCCCACGGCCTCGGCCTCCTCCTCCTCTTCCTGCTGCAGCTGCTGCCGCCGGCGACCCTCGGCCAGGACCGGCTGGACGCGCCGCCGCCGCCCGCTGCGCCGCTGTCGCGCTGGTCCGGCCCCGTCGGGGTGAGCTGGGGGCTGCGCGCGGCCGCGCCCGGGGGCCCGGTTCCCCGCGGCGGCCGTTGGCGCCGCAGCGCGCTCGAGGAGGACCAGGACTGCGGCCGGGTCCGGGACTTCGTCTCCAAGCGCGGCCACAAACGCACGGTGAGCGGGCGCTTGGGCCCGGGCGCCCGATCGAGGGGTGCCGCCCCGGGCCCCCGGCGCCGCTGCCTGCCCGCCCGCGCGGCCCGTCCCTCCTTCTCCGTCTGCGCGCCTCGCGTCTCCGCCGGGGAGACCCGGGCCGCTCGCCGGCCCCGCGCGGCCCGGGGCCGCGGCCCCCGAAACTGCGGCGGGCGGGCGGAGTCCGGCCCGGGAGCGGCCCCCGGGACGCCGCGGCCCGCGCGGCTGTGTTTCGTCACAGGGGAGGCAGCCTTAGACTTCCACGGCATTCTTTTTTTTTTTTTTTTTCCAAGTTGTCAGAATCTCTTGAGCGTCGTTGTTTTGCGTCTGTGTAAATAATCGGGACCCAGTAACGCTATAACCCACTAGGAGGCTGGAGGAATAATTAATTACCCCTTAAGTGCTTGGAGAAGTTGGGCTGCGCAGAAGCGAGGTGTGTCCTCGCTGGGTCAGTACTTCCAGGGTGGGCAGGCGGCTGTTCACAGATCCCGCAGCAGTTCTTAGGTTACTGTGTGTGTCCTAATAGGGAAGGAGCCAGCTTGGAAATGGGATGACAGTATATACGTGATCTCTCTTCCGCCTTCAATTTGACCTTCTATTCTGGGTTGGACTCGGACCAGGTTGTCTTCGTCCTGTTGTAATAAGATTTCCCACAGTTAGGACACACATTGCAGATACTCTGCTTTGCGCTAGGTCCTAGTCAAAAACTTTAAAAATCGTGGTAGTGCTCTCCCTGGGGACAAGCCCCTCACCCTTTGCACACTCCTGGCCTGACAAAGCCCATTGTTAAGAAGGTCCTGGCTCCTTGCTGCAGTGCACCCTGGGCACCTTCCTCATGTTTTTCCTCGAACTAATGGTTTAATTGTCGCTACCCATAATTGCACAGTGTATTCTCAATTTCGTATAGTTTCCGTTACATCTCTTCCTCTTTCAAAAAAGAGTTGCACGGAGGCTCGGAGATGAGTGGCTGACCGCACTTGTGCGTGTATAACCACATTCCCTGTCAGCCAAATCTCAGTCTCCCCTCGAACTACCTTTCTCCCTCTGCCTAGATTATACCGGATACCTGTGCAGAATTCTCAGATGTGCCCCCCCCCCCGGGGGGGCAATCGCAGTCAGGGATAGCGTCACTGAAGGCCACACAGGCAGCAGCCCCATAAAGGTGGCCAACTAGTGCTGGCGGGGTGGGACCAGTTGGATGCGGATAGGGTGGAATGAGTCCTGGGAAGACTTCCTGTTTGCCGAGGAAAAAATAATGGTGCAGACTTCCATCTCACAGCGGGCAGTTGGGGAAGGCTTTAGGGCACTGATGCTGGACTTAAACAGGACCACTTCCTTCCTGGAGTCAGCTGGACATAGCATTCTGACCCCATGTTTTCGATTCTTCCCTTGCTAGTTGACCTACCTTAGGACCTGCTGCTACTCCTGGATTTATTCCCTGATTGGTTTGACTTGAGACGTCTTTTGTAAACTATTGATTTCTAAAGCTAGAGGTTGAAAAAAACTGGCTCAGGGGATCCTTAGGCCAGATGTACTCAAGAGCAGATCTGAAACTTTGTTCTTTGAAAGGAAGCTTCGCTCTATTTCTCTCATTTTATTTAGCTACTGTTTCCAGTGAATTTGTTTTCTTTTTCTTTTTCTTTTCTTTCTTTCCTTCTTTTTTTTTTTTTTTTGGCTTTTTTTCCTCAGTCTTCTTGCAGTGACCTAATTTTAAATTGCGCCTTTTGCACTTGTTAATCAACCGTGGTCTCTTCTTTAGAGATCCCATCCTGTTTATAACATGTAAATGGGGTGAAAGTGAAGACTGTTAATAATCTTCACCTTAGAAATGGTTGAGTAAAGCAGTTCTTAGAGGTCCACCTCCTTAACCTGCAATTGTTATGTAGTAGTCTGTTCTGCTTTTCAGTTCTTCATTTTTGGAAGTCCTGATAAATCATGCTGAGCTGTCTTGAAGAGATCCAGTATTTAGGGACCCTTTATAAACAGTGCAATAAAAGTATCAGCATGGCAGAACAACTTTTTATCAGGGATACTGTATACTTTTGTACAGCTGGGAGAGTGCCATTTAGAGTAGTTTTTCATAAGATGATAGGATTCAATTTCCAAAGAAGATCAGAAGTTCTTGGTTCTTTTCTTATTTGTTAAAACTTGCTGTTCATGTTAAGCCACATTAATTCGTATAGTCAGTGTATGAGAATGCCGTCCAGATGTCCAAGATGTGCTGGATGCTGGGGGTGCCAAGATACAAAGAAAAGATAATTTAGACTGGACAGTGAAAAGCCTCAGAAGGTTTTAGCAAATCTCCTAGACCTGTGGCTTGTTTGGCTTGTGAGATTATATTGGCATTTCATCGTCTTTAAAAAGCAAGGTAAAACTAAAGCATTTTATATTCTTCTGGTTTTAGGAGACCTGTGCCCTAATGAGCTATACCTCAGGCTTCTTCCCTCATGAAATCCGGCAAGCGTGTATATGTATTTATAAATGCCCTCCTCTCAGACTCAAGAAATAACCTTCTTTTTGCCTTTAACCCAAAACTGTTTTCATGGCACACTTTTAACTGATTCTTTCCTTTAAGTGCTTGGAGGATTTGTGACACGTATAACCTTTGCACACGAGAGAAATTGAGCAAGCACAGAAGATTTTATTAATGTTGGTTGCTAAGTTGGATTGCTTCAAAACATTCCTCCTATAAGTACCCCTTTGAGGTTAGGCATGAAAACTGTCTTAAAGAAACAGATGAAGTGCTTTGGCCAGAGTTACGGTGGTTGCTGACATAATTTCCTTACTTCTCATTCCTGTGTTCAGACCATTTGATAATTTCCTTAAAACTTTCAAAACTTATGATTAAGAGCCAGAAACTGTTGCTCCTTCTCTGTCCTCCCTCTGCTCCTGTCATTAACTACTTCTTTACACAGAACTTCCCAACTTGTACCCCAACATCAAAGCATCTGGTTCCTTAAATAAACAGGCCCTGTGGAGAGACTGTGTTGTGTGGCATGTCGGCTCCGAGAAGAATGCGCGTGTTTGTTTGCTGGCAGGGCTGAGTGCAGGCTGACGGGACTGAATGTGCCTGTTGGAGGTTCAAGGAGCTGCCGCTCCTAGCCTGTTGTGGATCTTTGTCACACCCGGAAATCTGAAGGTCAGTGCCTGTAGCTGCCCCGGAACTTTCTCACTGCCTCATTTATTCCAGCATGTAGCCCCTCTCCATACTGCCGGCCCCAGCACTCCCACCCTCACCCCCGAGTTAATCTTCTCTTGAGCCCTGTTCCACCCGTTTGTTTTACACAGGGGTCAAAGAAGAGGAATTCTGTAGATTTCCTTCTTGGTCCTGGCTGAGCAGAATGAGCAAAAGCCCCATGAGGCTGCTACTCCCATGCGGTGTACTGATCAGACCTTTAACCCCTAACGGCTGTTAAAATGACTTCTGCATTGGGGATTTCAGTTACGAGTATCAGCAGATTCGATGCAGTGTATTTATCTGGAGAAAGGTTAGTCTTCATCTGTGGGTCGGTTGGGGTGAGGGTAGAGAGCTATCCAGGCAGGACGAATGGCTCAAGGGAATGCAGTGTAACAATTAGGTAAGTTCTCTGCTGACTCAAATATCTGGCTCTGTGCATAGTGATTTTTAATTAGAAATCTGAGTGTCCTGTTTGTGGAAATAATTGGAAGAAGGCTTATGTTCTGGTCAATTTCTAATGGTTATTTTCTTTCTGTAATGATAATAATAACAGGCTCTCCATCCTGCTGTTTTGATCTGCTCTTTCATGTCAGGTTCATAGAGGCTCTTAGCAGCTTCTGCACTCTGCCGATTTCCAATCAGCTCTTGCCAACAAGCATTGGATTCTCAGTGGGTGACTGCAGAGACTGTGCTCCCCAACTTTGTCCTAGTTGGCCTGTTATCCTTGTGTGATCCTCACAGGAAGGGCAGTGCTTAACACTGAGTGGTAACGGTTGGAGCAGGAGTGATGTCTGCTCCTCTCCCTCTCTTTCTACCCACCTCTACCCCTCAAGTTCTGTCTTTTTTTTTTTTTTTTAAGATTATTTATTTGAGAGAGAGAGAGAGACAGGGACAGGGAGAGCATGAGTGGGAGGTGCAGAGGGAGAGGGGGAGAAAGTGCCAAGCAGACTCCACGCTGAGTGCGGAGCCCTACTTGGGACTTGATCTCACAACCCTGAGATCACGACCCGACCTGAAACCAAGAGCTGGACGCTCAGCCGACTTTGCCACCCAGGCACCCTTCAAGTACTGTCCTTACAGAAAGTGCACTGTGTTTTGAGACTGAAGAAATGCTCAGATGTTTTATATGATTAGAAGCTAATATTACAGCAGACAAAACTATCAGATTCAACATGTAATTAAAAATACAGCTTTTCTTGCAAAAGGCACTGTGATAGTTGCTCTAAAAATATTATGAAATAGATATTGCATTTGTAAATTTCCAAAAAATTTTCAATTACCTTCCTATCCCTTTGTAACTAGTGTTTCTTTGGCATCTTTTATTTTTTTAAAAAACATTTGGTGAAAATTTGTTCTTCCCATTGTCTAGGTAGCCTCACTGATCTGTGTGTAGGTGGGTTTGAGGAGTAATGGGGCTTGAGGAACATGCTGGTCAATTTTCTGCTGTTCTAGACAGGTTTCTTATTGTTCTCATAGTGACCGTAGTCAAAGGTGGGTTAGTCATATGTGCCTTTGAGCTAGCTGGGTTGAATGAATCTTCGTGACAGACCCTTCATACCTATAGAGGTTATTGGGTGAATGCCGCACATGTGGAGGTTTTTTTCTGTGGTTTTTTTTTTTTTTTTTAAGATTGAGGCTGTTTTCCCCACTCTGCCCTGAACCCTAGTCTCAGGAAACCACAGCAAAAACCGAATCTTCCATTCAGAGCCTGCAGTGTTTTGCTGAGAAAGTTTTCTGTGAATGCAATTTATTTTCTGTTTTACATGTTGGTATCTGGCTCTCAATTCCTCATCTACAACACGAGAAATTTTGGATTAGATTTAAAATGTCTAAAAAAATTCTGATTCATATGGAAGAGGGGGAGGCCAGGGGTTGTGATCACAAATGTTTATTGGCTGATTCCAAATTTAGAAGCAAATTGCGGCTGTTCTGCTTCTCAGTTGAACTTGAACGTAGCCCGGATTTCACATCTGGGGGTAATTTGTTACCACCTCCAGAGCTTGCTTCACAGAAATACGAGTGTTCTTCAAGATAGCAGGAGTGGTTTTTTTCATATAACTATGAAAGACATTTGACTTGTTTATTTTTTGGGTAATACTTTATCATTCTTTGTTGCCTGAAAAATCTAATGCTAAGCAAAGGTGCTAGCTTGGATAGTCCAGAAGCAAACCCGGTAAACATAGAACAGTAAATTTTGTTTTTTTCCTTCCCTATAGTACTTTGCCAAACTGGGTTTTTTTTTTTTTTTTTTTTGTCCTGGCTGCTTGTGTTTTTGAAAATAGGTGGTCAGCTTACCATTAATATACTCAGCCCTGTGCTAGTTAGAAACATATGAGTGATTAATTGGCCTGATATTTTTTTCATCAGAAGAAAACGTATGTTTCTTTTTCCTTCTAGGGCTTGAATACTATCTCTCTCATATTTGCTTTTGTGAGGAGTTTTGTTTTTTCTTCCTGTATGTTCTAAGAAACGAAGTTCTGATATTGTACTTACGCCGGTTTGCAAGTCTGGTTCAACAGTAGGGTCACCCTGAAGGAATAAGAGAATTGAACTGGGAAGGGAATTTTTGATTAACTTTATACTTCCCAGACCAGATAGTTCAAATCAGATGTCTGTTGGGTACCTACCGTTTGTCAGAGGGATTCAGATGTTGTATACAAAATTCAAGAGAAAGATCGCAATACCCAGATTGGAGGCCTGGCTCTGCTGCTTTATAGCTGTGTGATCGTGGACAGTCACTGAACTTCTCTGGCCATTATTATAGTTTTTTAACCTAAAGAAGCAGCTTTAGGATTATTTGGAAGGTGAAATAGAAAGTTTTATCCAAATGTTTTGTTAAATGTATTGTGTCAATGTCGTTCATTTAAGCACTTACTAAACTACATATAGTGGAGTCCAGGCCTTTGGACATCCAAGGCAAACATGAAAGATATCCCCATTGGTGCTGCTTTAAGGATTAAGTGTTCAGAGATGGCTTGATGAAAGTTTGGAAGAATTTTTGAAGAAGGTGTGCCCCCTACAGTGCGGTAGTCTGGGAAGGCCTCCTGGATGAAGAGAGAATCAAGGCATGGAGGTAATTCTTAAGGAGATCTGTAAAGGCAGGATGGTAGGGAAATCCAGGATGTGCTCAGGGAATGGTCAATGGAAAGTTTCTGTGAGGTAGAAGTAGCTGATGAGGAGTATGTCTAAGGTTTCCAGAAAACACATGGAGAAGTCAAAAAAGGTAGGTCTTGGGCAGGGGCAGGCGGAGGAAAGAGAGGGGAGGGCTGGGCAGGGAGCTATGCATTGGGACTTCCTGGGGAACGTCTTTTAACAGGTAGTGTTAGACATGAGGCTAGAGCTGGAGAAACCAGAGGTGGACATGGGGAGCCAAGAAGAGTTGACCATTTAGAGGTTGACCATTGCTGCGGTTTTGAAGAATAGAGGGCAGGGCAGACCACCTTTTATACCTGAGGTGCTGAGAGTTCTAAGGAACTCTCTTGGACTTCTGGACCTTACTGGAGGAGAATGTGAGCCAAGGCGTGAGAAACCCAGGAGCTATAAGCTGGTGAAGCCAATGAACAGATTTATCTTTTCTTAATATTTGTGAACAGGATAAGGTTGAATTCTTGCTGATAATGTGCTTAACAGTTTGAATCATAGATTGTTAGGCTGATTAGCTGGTCAGATCTCTTACTTTTACTGATGAGGCTAAATGATTTTGTATGTGGGCCAAGAACTGAGAGTAGAACACAGATGTCCCAACATGGTGTGATGTTTGGAAGTGTTTCATAGTGTTGTGGTTTTTTTTTTTTTTTAAGATTTTATTTATTTATTTGAGAAAGAGAGAGAGTGAGAGCCTAAGTAGGGAGGAGCAGCAGAGGCAGAGGGAGAAGCAGACTCTCCACTGAGCGGAGGGCTTGATGCGATGCTCAGTCCCAGGACCCCAGGATCATGACCTGAGCCAAAGGCAGACGCTTAACCGACTGAGCCACCCAGGCGTCCCCCGTAGAGATGTTTTAAATCAAAGCATTTGCTTTAGGGATAAGGCAAGGTTATAGACCCCAATTTTAAGTCCTATAGTTGTGAATTCTCTGCTCTTTACGGTCATTGAACCCTCAGCAGAGCTCAGTTAGACTTTTTTAGCCTCAGTTTCCCGTCATATAGAATGGAGCGTTATCAGAGGCTTTGAAGAGAAAATGTTTTGAAAACCTTGGAGTGCCATATGTGTAATTTATGTCATTTCTTAATAAGCCTGTTGATCTGGCTCCTGACTCCACAGGGCCCAATTGTCAGCCAAACGATCCTGATAAATACCACCTCCAGAAGAACACGTGCATAAAAGGAGATACATGAGATGAAGTGGTTTTATCACTTGGCAGGGTTGGGTGACAGGCTTGGGTGGGGGTGGCAAGAGGGAGGGTGAGTCAAGATTGGCAGAAATGTGAGAAGCCTATGTGTTCTTTTTTTAACCTTCATGATTACATCAAAAATTTAACTCGTGAATATGATTGGCAGTTCCTTGAGGCAATGGTTAGGAGGGAACATGATCTCAGGTCAGACGTGGCTAGATTCAGACTTCAGTGGTGACCATGGACAAATTAATTTCAGTGAGTCTTGGTCTTTTCATCTGTAAAATGGGTGTCCTAATATCTATGTCTTAGGGTCATTGTGAAGAGTAAATGAGATGTGGGATTTAGTGTGCAATTCATCTGTTATTATATCTTATAATGATTATTTCCACAAAGCTTCTGATGCATTACCTGTTAGAGGCTCAAATATTTGTGTATGCACTTGAAATTGTTTTTCCCAGCTGTAATATTCCTAGAAAATCATCATGGGTACCCTAGAAACCAAATCCGGATTAAGAAATATGTACTACTTATGTCCTTGGACTTGAGATTTTAAGAACTACAAGGGTATAAAGTGAGAGAGATATTATCCAACCCAAGTGTCTTTCCTGAAGCTATGGGAGGTGAAGAAGTAACAATTGCACCATCGCCAGATCCCTGGTCATTTGGTTCTGGTAGTTTCAAGTATATATATAGTTGTTTACTTATGGTTTTAAAGAATTTACAATTATAAAAATAACACTACTTACTATTTAATTGGTGCTTCTGCTTCGTTGAGCTTTAGTTCATTGGAGTCAGTGACTGTGGTTTTAAGTTGACAGCTCTGGAACGGCACCTTGCCGGCTGCACCCTCGTTTGTGAACTGAGCCGCCACGGTCAGCTCTGCAGAGTACCAGCCTCTGCGAAGTTTGAAGCAATAGTGACGAGATGTGATGGGTACTTCTCAGGAACTTTGCTTGGAAGCACGGCAGACCAGAATGTTAATGGAATTATCTTTTCTCACGTGCATAGCTCTTCAGGCTAACGTTTCACCGCTTCCCAGCATGTGCTAACCCTCTGTTCCAGTTAGTGTGACCTTTCCACCAGGCCCTCGAGCTCACCATGTGCTCCGTGCTTCTCCATCTTTGTTCACATGGCTTTCTGAACGCCCTTTGTCTGAACGCCCTTCTAGCTCTGGCGGCTTTCTTCTTTACTCTCCTGCAACATTTAACGATGCCATGTAAGCTAGCATTTAACTATAGTAGTCTGTCTTGTACCCACTTGCATTGATTCCATTTTTATTCCGCACATTATAATCTTCTTAAAGGTAGGGGCCATGCTTGTGCTATTCCTTCACCGCTTCCGCCCCATACAGTCATTCAATGTGTGGTCTGGAATCAGACAGATAGAGGTCTGAATCTTTGCTCTTCACCTGCCAGCTGTGTGACTGTGGGCAAATGGCTTAACCTCTTTGAGCCGGCTTCTGCATCTCTAAGGGAGTAGTGGTACGTTATATATCGTAGGTGCTCTGTGAAAAGTTCACGACTATTATTGTTATTCTTTACTTCAACAGCTGCTCATTGCACACCTTCTAGATGTTGGGCCTTGTACTAGATCCTAAGTCCTGGGAACTGATGGTGGAACACAGGAGACAAGACCCCTATTTTTATGAACCAGCAGAAAACATGAACATTAAACAAATACGTAGTTATAAATACAGGTACCCAGAAGAATAAAAATAACGACAGGAGAATAATTGACAGAGGTCCTTTTAGTCTGGGCGCATTAGGAAGGACTCACTGAGAAATTATTTAAACTGAGACTTGAAGATGAATAGAATTTGATCAGTAGGAATATCACAGAGAGGACCACATGTTCGGAGGCCTGGGGCTGGGAAGCGCTCGGTGTGCCCAAGGATCTGGAAGCAGGCAGGTGTGGTCGCAGCAGGGGCAGGGAGGGCTTCGTCCCCACCCGCCGTGGGTCAGTGGCTGGCAGTGGGGGCCTAGCCCTTATCACTTTTTCTTTGAAGTGGGACTAAGATGTAAAAAGTGAACGCTATCTGTTTTGAAATTTGGCTCATTTATTGGGCATAATGAGAATTGAGTTATCCCATGAAAGTGAAGTTTTCAAAAACTAAGCCCACCCTTTTAAGTGCCAAAGGTTTTTTGTTTTTATTTAATGGGAATCTTTCTAAAATATTTCTCTGCCTTCTTAGTGAACACTATGACCCTGGATCATTTAGGAAGAGATTAAACTGTGCTGTGCCATCACTCACATCATTTTAATGTGGTATGGCATTCATGCCCTGTTGGGATATATGGGGCTGTTTTCTCCCCTTTCTTCCAACAGCCCATTGTCTGCTCGTTGAAGCTCACTTTTTTGTTCTGCAGAAATGATAGTCCCCTTGCAATATCCTGTTCTTTTTGATGCTGACCCTGTCTTGAGACACACTAGCCCCTAAATTTTATTTGCTTCTTCTGTAAACTAAGAAAATGGAGTACTAATTGTAGGCAATCGGACAAGCTTAGCAAATTGATGCAGAGGGGATGGTCTGCAAGTTTATCTTAGAGGTCGAACGTGTAGATTTCTACCACGTAGATCCTGGCATCAGACGTCTCCCTTGCTTTCTTTCCAGTGAGTGTTCAGGTCCTTGGGGTTTCTATCTAATGCAGGTTGCTGTTGCCCTCCCCTTCCAACACTGAAGTATTGTGGAGCCAGTCACGGAGTTGGTTTTTGTTTGTTTGTTTGTTTTTTAAAGATTTTATTTATTTATTCGACAGAGATAGAGACAGCCAGCGAGAGACGGAACACAAGCAGGGGGAGCGGGAGAGGAAGAAGCAGGCTCATAGCGGAGGAGCCTGATGTGGGGCTCGATCCCATAACGCTGGAATCACGCCCTGAGCCGAAGGCAGACGCCCAACCGCTGTGCCACCCAGGCGCCCCTGTTTGTTTGTTTTAAACAAAGAGCCGTGGAAAAGCAAACGGAGCGGTTAAATTATTGATGAGTCATAGAATCTTAGAGCTTATAAGGACTAGAAATGTTGGCATTCCAGCCCCCTCACCTTGGTGGTGAAGTTAGGTTGCACTGCTCAAGTTCCCACAGCTTTCGGCAGAGCTGGAGATAAAATTCAGACTGTTAGCCCAGTGCTCTTCCCTGCATCGTCCTGCCTTGCAGAAAACTCTGAATAATTGAGTAGGTATGAAAACTTGTGTAATGTTTTGTGTTTAGCGTTTTCATTTCTAAGAATAGTCTCCATGAGAACTGGAACATTTGTGATCTTATTTTTAGCTCATGTTTTATGATCCCAGCAGCGCCTTATTTAACAGAACTGAATTCTGTGAAGATTTCCTTCCTGCCTGCAAGAACATCACCCAGCCTGTGTCCCAGACCTCTCCTGCACAGCACCGTGTCCTGTCCCTGCGTTCCCTAGGTGGGCTTTGGAAGCCAGAATCTTAAGTCCCCAGCTTCTGTGGGATCACCAGGCCCTTGCCTTTGTATGTTATTTCATTTGAGTCTTATTATTCCACTGAGTGAAGGAGCACAATTCAGTTTTACTTCTGAGGAAGTGGATTCCCAAGAGAGAAAATAATTTGAGCCTGTTTTTCCAACCAGCGAGTTACTGGACTGTGCCTTACACCCACTTTTGTAGCTGTGTTTTCACTGTGCCGGGCTGTCGTCTCTAGATTAAAGGTCTGGCATGGTTAGCCTTCATTTTTAGACCTCTGTAGGAAGTGTGTTTTGGGGTATAAATGCTCCGTGAGCACAGAACATGGACTCTCACTGCTGTTTCCCCAGGGCTCCAAATAGCGCTTGGCGCATGGTAGATACACAGAGGTACTTGTCCGAAGAAGGAACGTGTGTGAAGGATGCCGTCATGGGATTCATTCCCTTGTTTACTAGCCAGAGAAGTGGTTCCTGATGGCAGGATGGTCGGGTCATCTGCGAGTGGCTTTTCACAGGGCCAGCCCTGTGAAACTGACCCACGTTTGATTGTGCCAGGGTCGGGTCTTTCAGTAGTTTACTTTCGATCAGGCGTGCAGCTCAGACAGGCAGAAGTTTCTCATTACCAAGTTTTCTCTCCAAGCTACGGTGACTCTCAGGACCAACTCTAAGTTCTCTGAGCTGTAGCAACAGTAGTTTAATTAGGCTTCTGGTTTAATTAGATGTGAAGACGAAGTTATCCCCGTGAAGAATGTTGTGTTTTTGTGGCCTTTCTCTTCTTCCAGATGGAGTTAGCGATTGGCCACAGGACCACAGAAATGAACGTTTGTGTTCATTCATGGGCTCTAAACTGTGTGGACCTCAGACTTTAAAATGGTAGGCAATAAATGCATGGGTAAATCTTACCATCAGCTGTCAAGGTGGGTGTATTTCAGAGAAGGTAGTACAAGCTGTCCCCTACTTCCTAACATAATGAGTCGCTGAAAACCAATTTGGTTGTAAATGCCAGCCAATGATTCCCTGCTGCCCAGAGCTTCCCTACTGGGGGCAGCAAATGGCTGTCAGTGCCATCTGGGACATTAGAAATCACCGTTCAACAGGTGATGAACGGAAGACTGGGAGTGTGTCAGTGAATAATAACGTTGGGATGTGGTATCGGGATGTCTACCTTAAATCGAGACCACCCGTGTTAGTGTGGCTGGGAGGAGTGGGGCTCTCCGACCTGTCCTGTCACCTTCTGTTGCATCCCGTTAGCCAGTATAATAGGAGAATAAATGACATGGTCTATGTATGCTTTTTGTACCACTCTTTTATATATCCTTTTTCCAAAATAAAACTTCTATAGTTTTATTTTTAAACATGATTCCTGCTTGTTGGAGGTGGGGTGGGGAATAAGTCAGTCAGTCCAGAAAAACGATAAAGAAGAAAAAGTATCCGCGTAAATTCTACCATTTAGAGACAGTTGCTGTTGATTTTCTGAAGGACATCCCTCCAGGTAGCTTTTAACCACAAGGACCCACACAGGATTTTGCATACTACTCTATAACTTGCCTTTTAGGCAGCACATTGGGGCTATCCTCCAGCGTCAATGAATACCTGAAACGTTTTCAGCAGCGCCCAGTATGCTTTATTGCACGTCGTAACCTATTTCACAAAGCTTTAATCCTTCACCTGGAGTACACAAAGAGAGCGATCTCTTATGGCGTTGTTCTGTGGATTAAATGATAGTGTGTCAAGTTGCCTTCGCACAGTAGATGGCCTGTGGGTAGCGCTCCGTGGTTGTTAGCTGCAACGAGCATCCAGGTACAAACATCCTTTGTCAAGGTGTGTAATTACCCCCCTGCGATAAGTCCCTAAGGGTGGGATTGCTGGGTCACATGGCGTGGGCATTTTCAGTTCTGATTCACATCGCTGAGCAACTCTCCAGCAGAGCGGTAGCAGTCGATATGCTCCCACCCACAGTGCACACAGGTGCCTGGTCTCCATGTCCTCACTGCATACGTGCTGTCAAGCCTTTCTGGAAGGTGGAAATGTCATTACATGATCTTTCTTTGGTGTTCTTTGGATTACCGGTGAAATTGAGTAGCCTTTCGCATGTTATTAGCCATTTCCTTGTCCTTTGTGAATTGCTTGTTTGCGTGTCTTTTGCCTATTTTCTTTGGAGGTCTTTGTCTTTTTCTTATGGACTTACCAGCTCTTTTCTATAGTGACCCTTCGTCTTGTTGCAAATAATTTTTCCTTTTTTTTTCAACTTGCTATTTTGTGTTTTGCCATTAAAATTTTTTTATGTAGTCCAAGTAATTCCTGTAGTATGTTAGGAGTTCCAGTTTTTGTGTCATTTTTTGAAATGGTCTTCTCATTTTAAGATTATAAAAACAGTCACTCATACTTCTAGGATTTTCAAGATTTGACTTTTTATATTTAAATCTTTGCTGTACGTAAAATTTATTTGGGAGTGGGAGTAAGAAGGGTTTTAGGGACCCAGCTTATTTTTTTCCAGATAGCTAGTTTTTCCAACACTTCGACCACTAATGTGAAATGCTAGCTTGGTCATACACCTTGCCCAGTCTTGGACTTTGTTTTGTTCCATTGATCTGTCTTGTCTATTCCTGTGCCAGTAACTGTGCCAGGAGATAATAAATCTCTCTCTAGAAGTGGCAAGTTCTGCGCTCATCTGTTCCTGATGGAATCAAGCTGACATGTTTACATAGCTAGTCCTAAACGGCTTGGTTTCTGGGCTTCCTACCATAGGGTATGATTAAGTAATCGGAATTACTGTATTTACTCTGTGGCCCCTCTGGATACTGGCTTTTGGATCGTTCATCACATAAATAGCATTTTTACATGGTTTCCCTTAGTTTTGACCTCTTTCTGCATTGTACATTTGGCTGGCTGCTTAGCAGTATGAAGCGGCCGGATCGTGTTCTCTCTGTGCTAAATAATCTACCTCTTAGGCATACTACACTGGAGCAACGCAGCTATGGTTTTCCAGAAATAAGACGTGCTTCAGCGCTCCCCACCTTCTCCATTTCAGTTGTCGTGTATACAGCCAGTACATGACATCATTTTTGCAGCACTGCTTGAGGGAGACATTCCCTATACCTTGTGTTGGCTGGACTCCTCGACTCCTACCTGTCTACATGTTTTTATATGTTCAGTATTTTAATATCATAGGCTGTTCATTGGTAATACTGTGCTGAAGGTTTGGGGTTTTCTCCTCTTAAAGGGATTATTCTGCCCTTCAGTTCTTTCTAGCCACACAGCTTTGTCCTCTGCTCATATTTCTTTTATCCATCTTACTTTGCCTTGATTAGCACAATGGAACCATAACTTATCGGGTAGCTATGTTGAGCTGTGTGTGCCACTGGAAGCCGTGCCTGTTTGAGGAAGTGATCCCGGGGCCTCATCTCCATTTTCTGTGGGCATTCAAGCAGAAGTACTTTTCTTCTCGTACACATTTCCTTTTCCGTATTTCTTTATTTTCCTTCTGTTCCTACCACAACTTGTCTATCCTGATCTTAAAATTCTTGCTCATTTGAACAAGCACGTATAGCGTCTGCCGTATACTCAGCGCTTGACTGGTGGGTGACATTAATACGTTCTTCGTGTTATCCTTGGACATTTTTCAGAAGGCTTGCGTGTACCTTCATGTTTGTTTTACCTGCACAACAGCCTCCTTCCGCCACCTTGCTATTGCCTGTGGCTATTCCCACCCCCGGAAACCCTGCTTAAATCTCAGTATGCAGACCATTGCTTCTTCGTGCTCAGATGTGTGCGTTTCTCTTCCGTAGAGTCTACCCCCGGCCGGTGTCTCCGAACACTCTGATGCATGCAGGGCGTCCTTACCAGTTTGGGCCATGGAGGCGATGGCAGTTATAGTGGGAAGGCGAGGAGGGAGGTCAGCATTATGTGTGTGAGCGCCCAGAACACGTCCTGCTGTTACCAGTGTTCCGGCTGGCGGGCAGGGTGTAGGAAGAACCCCTGTTCAGCCGTTACGTAGTAAAGTGTGGGTAACCACGCTAGAAGGAAGAGTACCCGCAGGGCAGTCATGTTGGCAGCGGGGGGGGTTGTGAATAGACTCGTGTGGAGGTATTCGTGGAGCACTTAGTACGTGCAAGCCCTTGTGCTGGACTTCAGGGGTGATGCCAGGTCTCGCCCCGGCGTCGCCCCTCTCTCGTGGCTCTCAGAAAGGAACACTCGCCATCTAATACTGAGGGGCAACGAACGAGTTCAGAAGAACAGAACCTTTCTTTTCTAAAGCCTGCATTTAAACACTGTTTTCACTGGGCATAGAATTTTTTTTTTAAAGATTTTATTTATTTATTTGACAGAGAGAGACAGCCAGCGAGAGAGGGAACACAAGCAGGGGGAGTGGGAGAGGAAGAAGCAGGCTCCCAGCGGAGGAGCCTGATGTGGGGCTCGATCCCATAACGCCGGGATCACGCCCTGAGCCGAAGGCAGACGCCTAACCGCTGTGCCACCCAGGCACCCCTCACTGGGCATAGAATTTTATCTCTACAGTTTTCCCCTAGTCCTTTCAAGATCCCGATCCGCTGGCTTGTGCTGTGACTGAGGAGAAGTCCGCTATGATTCTTTGTTCTTCTGTATGCAATGTCATTTTTTCTTCTGGGTGCTTTTAAGATTTTTATCACTGATTTTAAACATTTTGAATAGGGTGTGCTTTGGTGTAGTTTTCATTGTGCTCCTTAAGCTTGGGATTTGTGAGCTTCTTGGCTCTCTGGGTTTATACTTTTCATTAAATCTGGGAAACTCTGGGCTCTTATTTCTTTCATTTTTTTTTCTGGCCCCCTTCCCCCTCCTCTTCCAGAGACTCCTATTACATATATATGAGGTTACTTGCAGCTCTGTAGCTCAGTGATGCTCTGTTCATTTTTCCTCTCTTTTTTTGCTGTGTCTCACTTGGGTAGTTTCCATGGCTATGGCTTCGAGTCTATTAATGTCTTCTTCTGTAGTGCCTCCTCGCCTGTTAATGCTGTCCAGGGTAATCTTCATCCCAGACACTGTACTTCCCATCGCTGGAAGTCCAGTTTGAGTCTGTTTCATATGTTCTGTGCCTTTATTTAGCATGCTCAATCTACTCTCTAATTTCCTGAACCTGTGGAGTATAATTGCAGCTATCTTCACGTCCTTGTCTATTCGTTCTATTATCTGTGTTATTTCTGGGTCAGTTTGATTGATTTTTCTCCTCATTATGGTTCCTGTTTTCTTGCTGCTTTGCATGCCTGGTTTTTTTTGATTGAACGTTGGACATTGTGAATTTTATCTTCTCAAGTGCTAGATATTTTTATATTCCTATAAATATCTTAAACTTTGGTCTGGGGCATAGTTAGGTTCCTTGGCAGTGGATTGGTCCTTTTAGTTCTTGGGTTTTTGGTGTTTTGTTTTGTTTTAAAGCTTTTTAAGGCAAGACCAGAATAGCATTTAGACGAGGGTTAATTTTTCTTTCCATATGACCTTTTCTTTCCACCTGAGGTTTGGTCTGTTGTTAGATCTGGTTTCATTTTTTTCTTTTACTTTCACAAGTATAAGAATGTTAAAGACTGGAATATAAAACGTGAGTTGCATTTGCCATAGATAGATGGGTTTTTTCAGTGCGTTTGTATGTTTTCAAAAGTAAAATGTACTTGGCTATTGGGAAGGGAAGGGAAGAGAGGGAGGGCTGAGGGTAGCAGAATACCACAATTAGAGTTAATAAATCTGGCCTGCATTTCCAGAGGAACTCTTTGGATGACAAATGAGGCCAGCTATCCTTTGAGTTGTTCAGGTGAAGCTGGATATCGCTAGTGATGTCTAACGACCCTCCTCCTTCTGTGACTGGGCAACAGGAAACGGTGAGGGAGGCCAGTGTGCACGGACTGGGTCAGGCGTGTAGAGCTTTGTCTGAAAAGCGAGTTGCAGATCCCGATTGGCTCGAGACTAAGTATACCGTGGCCCGATCAAGATAGCCAGGACTCCGGTGATGGAATTTTTCTTTCATCCTAGTCAGCTGTGATGACCAGAGCCTTCCTTGGAAAGATGGCCTGCGTTTAGACGACTGTGAGCCCGTGTGGTCTGTCTGGCGCGTGTGGCAGCTCTGGCTATTCCTGCCCCTCAGGGAGCTCCTTGATGTCATTTCAGACACTGTATCCTCACTCGAGAGAACGGGCCGTCTTGCTCTGCGTGGAGTATCTTACAAGACACGTTGCTGTGTCGGTTTTTAAGCTGCTGGTTCCAGATGTCTCTAGCAGCCCTACTTTTCCTCAGATGCCTAGCCGGCTTCCGTGTATGAATGGCCTTTCTGTCCCGCAGAGGCTGTGGGACGCGCCGCCTGAGCGTTTGAGAGTTAACCAGCATTTAGCGAGCAAGCCCGCGTGAGGCACTGATTGTACCATTTCCAGCGATTGTTCAAGAGCTTCTGCTGATCCCAAAGGTCCTCACAGTCCAGGGGGCAGACAGCATAGGTGAATTCAGAAACCCGTTCAGGAGGACCACGAAAGAGAATGAGAGGATAAACAAAACAATTAGTGTTTTGAGTCCTATTTCTTTAGACTTCTCTGTTTGGAGTAGTGGCTCGAGTGACCAAGCGGCTGGCATCCCACCATTTATAGACATGTTCTATTTTGAGACTGAGTTTGTGGTTTGGGAAGGATGTATAATCATTTTCAACAAATGCTTATTGAGGGTGTAAAGTAGCATGCCAGGCACAAGGAATACCAAGAAGCGTAAGGTTATAGCCTCTGCTTCTAAGGAGCTGCTCATACTTGGAGAGGCAGGCCACGCTTCAGATTAAAAAACTGAAGAAGATAGAATAAGTCTTTATAAGTGAAAAGCATACTCGTCAACATTTAGCAGAAGCGCGTACTAAACTATTCACTGCTGGGGGGGGGTGGGGCTTGAGGGGGTGGGGCACGTGGTGGGGGAGGAGGAAAGCTCTTCGCTTTCTGTTATATATTTGACCTGTGAGCAACACGGGTTTGAACTGCATGGGTCCACTTACACGTAGTTGTTTTGTTGTGTTTTTTTTATATAAATACAGCGCGTTACTGTAAATGTATTTTTTCTTCTTTATGATTTTCTTTATAACATTTTATTTCTCTAGTTTACTTTATTGCAAGAATACAGTATATGGTACATATCACATACAAAATATGTGTTAATCTACTGATGATGATATCGATAAGGTTTCCAGTCAACAGTAGCCTGTTAGTAGTTAAGTTTTGAGGGAGTCGAAAGTTAAACGCACATGTTTTACTGTGCTGGGGGTCAGTACTCTTTCCCCCCCACGTTGCTCAAGGACCAACTGTATACATTTGTGTATGGTTGGAAATTTTTACCAAGTGCCAGTATTGCCTTTTTGGAATTCTTTATCAGTTAAAAAAAATGACAGGGGAATGAAGTAACTGGGTGATAGGCATTAAGGAGGGCACGTGATGTGGTGACACTGGGTGTTGTACACAACTAATGAATCACTGAACGCTACACCAAAAACTAACGACGTACTATGTGTTGGCTAATTGAATTTAAATAAAAAAGTAAAATAAAATAAAAATGATAGAGACAAGAAGACCATACCCATAATGTTAGCCTTGAATATCTCCATGTGATAGGATTATAAATAATTTTTTTCTTTATCATACCTCCCCATTCTTGCCTACATTTTCTATGATGGATATGTATTATTTTATAAATAGAGAACACATTTGAAAACCAACCCTAAATGATGATGATTATAGCTACATTCCAACATGCTTACCATATCTTGGATATAATATACCAGCTTTCCCTTTTCTTTTTCTTCACTCTTACCACAACTGTTAGGACTGTTCTTCTATCATAATTCATGATCATCACCACTATGTATTTATTTATTTTTAAAGATTTATTTTATTCGTTATTTTAGAGAGAGAGTAGGGGGAGGAGCAGAGGGAGAGGGGGGGAGAGAATCACAAGCAGACTCCGCACTGAGCAAAGAGCCTGACACGGGGCTCAGTCTCACAACTCTGAGTTCGTGACCTGAGCCAAAGTCAAGAGTCAAACACTTAATGGACTGAGCCACCCAGGTGCCCCCATCATCACTATTTAAAGGTGAAACAGGGCATTGGCTCTTGCTTCTGCCCCTTGCCATTTTGAGTGAGTTAGCCTAGGAGCAAAAGGAATCCAGCTATTAACTACTCGGCTATACTGTGAAGGCTGCCTAGAAGAATTCAAATTATGCCGATTGGGTTACAATTATATCTGTCAATGTGGGCTGTGATCTCTTGTTTTAAAGCATCCTAAGAATACTTTCTATATCTGTATATTTAGTTCTGTTGGAGAAAGCAATTAGATTATTCCATCCCCCCATCTGTGCAGTAAGAAAACTCATCTGCTTGGCTTACTTCATATAAAGGAGAATTAAAATGTCCAGGTTATTTGTAATTTGGGTTAAGTAGTTCAATCCCGGCTCTCCCAGATTTTTCTGGGAATTCATACCCCCCTTATAATTATGAACTTAATTACTTTGAAAGTAATAGTGTTCTGAATTATTTAAGGAAGACAGAGTTCGAAAGACAGATGTCATTTCTAAATGAATTTTTTTTTTTTCCCTTATAGCATGTGTTTGATGATCTCAGTGTCTCAGTATCCTTGTCCTGGGTTGGCGATGGCACTGGGGTAAGTAGTATTTTGAGTCTGTTAACTCAGTGTAGCAAGAAGAAGATGGGGATTTTAGGGGTTTAAACACTGAATGTTGTTATTTTCTGAAATGGTCTCCAACCTCCGTTGCAGAAAACGCATGTTCGCTGTACAGACTTTCGGGAAGTTCTGATTGGTTTGGTTTTGCTTTAGAACTGGGAACATCTAGTGACCGCCTTCTTCCATAATAGGAAGATAGACACCTTTTTAGTGTTTGGTGGCTGCTTGGCATCAAGATGAGCAAGAAGAAGAAAGAGGAAGGAGAGTGCCACGTGCTCCGACGGGAGCCTCACAATACTTGGGAAAACCCCTGTGTAGCCGCAGAAGACTGCACTTTGCACATCTCGGCATTTCTCCTCCAAACTGTATTGCTCCTGTGTCCTTTCCCACAGTTAGCATTGAAGGACTGTGGCGCCCATGGGCTTGCAGTTCTTCAGCCCCATCTGTTGTCTCTTCCCCTACCACGGAGGAGCCCCTGCCGGGACTGGCGGCGTGGAAGCAGAGTCCGGCAGCATCTTCTCCCTGCTGGTGTAGACGGTCTCCCAGTAGGAGGGAGCGCTGAGGGTGGCCTCAGGTCTTGAGTCAGGGCTTGGCATTGCCGGCTCTGTGTCCCTCTGTCTGAACAAGGGGCCAGGGCCACAGCTCATACCCTCTGGTATTCTGGTAACATATATATCATAGCACGGAGGCCCATGATGGTGGTATCAGGAATCGAAAGAAACAGAATTTTGGTGTTGAAAAGCAAGTTATAAATTTCTTATTTTAATTAATTTTTAAACTTCTGGTAGAATGTCTTTAACCATGTCTCAGTTTCTTCTAAAATTTGAGTAGCGCACCAATTTCCATGATTTATCCATTTCTCTAAGATAGTTGGTATCTCTAAGGTTTCTTGTTATATGGCTGTTTGAGACTCCACAGCCTCTTGTACTGACCTACTATCAGTCTTTTCCTCATGCACATTTGTGTCTAGAAAAATACTTACTTGAAAAATTAATTTCATGGAGAACTAACAGCGAGGAGAGGAAGAAAAGGACAAATGTATATGACGTAGTGACCTCTGTTAGAACATATATTCTAGCCTCTGTAAGCAGAAAGCAGAAAGAGGGATGATCTTTGCCTGAGACTATCTTACAATAATAGGAACACAAAAGAGTTAAACCCTTCCTTTATTATAATGTATAGTTGATTAGCTCTGCCTTACTACTTCAAGTGTATGTGATGGGATCATTTCAACAAAATGAGTTGAGATCTTGAGTCATTGTGAACCCTGGAAACGTGGTCCTTCTTGGTTTTCTGATATTACAGTATGGGCTACCGTAGGGCTCTTGGCAATCTTTTAGATGTTGATTTAATCCCATCACATGCAAGCATGTAATTGGACTATCTTTCTTATTGACTGCATGCTTTTGTCTCTTCCCAGATCATTCTAGTCTTGACTACCTTCCATGTACCACTGGTAATTATGACTTTCGGACAGTCCAAGCTATATCGAAGGTGAGATGTGTAACATGTGGCTGGGGCATTGGCGGAGTAACACATTGTGAATGTAAGTTCTCTACTTTTATAGACATGATGGAGTCTAAAAGCTGATTTAAAGGATCTTGTAGCCATCTTAAATTTTCACCAGACTGTCACACTCAGCACGCTGAGTGTCTGCTTAGCAACCTGAAGAAGTACGGAAAGGGATCTAGTTCCAAGGAGATTAGGCTGACCTCACTGAGTGGCAAAACAATAAAGGAAGATGAAGGAAGAGTCCGTAGGGATCTGTATCTCTTCATTTAAATGGGTGTATATTTGGGGCGCCTGCGTGGCTCAGCCGTTAAGCGTCTTCCTTCGGCTCAGGTCATGATCCCAGAGTCCTGGGATCGAGCCCCATGTTGGTCTCCCTGCTCAGCGGGAAGCCTGCTTCTCCCTCTCACACTCCCCTTGCTTTTGTTCCCTCTCTCGCTGTCTCTCTCTGTCAAATAAATAAATAAAATCGTTAAAAAAAATAAAATAAAATAAAAAATAAATGGGTATATATTTGTGGGAAGGTAGCATAGAGTTTAACCATCTTTCTATTTATTATGAGTTTTTTTATATCCCTGAAATAACACAAAATGGTTTTTATATCCCTGAAATAACAGTCCTCACTGTACCTTTCAAGCGAATGTGATTTATCTGACAACAAAGTGGACACATATATTGAGCCCTAAATAGCTTGTTTCCAGATCAGGAGGAAGTTCTCAGGTCAGACCTAACCCAAGGGCATCATGGTGTTCACACTGGTAATGATGGTGGCAGTGTATGTTCAGGAACGATAATCTATCCTGTGACATCTACAAAGCTTCAGAGTTGTCTTCTCAAAGGTACAGCGTGGTTAAATAGTAGGTTCTTTCCCTTAATTATAAGATTCAAGACCAGCTAAGTCTCAGAAATTGCTGATTATCTTCTCAGTCATTTGTGTCTATCCCATTTTCCCCCCAAGAAAGAAAGATGACATCCCAGCAGATGACATAAAACTGCCCCCCCCCCGGGGCCAAGGGACCTCCCAAGAGCCATTGTACTCTCTCAGGGTTCCTTCTTTGACTGTTGGTCTTGGTCCAGGAGGGCGTGAACCCATGCTGATTCTCTGAGGTGGGTCAGCCCAACCTCCCTTCCCTAGTAGGCGTGATCACTGGCGGCTGCTCCTGAGCCTGGAGCCAGGGCTCACTGCTGAAGCACAGTGATGTGGGCTTCAAAATTGGCCAAGAAGGAATTGCCATCTTGAAATTGCTGTATGCTCCATGAAAGCAAGGTTCTTGACTAGCCCGGGGTTCTCCACCAACCAGCCCAACAGCTGACTCACAGCAGGCAAGCAGTACATACTAATTGAATGAATGAATACCTTGGCTTCTCTATAATTTTTAGGCTGATAGTATTTTTTATTTGTTTGATAAAGATTGACAATGCCTCGTAGAATCCCAGTGCTAGAAAGGGCTATAATTTGTAGGTGATTTTGTTTATTCAGAACAGTAGTTGAAGGATTTCAGACAGATGAAAGTATCCTGTTCAGGGAGGGAAAATTTTTTTTTTTTTTTAATTTGTAACTTCAGTAACTCTTCGTTTAAAAAACCTTGCTGTCAGAAAATCTTTATGATACAGTTTTTCTTACCAGTTTACCTTTCATGATAAAAGCAAAACAACCATATTATAAAACAACCATATTATAAAATTTTAAAAGAAAAAAATTCACCCTAGAACGTAAATTATTTACACTTAATTTATTTACACTTTATTATCTTGATTTTTCCCTGTCACATTAATCATATGGCTACATAGTCTTGGGAAGCAGCGTGGTCCAGGGTTAAGTTGCCAGATTGTGTTGGCAAACAGGCCTGGGATTGGATCTCAGCACTGTCATTTGCAAGCAGAATGAACTCGAACAAGTCATTTAGCCTCCCTCAGTTTTTTGTCACCTGTAAGGGAAAGGCGGTAATAATGGTCACCGTAGAACTGTTGCAGGCTGTACTTTGCAGAGGTTGGAGTGGAGCAGGAGCGTAGTGGGGCTAGCGGCCGTCGTGCCGACAGCCGGGGACGGCACGTAGCCAGCTCATGCTGGCGCTGCTGTCACCAGTTGTAAAGATGAATTTGAAAGCCTTTGGCGCCAGTTGGCAAAGAGTGACTGCCCGCCCCCAGATGCTTCCGTGGCTTCTACGAACGCCCACATACCCTTGCCCCTGCCGACGTGCAAGTATTACTAACAGCTGGCGTGACAGCCTATCTCCATTCCGCCTGGTGAGTGCTCAGGCCCTGTGATTTTTCATATCCCTGCATCATTTTGTTAGATTGACAGAACTTACTTAATCGCTATCCTCGTGGACACTTAGGTTGTAGCTGATGTTTTCAGTATTACTCATGCCGCTGTGGTAAATATCACACGTTTGCGTCATAGAAGACGCTGATCTCCAGTTCGTTCTTTAGTAGCAGGTGAAAACCTCTCTGATGGATCCCTACCTGCTGTGAAGGCTGTTCACTAAACTCTTCCCTCTCTCTCCAGGTTGAGTTATCTTCTATACCTCTTGCCTTGGCCACTTTCTTGCTGGCCTTCTGAATTCACTTTTTCCTGTCTACACTGCTCTTGAAAGCGTGTGGCTAGACCGGTCCGTGAGTCATACCCAGGGGGGAGTGAAATGTGTTTTCAGGACTCTGTTTCCCACTTTTCTACTTTTCAATTTTGCGCTTGCTTTAAGTCAACCAAAAAACAAAACAAAAGCGGGACCAGTAAGTGTTACTGTTAAAATACGGACGAGCCTCTGACTCAGCCCTTCCTGTCCTGTATCTGTCTGGTATTGTGAGAACCCCTAGCGCGCTTGACCAGAGGGCAGCCGCTTGTTTCTCGTGTGGCCTCGGGGACTGAGCTGCTCCTGCTTCCTGTCGCACAGCAGCTTCTTGTCTGGTGGTGTTTTGTTTTTGCCAAGGTCATTTTGAATATTAATTCTTTCCTCCCTGCTGTGCAGTGAGCGCTCTTCCAGAGTTTAGGTGGAGACTGTAAAGAGGCCTCCTTGCTTCTCCCATGGGGCTGGCCTGGCGCTCTGAAGGGACCTGTGTGGTCCGGCCGCTGGCAGAGGGGCTCTTGTGGCTTCGGAGGGGAGGGGGCAGCTTGATGAAGAGGAGTCCTGAACGCGCTCAGGTTGCCCAACAGAAAAATAAAATAAAAGCCTGTCGGATCCCCTCCGAAGACTCTTCTGTTTTTCACAGCGCTCCCGATTATATTATTTACCAGATTATCTTTCTGTACTGTATCTTATGTGGTCAAAGGTTCATTTGGTAATCAAATAAAAGGCACTTGATCGCGTGCCAGCTGCTCCGAGTCTTACGGCCCAGAGGCTCAGAGGAATAGAAGGAAGTTGTGTCTGTTACCTACGCCGAGTTAGAGGGAAATACACTTTGATCTTCAGGGTATAAAAAAGAATTGTGGGAAGATTAGGGAAATAATAAGTAACGTCCCTAGGCATTGATAATTAGGTAAAATTGAATAATATATTAATGTCTTCAATTTAAAGGAGTTATATTTGAGTAGCTTAAATTTTGATCCTCCAATAAGGAATAATTTATGTAATAGATTGTAAAGTACATTTGCCTCTTTCAAATGTGAAGTTAGAAAGAAATAAACCATACCTATGGGTAAGATGATAATTTGGTTTTTGGCAACTGAAATACGTTTTGCATGCTTTTGTTCGATGGCCTCTTGAGTCTAACTTTTCACGGTAAGATCAACTTACTGAAACACGTGTACACATTATTCTACACCAAAATTCTGTACCCAGTTACCCCAGACCTGCTGCTATTTGGGGGCGCCTGGGTGGCTCAGTCGGTTCAGTGTCCTACTCTTGATTTGGCCCAGGTCGTGATCTCAGGGTCGTGAGATCGAGCCCCTCATCATTGGGCTCCGCGCTCATCGGGGAGTCTGCTTGAGATTCTCTTTCTCCCTCTCCCTCTGTCCCTCCCGCCCATAAATAAATAAATAAAAACCCTGCTATTTTTTTGTGATTTTTATTTCCTATCGAGAGTCGTTCAACTTTTAGAAATTAGTAAGGGCATCTTGACATGACTAAATTTCACATTAAATTTTATTCCATAGTCAATGTAAATGTTTAAGGATGTTACTTGAGGTAAAAAAAAAAAAAAAAGTTAATGCAAAGGTATCAACAGATATTAAAGCAAAGCGTAGTAAACTGGCTTCTCCAAGATATCCTGTACGACAGCCTTTTTAATGATACGCTTGGTTCAGTTTTCACTGCAGTAGATTATTAATAATGACTATATATTTTAGTCACAAGGTTAGCATGAATTCATTACAAAATATATTTCACTGCTTTTTTTTCTTAAAGAAAAAGTTTATTAAAATGTATGATGATGGCATTTTTACTACAGCTTCACTTTTACAAACTTAGGGCATATAAAAATCATGAAACTAGGTGGTTTTCATCATTTAGGAGATATTCCCATTAAAATACATATTAGAATTGCCTTGTCAACCAAAGCAAAATAGGGACACCGGCTGCATACTCATGTTCCTTCTGATTAAAAGTTCCAGGATTTTATTCACAATATATTACCCCCTTTATTTGCCCACTTGTATTTTCAAAGTTTCTACAGAAAACATGTATCCTTTTTTCAGTAAGAAAAAAATGATAAAATATTAAAATAAAAAGACATAAGGTAGCATTAGACGGTGGGGAGTAAAAAAAAAGAGAGAGAGAGACTGAAGTATTGGGAGTTCAGCTTAATGTGAATCCAAATTCTGCCCATTCTACTGGCTGGTCTGTGGTTTCGGGTCTGCTTTTAATGTTCCACATCTTAACAAGCTACCTTCTCTCCCTGTTGGTCTCTTAACTGGAGGTCTCAATGCAGTTGGTTGGCATTTTTCTGTGGGGTCGCCATGTACACCGAATTGTCGAGTATGGAGCCATTGCTCCCCGGGGAAAGAAAAAAAGATTCCAGCTCCTGCAAACCTCTGCTCACAACATTCGTTTTTGTTCATTGATCAGTACATGATCTCGTTTTGTTTTTTTTTAAGCTCTTATTTATTTGACAGAGAGACAGCCAGCGAGAGAGGGAACACAAGCAGGGGGAGTGAGAGAGAAAGAAGCAGGCTCCCAGTGGAGGAGCCTGATGTGGGGCTCGATCCCATAACGCCGGGATCACGCCCTGAGCCGAAGGCAGACACCTAACGGCTGCGCCACCCAGGCGCCCCCGTACATGATCTGGTTTCATGTGCGTTTCTGTTGGAAGACACCTTACTGAATGTATACTGTTGATTCATTAACGTTGAGCTCGTACCTCATGCCCAGAAGACGCTTGTCTAACTCACGTGGTTTCTCCGTAAGGCACATCAGAGCCTTCTTGTGCTCAGGAACACCAGCCCTTTACCATCGTGCTCTTCTGTGCAGCAGAATCACCAGCAAAACCACAGAAGTGCAAAATGTGTGGCACTAAGTAGACTGCGAAGAAGACACTTACTAACAGGCTAAGAGCTGGCCCAGGAAGGCACGGTGTCCCCTTACCAGCCCTCAGCGGGGAGTGTGCGTGCAGGGTTACTCAAATGTTCCTCACTCTGTGCGTGCTGCGAATGACGGCAAAAGAGCCTCGAGTAAGGGTCACAAATACATCTGAATGAGTAGTCAGATTTGCAAAATGGGATCTAGGAACAATAAGGATCTGCCGTATAAGCTTTCCTGATTAGTGAAAACTACAAAACAGCAGTTTGGATCCTTTTAAAGTTTGTCGTCATCCTTGTTGCTTTTATGTTGCAATTTATAGCAACTTCATCATGACAAAAATGAACTAAAGAGAAAAACGGTGAGGCCTGAAAGCCAACCAAACAAGGGTATCTATGCTTGTCTGTTTTAAGAGAGAGAATGTAGGTGCACGTGCCTGAGGGGGGGAGGGCAGAGGGAGAGAGAGAATCTTAAGCATGCTCTGCACGGAGCCTGACTCGGGGCTCGATCTCACGACCCCGAGATCATGACCTGAGCTGAAATCAAGAGTCAGATGCTTCCCTGAGTGAGCCACGCAGGCGCCCCGTATGCTTGTTTGATTGTTGAGAAAAATAAAATGTAAGAGTGTCTGAGATACCGTAGAACTCTCATGCTGTTACTTTTCATTAAATGTCTGTGGTTCGGATGCCTGGTGTCACAAGTTCCAATATACTATGAATGAAAAGTCCTCAAAAACAAGGCTCTAATTTTTGAGTATTGACGTTTGCGTTGAGTGTCGGTATGTGAGTCTCCCGGAAAAACCCGCTTTGAGTGCTTCATCCTGCTAGGAATTTTGGTGCTCTGTCTTACTAGAAGTCCCATGTGATGATTACTTTTTTTTTTTCATTTATTTTAATAATGTCTAGATCTTTCTTGTTCTTTGGGGGTATTGGGTTCTAGTCTGAAAATATTTGTATTTTAACACTTTCTTCAGCTGCAAGTATGTGCATAATCTTGTGTGTGTTTACAGCACAGAGACACGCATAAGTGATCATTTATTTTTGGCAACCAGAAATTGGTTATTTTTTTATTCAAAAGATTTGTTTCTAAAGCAGATGGTTTCACAGGATTTACTTAACTTATCATTTGACTGCTGTTCATGACACTATTAATTATCTTATGGATTTTGAAAAGTAGATTTATTTGTCAAGATGTCGCATTGATTTCCTCTTCCTGATGTATGTTGTGTGCTGATAGAAAATAAAGCTACTTTTTTATTTTTTTAAGATTTTATTTATTTGAGAGAGAGAGAGAGAGAGAACGCAAGCAGGGGCAGGAGCAGAGGGAGAGGGAGAAGAAGGGGGAAGGAATCTCAAGCAGGTGCCCTGAGCATGGAGCCTGATGCAGGGTTCAGTCCCACGACCCTGAGATCATGACCTGAGCTGAAACCAAGAGTTGGACTCTTAACCAGCTGAGCCACCCAGGTACCCCAAATAGAGCTACTTTAAAATGAAGTGTTAAAATATATTCCTCGGCCTTTGATGGCCTTAGCAGAACCCTACACAAATCCTAGCAGGTCGATACTAGTCCTCTGTGCTCCAGTTTTTTTTTTAAGTGGCCAAAGTAGTGTCGCAGAAGATTTTATTTTTGTTTTGTTCATGTTGCTTTCTTTTCTGAAGGGCAGGGATGTGTTTGTTGTGCCAAGTTCTTAAAAAGCAAGCAGGCTTGCCAACAGGTTTGTGGAAGTTCCCTGGGGATGTCATGCAGGAGGGGAGATTTGTGAGCTGGTGGTGAGCAAGCCACTACAAACCCCTCCAGATGGTTATCAGAGCGATTGAGGACGTGGACGTGTCGTAGCGCTAGGGAGTGTTTACGCATATCCCTGTGACCCACTGTCCGAGGATAAGAACCCTTCTTGTGCTCCAAAGCCAAGGAAAGGGTAGTCAAGAATCAGTTGGGTGGCGCCTAATCCCGACTTTGTTGAGGAAGAGTCTTTCAGACAACTTGAAGTCCTGTGTAGATCGCTTTAGCGTGCTGTCAGGGACCTGCGCAAACCCTCGAGACACCGCCTTCCTGTCTGCCTCCAGCTTCCTCTTAGCCCATCTTTGCTGCCAGGCCACGCGCCCTGGCAGGATCGTGGAAGTCTCCAGGTCGTACGAGAAAAGCTCCTCACGAATAATTAAAAGTTGCCTCTAGTACGGGACTGAGAGTTACAAGAGAATTGCACTGAAGTTTCAGTTTTGCCCTTGATTAACTGGTCGACTTTTGACCAGTTGCCTCCTTGAACCTCACCATCTGTGAGATGAGGGAGTTGGACAAGAGGTTCTCCTCTGTCCCTTGCATCTCATGTGTTCCGTGTTCTGCGGTTCTGTGATTCTTTATTTGTTGAGGCTGCTACCAAAACTGTACCATTTGTTAAGTCGTATATTATATCAGTGCAGACAACGGAACGTTGCGTTTATCCCTGGGCAACTAACGTGCAACACCCAGTGGTTAGATTTCACGGCTGCGAAGGTGTTGGCTTCTACAGCGTGCTTTAGTGGACGGGACACAGCATGAAGCCTGTCGGAGGCAGATAGCTTCCGACTTTTTTGCTTTTGGTTTTCCAACTCTAAACATGGAATTGAGTACGTCTCAAAAATATTGTTGGAATGAACTTTCGGGAAAAGCTCTGACAACCTGAGATGAGATGAAGTTTGTTTTCCCGAACGGTGTTCTGCGTGCGGCGTGCGGTAGCTACCGGTGCCTGGTATGGCCCCTCCGGGAGTGGGGGGCCCTCAGGACTCCTGCTCCCCGTTTGCAGCTTTATCAGTAGTACCGCACGTGACTAGATTCGTTGGAGGCCTTTGGGTACATTTAGCGGACATCCCAACCCAAACTAGCCTGAATAATAAGGGAATGAACGGCTCCTAACTAAATACAGAAGAAGGATGGGCCTCAGTGTTCGTTCAATCCAGTGTCATAGACTCTGCTTCTCTAGAATTCCAGAATTCCCTCAGCAGTTCTCTCCACTTCTTTGGATTGTTTTTCAAGTTGTGTTCTTATCGTGCCAGAATGCCTGTAGCAGTTTTTTTGCTTTGTATTCGCATAGGACAGTGGTGGGGTTTCTGAACCTCTGTATTACACGTGGGGTCAGATCGTGTTTGCTTGTTGTGAAACCGTGCTGTGCCCTTTACCCCCTCGATGCCAGCAGCACCTCCCCCTGGGCTGTGATCTTCGTGAATGTCTCCAGACATGGCCACGGGTGTGCAGTGGCGGGGGAGGGGGGTGGCTCGCAGAAAGACACTGATTGAGAACCACTGGGCTGAAGGAAGACAGATCATTTTGTCAGGCGGGTGTCTGAAGTATAAAGAAGTGTATTTTCCTCAAAGACTCCCAATTTCCCCCTTTTGTCTTATTGGCTCAACCTGGGTCACTCCCCATTTCTGACCCCATTACTGGTAAGGGGGTGGAATTTCCTTCAGACTGCTCAGGCCCTCCACTGGAGCTAGAGATGGAATCCACTCCCCTGGGGTAACTGTGCAGGGGAGGGTGGTGAGGGCCTCAGCGAAGCTGGTGGGGTGGGGTCGCGGGAAGCCAGGCAGCTGCCCGGCAGTGTCCTTGACCACCGCATTCTAAATGTGTCTTGCTTTTCTTCCTCTCAGCGAGGACTATGGGAAGAACTTTAAGGATATTACAAATCTCATCAACAACACCTTCATTCGGACTGAGTTTGGCATGGCTATCGGTCCTGAGAATTCTGGAAAGGTGCGACTCCTTCGTACGCAGATGAAGCTGTGCTTGGTACCACGCGCGGGCTGTCAGATGATGATGTTGCAATGGCCCGGTTGTATACAGCAGTATATTTAGTTTGCTGTTAGTGCATTTTAAAATTAAACATAATTTAGCGCTGTTCATAAAGGAATGGAATTCAACACACAGGTTCTTCTTCTTTTTTTTTTTCTTGGTCCCTATCCAAGATCCAGCCGAGCTCTTTGTAATTACGTAGTGGTTGTTTGGTGTCACAATGTATAATCCGCAAAACAACATTTTAGTCTTTGGGCCACTAGCTAATCTCAGATTAAGCGGCTAAATTCCTAGTTCTGTTGCACTGTTTCAGGGGAGGGAAATATGTGTTATAGGACTAATACTTGAGGAGTGCAGTACACCAACTAATCCGTTTTTATAACTCCTCTTAGTGTTGGGATTTTCTTAACGACTATCTGGTGAAAACGGTGTGAGAACGTCTGTGCTTTTACAGTATTACACTCTGACTCTGAACGTTTTTCTCCCTAATCAGGTGATTTTAACAGCAGAGGTGTCTGGAGGAAGTCACGGAGGAAGAATCTTCAGATCATCAGATTTTGCCAAGAACTTTGTTCAGACCAATCTCCCTTTCCATCCTCTGACTCAGATGATGTATAGCCCTCAGAATTCTGATTATCTTTTAGCCCTCAGCACTGAAGTAAGTAGAGCTGAGGAACTGGTCTTGCTTTTTCGCGTTTTTATAGACTCAAAATACACTGTTTTAAAAGAACCCTGTAGGAAATGCCTTTATATTGGACTGCTTTCTAGTGACTTCTTAAGGCACGAATTATGAATTTTTTGCATTTTTTTCCAGTTGATTTTCGTGTGCTATCTAGCTCAGACAAGGGTAGTATCTAGCCGGCGTTACATGTTTTTTTAAGCGAGTAGATGTGGTGTGCTATCAGAGTAATGAACCCGAAAATAGTTTAATGTAATCATTCTTGTGCTTCAAGGGGCAGGCATAAATTGTCAAACTCCTGATGGTACTGTTCCTTTGCTATGGCCAAACCATGTCTTCATAATTTTTTTTGTTAGTTCCCAGTATATAAAGCATATTGATTTCTGTCTTTGTTTTGTTTTATTTTTTTTTTTAAGATTTTATTTATTTATTCGACAGAGAGAGAGACAGCCAGCGAGAGAGGGAAGACAAGCAGGGGGAGTGGGAGAGGAAGAAGCAGGCTCATAGTGGAGGAGCCTGATGTGGGGCTCAATCCCAGAACGCCGGGATCACGCCCTGAGCCGAAGGCAGACGCTTAACGACTGCACCACCCAGGCACCCTGATTTCTGTCTTTGATACTCCTGTATTAAATATCCTGAATTTTAAATCTCTGCGTCCCCTACCACGATTGCTATACTGTCCCCAGAAACCAGTGTCCCCCCCCTTTCCCTTCCACCTCTCTTCGGAAAGCTCTCTGGGGGAGCACGTTTCACTTTTCCTTTCCCAGAGGACCAGTCTCCTTTACCATGGATTTTAAGGGCCCAAAGTGGCTGAGTTGCTAGACTATGATAATCAGAATTATACTTTACATTTGCATGGGCTCTTTCTCATCTTATTTCTTAGAGTGTGGTCTCCTGGCCAGCAACATCAGAGAGAAACCCCAGGGAGACTCGTTTAATATGCAGTTCATAGGCCCCGATCCAGACATAGTCCATCAGTGACTTTTGGTTTTGAGATGGCTAGTATTTTTAACAACTGAGTTGCTAGCTGAGTCTGCACACTAATATTTGAGAGCCATTGCTGTGGTGACCATTGTGGGGACAGAAACCGGATCATCAGTGTGGACAAGTCAGACTGAGCAGAGGGGTAGCACGGGGAGGGTGAAGGCACTCAAAGAGCTGTCAGGGGTCTGGGCCTTCTGTGCAGATCTTTGAGCAGAGGGAAGGCTGGAAGACTCAAGGAGGTCAAAGTTAAGTTTAGCCAAAGAGGCCAGAGGAAGGAAACTGGCCTGCTGGGTAGGCCTCAGATCTTAAAGCAACAATTCCAGGAAGTTGGCCTCCAGCAGCTTGAACTATAGGCCCTTCAAGGGAGCAAAGAGACCCCCAGAGGAATGGACAGAATCACCAACCCCCCTTTTGACTACCCAATCGCTGTTACCAAGTGTCTTAAGATTATTGAAACATGCTATCCTCAGAAAGAGGTAGCCCCAGTCTGCTTTTATACCTCAAATTTCTTCCAGTTGAGGGTAAGTTGGAAATAAAAATTATCAGGGTTAGGGCACCTGGGTGGCACAGTCAGTTAAGCATCCACCCCTTGGTTTTGGCTCAGTTGTGAGATTGAGCCCCACATCAGGCTCCGTGCTGAATGTGGAGTCTGCTTATATGTCTTTCTCTCCTCCTCCCCCCTGCACTTGCTCTCTCTCTCAAATAAATAAATAAAATCTTTTAAAAAATCAGGGTCGAGAAGATGGACCAATGTGTACTGAAGTGCAAATAGGTGGCACCAGACCCTTTCCTATTTCCAAGTAGAGTTGGGTAAATTAGAAATGCTGGGAGGTGAACATCACCCGAGGAGGAAGGAGTTACAGAAGGAGGAATGGTGGGTGAGAGTGGGGGAGCACTGTAGGTAAATTCTGCCTTGATCAGCCCCTTTTAATTTCACCTGTACCAGGACATCTCTGTCCCACCTGCCTGGGTCTGGGCCCAACAGGCTTGTGTTGCCAGTGGAACCGACATCGTCAGTCTTTATCTTACTGAGCTTCTGCTACGTTTGAAAATATTGGCCAGTCTCTCCTTTTGGGAACTCTGCTTGCTTGGCTTTTTTCTTACCTTCTAACCATTCCTTCCTGGTCTCTTTTGTAAACTCCTGTCAATCTGCCCTAAGTCCCTACTGCTCATTTCACTCTGAGCAATCTCTTCCACTCCGACCATTGTAACTGCCCCTGTAATGTGTACGATTCTCAAATCCGTATTTCTGGCTTCTTCCTAGGGCTTCAGATTTCTATCTTGCTGCTCCCCTATTACACACACACACCCTCTGCCCTACAGGAAAAAGCTTCCAGTTCTACTGAATCTCGTTTCTAGATTCTTCCTGAGTCTGTTCCTCACAGCCATGGTTTAGAGCCTCACTAACTCTTTTTTTTTTTTTTAAGATTTTATTTATTTATTTATTTATTTGAGAGAGAACGCATGAGCAGGGGGAGCAGCAGGCAGAGGGAGAAGCAGACGTCCTGCTGAGTAAGGAGCCCAACACAAGGCTCAATCCCAGGACCCCGGGATCATGACCTGAGCTGAAGTCAGACACTTAACTGAATGAGGCACCCAGCGGCCCCAGGGCTTCACTAACTCTTAATGAACCGATGTATCACTACTTTCTCACTACCTTTCCTGCTTCTGCTCTGAAACCCATCTTTCCCATTGCCATCCAAGTACTCCACCTTTAAAAAGGTAAAACTGAGGGGCGCCTGGGTGGCTCAGTCAGCTAGGTGCCTGACTCTTGATGTTTGGCTCGGGTTCTGTGATCTCGGGGTCGTGAGATCGAGCCCCGTGTCAGGCTCCACGCTAGGCATGGAGTCTACCTAAGATTCTCTCTCTCCCTCTGCCCTTCCCCTCCTTCCTCCACCCCATCCCTTACTCATGTGCACATGTGCTCTCTCTCTTTCTCTCTTTCAAAAAAAAATAAAGTAAAACCGTGGGCCCTCTGTGAGCTGGCCCTCACCTCTGTCCCTAGCATTAGCCCCTTCTTTCCTCACCTTGGAATTTGTGCTCCATCAGTGCGTGAAGGCTTTTAGCTCCTTGCCCACGCTGTGACGTTTTATCACCTCTCGCCTTGGCTAGTACTCGTGTGTATTTGCGCAATAACGTCCCATCTCCCCATTTGCCGCCTTTCGGTTTCACTGCTCATGATTTAATACTAGTTCAGCTGTCTTCACAAACCATCACTGATGCATTGTCCCTCCCTCCCTTATTCTCACCCTGGAGACCGTGTTTCCATAACTTACCACGTTGTATCAGATTCTTACCCACGCCCCTTGTTAAACCGTGAGCTCCTCGAGAACGGGGAGTGTATCTTTTTTGTCTTTGTGTCCCCAGTGCAACATCTGGGACAGTGCCTGGCACACAGTAGGCACTTCATAAGCATTTGTCATTCCGAACTTCCAAAACCCTGCAGGGGCCCCACCACCCGTGTGTGTGTGTGTGTGTGTGTGTGTGTGTGTGTGTGTGGCATAGGCAGCTTGGATGCAACTTCAGTGTGTGTGTTTCCTGCCCTGACTGGTTAGATATGAATTATTAAAGGTCATACAAGCAGCTGCACAGGACAAAGCTGGAATTCTGATAAGTCATTTATAATCTTTCAGAATGGCCTGTGGGTGTCCAAGGATTTTGGGGGAAAATGGGAAGAAATCCACAAAGCAGTATGTTTGGCCAAATGGTGAGTAACAGAAGACTCCATCTGTGCAGAGCCCTGAACCTTTCCTGACGGTGCTGCCAGAAGTCACATGAACAAACATTGAGCACTGACTATGTGCCAAGTCGTCCTCAGGGTGCCATCAGGATATAAGGGGAGGGGAGGACACAGATCTTGACCTGGAGGAACTTCGAATTCTGCTGGGCAAGAATACTTCATCTCACTAAGTGTTAGGGTAGAAAGTATGAAACAGGGCCCAGGACCGAGTAGCTGCTGCCCGCAAAGGTTGATTCTCCATAAATGGTGACATCAGTCAGACTAGCATAAAATACAGCTTTGATCTGGGGACTTACGTACGTACTTCTCTGTGCCCAGATTCATATTCCCTCACCTAGAGATCCATTTCAGTTGTGCGGAATGTAGCAAGGAATCGGGAAGAAAGCTCAGAGAGCTTCCAGACCGTCAGAGTCACACTGTCCGTGCACCGAAAATCCTTCACTTGTCTCGGTGGGGAGCCTCTCTGGGCTTTCGTGTTTCCCCTTCATGAAAGGAGATTTTTGGGGGGAGTTTGGGGGATGGGGAAGCAAGAATTGAATTAAAAACCTTTATACCACCAAAATTCTGATTAGGCTCACACGCTCGTTTAGAGCCTCTTTTTTCTTTCTCTTTGACTAATTTCAGCAAATTTGTGAATCTAGTTTCCCTGTTGATAGCAGATGGGGGCCCGAGGTGGGGTACATGCTTGCTAACAGCCAGCACACGCCAGCATGAGAAGCCGCTGCTGAGAGCTCGCGGAGGCAGGAGAACTGTAGAAGCCAGCCGAAACAGAGGGACGCTAACAGGATGCGATCCTTTCGTGCTGGATCCAGAGAGCACGCGCAGCTCAGTGACTTCTGATGGGAACACGGTGTTACAGCACCATATGCTCGATGTTCGTGAACATGGCCCATAGTCCGAGCAAGAATTTAATATTTAATGTCCTCTACTTAGGGAGTCAGGGAGATGTGTAATAGAGGCATTGCCAGATATATCTACTGAAATTAAAATATTAAAAAAATATTGCTGGAAGTGGCCTTTTCCCAGAAACTGCTCGTAACGTGAGGTCTGTGCTGCGCCCCTGTGGTACACGGGCTTCGTCTGTATTCGGTCTGTGTGTTTTTGCAAATTGTGTTTGTGAAAGATGGTCTTATCAGGAAGGAAGTAGTTTTTAAAGGAACTAAGTTAATAAGTTGCTTCACTCTCAATGGATCTAAAGTATATAGGGTGTGTTCAAGTAAGACTGTAGTAAATTTTGGTCATTAAAACTCACCTTGATATATGCATATCAGATCACCACAGTGTGCCCTCTCAATGGTATTGGTCAGTTATGCCTTAATAAAGCCAAAAGAAACAAACAGAAAACTCATCTTTAAAACCGAACATTTAGGGATGCCTGGTTGGCTCAGTCGGTAGAGTGTGCAACTCTTGATCTCAGGGTCGTGGGTTCGAGCCCCACACTGGGTGTACAGATTACTTAAATTTTTTAAAAAAATCTTTTAAGAAAACCCTAAAAGTTCATTTTTAAATGGTATTTTATTTTGTAGGCTCTATAATATCTTTTATTTTTGTAACCCGTTTCTTTGATTAGTGTCTAAATATAAGATAACTGGCCTGCTGATAACTGTTTACTCACCTTTTAGATCTTTGATTTGTAGGAATTGACAGCCTGAAGTGCTGAAAGGACGTGCTCAGACCCCGCACCTTGTGCTGGTGCTAATCCATAAGTACTATCAGGGTCTGAACCCACTTTCCTGCAAACTCCCTTTCCGAGGTCGAATTTAAATAATTCAACCTCTGACCTAGCTGTCTATCCGAGATGAAAGAGCTGAATTATTTAGCACATGCAAAGCATTGAACTAGGTTCTGAGGGGAAACAATAAAGCATAAAACCTCATACCTGGCCCGAAGAGCCCGACAATATAGCAGGAGAGCGAAGGCGTACACTGTTGGATTAAAGTCATTAAACAGGAGACAAAGGAGTACCGCTCTAGAAGTTTGCGGTAAAGAAGCTTCCCAGTTGGAGTGCCAGGGAAAGTTTCATGGAAGGGCTAGATTTTAAGCTGGAGCCTAAAGATTGTGAGGTTAGATCTGGTTATAGGAGAGGAAAAAAAGCATTTTAAGCCAGAAACAGGAAGAGCAAGTGCAAGAGGCAGATTTGGAGAGTAAACAGACCAGTCTGAGCAGCTGGAAGAGTTCACGTGGAGAGGTGGTGGACTGGGGGAAACGCTGGCGCGGGGCTGGGGGGCGCCTTGGCCGGTGCGGCTGGGGGAGTCTGGCGCCTGGCATCCCAGAGGGCCGTTTCGGCCGGCGCCTGTGGACGGAGCTTATCATTACTAGCCTTGCTTGGAGCTTTGCGACTGCGGTTGAGAGCAGTCTTGAACCAGTCTTTTCTCTGTCTTTGCCTCTCTGTAGGGGATCAGAAAACACCATCTTCTTTACCACCTATGCGAACGGCTCCTGCAGTAAGTATATTTTAGTTCCGAATAAGAGTGTCCTGTTGTCCATTCACAGTAGAACGTTCTGGGTTGTAAAAGGTAGAAACATCAAAGATCCTTCTATTCTCCTGTAATTTTAATAGCTAAGATCACTGCCAAGCATTTTAAAAATTTTGAAAGTACTGAGCCTAGACCAAATAAAAACGTAAGCTAAATTTAGCAATATATTTAAATAAAGTAAATATTAGGCTACAAACAATAACAAGTTGAAACGCGTTGTGATTTCTGCCAAAGAGCATGGAGGTTGTGTTTGTGTCGGTGGATGTTGTTGGAATAAAAACGTAAGCTAAATTTAGCAATATATTTAAATAAAGTAAATATTAGGCTACAAACAATAACAAGTTGAAACGCGTTGTGATTTCTGCCAAAGAGCATAGAGCATGGAGGTTGTGTTTGTGTCGGTGGATGTTGTTGGCACCGTTTCTAAGCAGAAAGCATGGTCCTTCGTTTATTCATTCAACAAATTCATTTCATTTTTTCATTCATTGATTTGCACACCCGCAGTAGTATGCCCATCACTGTTCGAAGGATGGGGAGAGCAAGACACCTAAGCCCTTGTCTCATGGGGCTTGAATTCCAGTAGGGGTATTAGACGATCAACAAGAAAACCAAAAACTCAAACAAGACCACTTAAAATAGAAAAAGATAAGTGTGTCGTGAAGAAAGCAAAACAGGATGCTGTGGCTATGACGTGTTCATGCAACACCGTATTTGAATTACGTAAACTCTGTCTTTCTGTCCAGTGCAAAACCTCACGTGTATAAAAATAAAACCCAAATGTGAATTTCCTGTGTCTAATGCCGTGTCATTTTACATTGTCGCCTGATTAACAAGCATAGGATTAAAAATCCTTTAGCTATAAAGTTGAGAACATTCCTCTAAAACAGTTGGTTTGAACTGGAGGCTCACCGGTATGTGCAATTTTAATTAATATTTTGTCTTGTTTAAGAAGCTGACCTTGGGGCACTGGAATTATGGAGAACTTCAGACTTGGGGAAAAGCTTCAAAACGATTGGTGTGAAGATCTACTCATTTGGTCTCGGGGGACGTTTCCTTTTTGCCTCTGTGATGGCTGATAAGGTGAGTGTTACCTCTTTTGGAGGTTCTGAAATTTCTGGAAATATGTCTCAAATGGCCCCTTTTACTGCTAGTACTGGCAGAGTTGCTTCCCTCTTTGCAGCGTTTAGTGTCACTAACATTTGGAGGTGATTCTTTCTAGAGGCTGATTGATCCTTCTGGGCTACTGTGCACATCAGCCTGTTGTCACCGCATGAACACCCGCAGCCCCAGTGTCTGGACTTTACTCAGACACAGATACCTGAAAAAAAGCAGTCCACTTGCTCATTATCCAATAATGATAATAGAAATAGGTAATATTAATTAAGTACCCGCTATATTCTAGGTGCTGTTCTAGGCCCCAGGACTATAGCATTGAACCAAACAGATAAATGTCCTGCTCTCAGAGCTTACATTTAAATAGGGAATTAGATAGATCCTAAACTAATAAATATGACATTATAATATTAGGTAATGATTCAGGCTAAGAAGAACTCTATGACAGCTAGTAGCCGGAGCAGTCCTGTTCTAGATAAGGTGGCTTGGATGGGCCGTCTGAGACCCAGCTGAAGTGAGAGCATAGTTCTGTGCACATCTGGGCGGAAGGAGCAGTAAGCACAAAGACCCTCAGATTGGATCATGCTTGAAATGTTGAAGAAAAGTGAGAAGGGCAGCATGGCTGGAGCACAGAGGAGCATGGTCCAAAGACGGGGAGCCATGGTCAGATCAGAAAGACCTTTATAGCCCAAGATCTTGGCTTTTATTCTTCATGTGTCAGGAAGCTGTGAAAGGTTGTGAGCAGGGGAATGGCGTAAGTTGGCTTCTGTTTTGACAGAGTCGGTAGGTGCTGAATAGCCTGACAGGGGGCAGGAATGGGGGCACCAAGAGCAGCTAAGAGGCCATGACAGCAGTGAGAGAGATGGTAGGTTGTTGATGTGGACGAGGGAAGAAGGGCTGAGATCATGGATATATTGTTAACATATTGCCAAAAGGATTTGCTGATGAATTAGCCGTGGTTTGTGAAGGCATGAGAGGAACCAAAGGTAACTTTAGAATCTTTGCCCTGAGCAACCGGGTGAATGGTGGTACCATTTCCTGAGATGGCAAGAGAACTAAGTTTGTAGCAGGAAAATCAAGAATTCAGTTTTGGATATGACATGCCCACTAGATATCTAAGTGGAAATGTCGGGTAAGCATTTGGGTATATGCGTCCCCAAATTACATGGTGTATGAAGCTGCGTGACGCGATGATACCTTCTGGAGGACTGAGCGCGTGCTGGAGCACCCCAGCAACACTGAAGGGTTGGAAAGAGACGAGAATCCAGCAAAGACGACAGACGGAGGGCGGTGGGGAATCAGACAGGGATGCCACGAAAGCCAAGTGGAGAAAGTGTCTCAAGGAGGAGGAGCGATCAGCTGTGTGAAGCTCAGCAGAGATGTGGAATGAGAGGAGTCCTGAGAATGGTCCAGTGGAGCTGGCGAAGTGGAGGTTGTCAGTGACCTTGACAAGTGCAATTTCTTCGGAGGACTGGGGTTAACGGGCTGATTACAGTGGGTTCAGAGAGAACGGGAGTGGAGATAGGGAAGTAGACACAGTAACTACACGGAACTCGCTCGAGCAGTTGCACAAAATCCCCCAGCGACCGTGGGAGCAGGTCCTCTTGCCTCAGTGTGTATCTGAGGAAATTGAGTAACTTGCTTAGGGTCGCCCAGAGCTAGAGCCGTGGCGGGAGTCAGACGTCCCGCCTCCGGAGGTGGCGTCCTGCAGTGTTCCGCTACTGTCTGCACCGTCAGCGTCCTCCCGGAAGCTTCTGAACTCTGGTTCCTACCTGTAGCAATGAGCAAGAGTGAAAGTCAGCGTCTAGGTATGAGCTAGAGAAGTAAGCTAAATGCACTTGGCACTGAACTTTAAAGAGTATTGAACGTAAGGAGGCGCTGGGACTGATTCTTGTGTCTAGTAGGTATCTGAAGCTGTTTATCAGAGAGGAGGTGTTAATTGCCTCCTTACCAGACTCCTTTTAGCAGATAAATGCTCCCTGGTCAGCTCCCTTGTATCGGCCACTTCCCCGGCTGTGCACGTGACCTTCGTTATGGCTGTTCACAGACACACACTTCCTGAAAGAGGAGACGTGTCACATCTTGACTTCCCTGTAACCTCCCAAGCATGGGTTTCATCTCCATTTTTAGACTCTTAATTATCTAATTCTTTGGATTATGCCAGGACTGTCTCAAAGGGACCAAACTTCTGTGCAACAATCCTCATTTTAAGAATTATCTGAGCAAGCATATGCGAATGGCTGTAAAGCCAAACTAATGATGGCTCTTAGCTCTATTGAAGGAAGTGGGAATGTCAGAGGTTGGGAAGATTATATTTTACAGGGCCATACCAGAGTGAAGAAGCCAAAGAGGAAGCCAGGATAGCCTTAACTTACAATAGAATGGATTGTTCCATGGCCTGGAACTTTGCTAGGGGTTAGAAATTGCTTTGGTAATTGGTACTGGGACTTGTCAATTAGAACAGTTGTACCTAGTGAGAAAATGGATAATGATACTCATAATTATGAAAAATAATGTTCCTATTCATGTCCCTGCACGGGGCATCTTGGCAGAAAATTAAAAAGATAAATATTGGCATTTGTTCCAGGATACAACAAGAAGGATTCATGTGTCAACAGATCAAGGGGACACATGGAGCATGGCCCAGCTACCTTCTGTGGGGCAGGAACAATTCTATTCTATTCTAGCAGCTAACGATGACATGGTGTTCATGCATGTAGACGAACCTGGAGGTAAGAGGCATTTTAGTGGCCCACCTTGAATGCATAGAGATGTAAGCTTCAAGTTTGTCTTTGAGCTTCCTCCTTACATGTTGACTTTCTCTCTTACTCCTGGGTATTTATTAGTGTCCTACTGAATACACTGTCTTGCAGATAATACGTAGTCTCTGTTAAGGAGGCCCCTTGTTTTGACTCTAGAGTATGGTTTAAGGGTGGGTCCAAGTATCCTAGCGCAGCGCTGCTCAAAGAATAGTCAGAGGACCGACACTGTTTGCTAGCTCTGTTACCAAGTAAGCACAGAAAGCAGTAGCAAGCACTGAGAAACTCCTATAGCCCTTCAACAAAGCGATTTCTTATCTGTTGAATCTAATTATTGAGAAGTTGTGGATTATATTTTGTCTATCTTTTGTACTTCACTCTTCTTATGATTAATTTTTACTGTATTTTACAAAGGATCCGTTTGTGCCATAATAGAAATTTAAAAATTGATCCTTCACCAGGGCACGGAGGAGCATGCGACTCTTGATCTTGGGGTTGTGAGTTCAAGCCCCACCCTGGGTATAGAGATTACTTAAATAAATAAAACTTAAAAAAAAAAATGGATCCTTCACCACAGATAGTTTGAGAAGCATTGTTCTGGAATATAAAGATTTAGAGATACGTATGATATGAATCCAAACGCATTGCCTCTGCCACCAGAATATATCTCGGAAGGTCTTTGCTGCAGCATCTGATTAATCCAGCCAACAAACAGCAGCTCCCATGCTCCAGGCACCAAGCTGGGGGCTGGAGTTAAAGGTGGACATGAAAATCACAGTATCCAACATGATTAATTCTCAGGTCTGCATCCACATCATGAAGAGAGACAGTTGGCTAATGTATGCAGTCAGTCAGTCAGTCAGTCATGCGTATGGTTGGACTGTTGTTTTCTCTCTGTTCCCTCCCAAGACCTAGTATTTTTGTTTGTTTGCCTCTTTCAGATACCGGATTTGGCACAATCTTTACCTCAGATGATCGAGGCATCGTCTACTCCAAGTCCTTAGACCGACATCTCTACACCACCACAGGTGGCGAGACAGACTTTACCAATGTGACCTCCCTGCGTGGGGTCTACATAACAAGTGTGCTCTCAGAAGGTGAGTCTGGCCACAGCTGCCCTTCAGCTGAAAATGTTGGGAGTTGAGGTTTTTGGGGGAGAATAATGGTCCTGTCCCCCCAGTAATGTTGCTTGCCTGGCCTACAAGCCTATCCATGTAAATTCTGGCTCTTTATTTTACGTAAGTTATGGTAAGTAGAACTTAGAAAAAAAGCAAAGCAACAGCAGGTAAAAAGAGAGACTTTTTGGGTTCTGTGTTGTTTAAAATAAGTGTTAAGTTAAAAAAAAATAAGTTTTCTATATCGGGAGGCTCAGGACTAGGGGAACGAGCCTGAGTTTGAACCGCTGCCTGCTGTTCGCCTTGTAGAGGACGCAACTGAGCCTGCATTTCTCTTGTGTTCTAGTCAGTGGTTCTGCAGAGCTTGCTTCGCTAAGGCCCAGTTTTACCAATAAACACGTCACCCTAAAGTACAAAAAGGCTCTTAAGGTTTTGTTTAAATATATATTTATTTTTTGGTAGGAGGTGGGGGTCATTTGTTTCTATCTGTAAAGATCTTGCAATGGTCTGCAAGGTCCTAAGCAGTATTGGCCCCCATTTCCTCCCTGACCTCACCTTCTACCCCTCTCCCCTCTGCTTACTATTCTGGTCACTCCAGCCCTCTGCACACACACATGGTTTAGAGATTCGCAGGCCCGGTTCTCTGTTTTCCCAGAGAACTGCAAGGCTAACGCCATGCCCCTTCCCATCCGTGCTTATGTGTTGCTTTCTGACTAGAACCCGCCCTGGGTATCCCGTTGGAAACTTGTCTGCCCCCCCATGGACACACTCAGCCTCTCTTTAGCTGGCAGGTTTTTCCCATAGCACTTACTGTCTCACATAGTATATAATTTACCTATTTACAGCGTCTGGTGTTTGTCTGACCCTGCTAGGATGTATATTTCTCCAAGTTTTTTTCTGTTTCGTTCACTGATAGAGTCCCAGAGGCTTACGACAGTTTTCATAGTAGGCGCGCAATAAATGGTTATTGACTAAAGGAGTTGTCTTTCATTTGCTTTCTTGTTTGATTTTCCTTGGACGTCTCAAAACATATTGTCTCTGAATTTAAACCTGCAATAGTTTATGTCGTTGAAAATAGAACGGGGAAGAGACATGCAGAAAAAAGAAAAAGTGTAAGAGATCAGATACGGGCGGAGTAGCAGAAAGACAAAAACTAGGAATTATTACGCCAGACTTACACACGTGCATTCAAATCACATTCAGATCTTGAGAGTCGCTAACAGAAGCCTGTGCCCTGGCCTTATCTGAGGAAAGAGTGGGGTGCCTTCCCGTTGTAGATTTTACTTCCAAGGCAAGCAAGCAAGGAAGGAGAACAGACATCAGCCTGTTCGTGTTGCCGAGGAGATAAAAGGTGTCTTTCCAAGAGTGGCAGTCTAGATTTCTGCCATCAGCTGGGTCCTGTCGAGGTGGGAAGCCTTCCTCAGATGCCGCAGAGTGCTGCTCGGTTACCCACCAACCCTGAGCCGCTCCGTTGGGTGTCACAAGCTGTGGGACTGCAGACTGCTAATGGTGTCATGTGGTCGCAGGAGAGAGAGATGCAGTGATAAACAGTGTAGCAGACTTCATATCATTCTTTTCCCATTCAGATAATTCTATCCAGACTATGATCACTTTTGACCAAGGAGGAAGGTGGAAGCACCTGAGGAAGCCTGAAAACAGCGAGTGCGATGCTACAGCAAGAAACAAGAACGAGGTTTGTTTCCCCGAGTGTCCCGTGCGCTTGGAGCAAGGCAGCCGCTCCGTTCTGCTCTGATCGGTGCCAGGCCTTTGAATAACGAACTTTCATGCGTGATCAGGGCCCATAGCTACGAGCGGGAAGTGTGGAAATGAGAGTAATGAAAGGAACTTAGAATGTAGGAAAAGGAACTGCAAAGAAAAGCCAAGAATACTACGGATTATTCGTCTTTTAAAGAAAAGCAAAGCTGAAGGCTGAAGTTTTGTGTTTGCACTGCTGAATGCAGAGTGGAGGTGGGCCTGTGATCAGTTCCGAGTCGGCGCGGCGGCTGACACCCGGCATTCTGCTCGGAGCCGCAGACCGGCCGATCGGGAGCAGGGCCGAGCCGCGCTGGCCGGAAACAGGCCGCCGAACTTGGCCTTCTCTCCCCCTCTGCCTGGGCTCACCCGGCCGGCGGGTGTGGGTGGTGACGCCGCGCCATCGCAGCTCTGAAAGCCACAGCTGACCCCTCTGAGGTGGCTAAGAATAGAGACACAAAGGCACTGCTCCGGGAGGTCCCAGATTCCAGGAGCGATGGGTCTTGACAGGCAAGAAAGAAAGAAAGAGAAGCAGGCTTTGTGTCTGGCTCCTACGGAATTTGAGAGGAGCTTCGGGAAACCCTGGGAGTTTTCTTCAAAAAGCGACAGTGTTGGTGGTTCCCGAGGTCTCCTCCGAATACCTGTGGCTGAAAGGCACTCTGCTGTTGTAGGGGGGATTTTTGTTTTGTTCTAAGACCCTCAGACAGTGTGAGGTAGTGTACTGTGCCCCCAGCGCGCTCTCCCTTCTCTTGCTCGCAAGTGCTGTGAGCCCCTCTCCCCTCTCCTTTTTGCCCACCCCTTGCCGTGGCCTCGCCCCGCGCCTGCCCTCCTCACCTTAAGCCTGGCCGGTGCAGTGGCCTCTTGCCTGGCCTGGCCACTGTCACACTCCCAGTACACTCACTGTCCCTGCTCAGTACGCCTCAGGGCTCCCCTTGGCCTGTGGAGAAGGTCCGTGCCTCTGACCTGGTGAGAGAAGGTCCTCTCCTCCCGTCAGGCTCTCTCCTGCCTGTTCATTGTCATTGTCCATCTTATCACTGGTACTTTCTTTAGTGTAGCCCTCTGCTGCACCCCTGCCGCTGTGGCCTTCTCCACCAGACTCCTGGGGAAATGGGGCCGATTTTCCCACGCCCGAGTCATTAGAATTAGTGGAACTCCTGACCGTCCTCAGTGCCCTCTTCAGTTAGAATTAATCCTTCGGGCGCCTGGGTGGCTCAGTCGGTTAAGCGTCTGCCTTCGGCTCAGGTCATGATCCCAGAGTCCTGGGATCCAGTCCCATATCAGGCTCCTTGCTCAGCGGGGAGCCTGCTTCTCCCTCTCCCCTGCTCGTGCAATCTCGCTATCTCTCTCTCTCTCTCAAATAAATGAATAAAATATTTTTTAAAAATAGAATTAATCCTTCCTCTTCATTTCACCAGATGTTTGCTTGAACCTCTTTTTTACTGCGGTAGAATATATGACATAGCGTCAACATTTTATCCAGCACAGGTCTCTTGTAAAGCATTAACTTTCATTGTGCTTTATAGCTCAACTGGTTTCTTAGGAATCTCTCTCTCGTTTTAAAGACTTATTTATTTTAGAGAGAGAAAGTGTGGGCGTGCACGTGTGGGGGGAGGGGCAGAGGGAGAGACTCTTCAAGCAGACTCCCTGGTGAGTGCGGAGCTCTATGCAGGGCTCCATCCCAGGACCTGAGATCATGACGAGAGCTGAAACCAAGAGTCAGACGTTTAACCGACTAAGCTACCCCATGGCCCTTCAGAAATCTCTCTTAAAGGCGGGACTGGGTCTTACTTTGAGTCACCACCACATCTTGTACAGTAGCTGAAATATTTCAGGCGTTCATCAAGTTTATTTGTGTAGACTCATGCCGTAAATATTGATCAGAGGCTTCGGTATAATGCAGGAATAAAATAAACTAAGACATTGCACATGAGAAAATAATTGCATAATTTGCTCCCAGATATACGAACGCATTTTGGAATCAAGAATATCCCACTGGGACTATAACTCACCAACAAAAAAAACACCCAAATTAAAAATGGTTAAAGGACTTGAATAGACATATCCTTAAAGAAAACATACAAATGGCCAAAAAGCACATGAAAAGATGCTTGACATCACTAATTATTAAGAAAATGCAAATCAAAGGCACAGAGAGATCACCCCCCCCCCACTAGAATGGCTACTATCAAAAACAAAACAAAACAAAATAACGTGTTGCTAGGGATGTGGAGCAATTAGAACCCTTGTGCACTGCCGGAGGGTTTGAAAAATAATGCAGTCACTATGGAAAACAGTATGGTGGGTCCTCAAAAAATAAAACGTAGGACTACCATAGGATCCCGCAGTCCTTCTTCTGGGTGTATATCCAAAAGACCTGAAAGCAGGGTCTTGAAGAGCTCTTTGTATGCCCATGTGCATAGCAGCTTTACTCACAAGAGCCAAAAGGTGGAAGCAACCCAAGTGTCCATTGACAGATCAATGGATAATCCAAATGTGATAGACACATGCAACGGCATAATATTCTGCCTTAAAAAGGCGGGAAATTCTGACACTCACTACAACATGGATGAACCTCAAGGACATAAGACTAAGTGAAATAAGCCAGTCGTGAAAAGACAAATATGGTTCCACTTCTATAAGTTACCTGGAATAGTCAAATTCATAGAAACAGAAAGTGGAATGGTGGTTCCCATTCTGGAAGGTCTGGAGGTCTGGGAGGACGGGGTCTAGAAGGGACTGGGAGGAGGGGAAAGGGGAGTTATTGGTGAATGGGTGTAGAGTTTTAGTTTTGCAAGATGAAAAAGCTCTGGAGATGGATGGTGGTGATGGTGGCACAACGTTGTAAATGTACTTCACCCTACTGAACCGTGTGTACACTTAAACACGCATGGTTAAGACGGTAAATTTTATGGTATGTGCCATTTATCCACAGGTTTTTTTTAAAGAGTATCCCACTGAAGCCTGGGTTAAGTTCAAAGATTCCTTAGAAGGCTCTGTGAGATGAGTAAAAAATTACACCTTTGGTTTTAATCTAAGCTTTGGTTTCTTTTCACAGTGCAGCCTTCATATTCACGCTTCCTACAGCATCTCCCAGAAGCTAAACGTTCCGATGGCCCCACTCTCAGAGCCTAAGGCCGTCGGCATAGTCATCGCCCACGGTAAGCAGCCTCCCCGCCCCCCATCTCCCCGGGAACCATCAGCTGAGCACACTGAGACTCGTCCAGCCTTGAATCCTGTAAGAAAACCACCATACAGGACTTTTACCATCCTTCGTAGAATTTCTTACAGGATAATGATACTTCGGGTTTTCCCTAGAGAGAGAGACGTGACTTCTCCCTTTCCCAAATTTTGTGGTCTTTTTTTTTTCTATCACAAGAGGCATAATGGGAAATAACCAGAGTAAATTCATCGAAAATTATTCTCTCGGCAGTAAATCTTCCGTGTTTCGTTGCTGATTTTTGCTGACAAGATGGTGGATTGTGTTGTAGGGAGTGTAGGGGATGCCATCTCAGTGATGATCCCGGATGTGTACATCTCAGATGATGGGGGTTACTCCTGGACGAAGATGCTGGAAGGACCCCACTATTACACCATCCTGGATTCCGGAGGCATCATTGTGGCCATTGAGCACAGCAGCCACCCTATCAATGTGATTAAGTATGCATGAGCTCCGTTCCACCCACACTGTCTGCGGGGAGGGCAACTGCGGGATGCTTTTCTGTTGTGGGGCGGATTGGGGGCATGGGGGCTGGTGACAGACCCTGATTCAAATGTGTGCAATCTATAGAACTGTAGGGAACATTCTGGAAGGGATTGCAACCCACATTCAATGGCTTTGCTTTTTCTTCTGACTTCCTCTAGCTAACTCTTTTCGTCACTTTTTAAAAATATTCTTCTTTCTCTCCACAAGAATCTTACAGAAGCATTTAAACACTTTGGATGAAAGATGACTCCTTAAGTATAAATTATACAAAATAATTTGTTTATTTAGAAGCCCATTCTTTCCTGTGAAAGAAATTTTATAAAGGCATTTTCTTCTGTACTCTTTGAATGAATCCCTTAACTGGAGGCATTAAAAATTAATATAATCATCAGTTAATAAGCTATCATCTAAATACGAGGGTTTTCTCTGGTTCGGGATCAAACAGCGAGAGTGGTTTCCTGGTACTCCCATCGTGTTGATCCTCTGTCACAATTGTTCTCTAATGGTGGTTTCAGGTTCTCCACAGACGAAGGTCAGTGCTGGCAAACCTACATGTTCACCAGGGAGCCCATCTACTTTACCGGCCTCGCTTCAGAACCTGGAGCTCGGTCCATGAATATCAGCATTTGGGGTTTCACAGAATCGTTCCTGACTCGCCAGTGGGTCTCCTACACCATTGACTTTAAAGATGTCCTTGAAAGGAACTGTGAGTACCTCCTTTGACATTTTCTACTGGAAACTTATAAGCCCGTTTTCCTAAATAACCAATTCAATTTCATTTCTTTTAGCTGGAATAAGAAAATGCATAGGAAAGAGGGTTGAAGAATGTTCTACGTGGGTAATCAGGCAATAGGATGGTATCAGAAATGCAGCTTCCCTCTTTGGACTAGCACTGTCCAAGAGAAATAAAATGAGGACCACATGTGTGATTTAAGTTGTTCTATCAGCTGTGTTGTAGGAGTAAAAGAGGTGAAATCTACTTTAATAATAATATAATCATCTTAACCTATCCAAAATATTATCATTTCAACATGTAAGCAATATTAAGAGTTATCAATGAAATGTTTTGTATTTTATATTTCTCTTCTAAGGCTTCAAAATCCAGTGTATATTTGACACTTCCCTTATAGTAAATCTCAATTCAGACCAGCCGTAAGTGGGTAAGGCTCTCACATAGGAGAGGGTAGCTTCACGCTGTTGGAGCTCAGTAACGTTGTATGGGATAACTTTCTGCTTGGACGGATAATGCATGCTTGCGTTTATCTAAAATTATTTCATGACATTTGGGGGTTTTCACCCTTGATTGCAGCAGAACTGTAAAGAGAAAGCTTTAGAGGAAAGTGTGTTGCAAAGAGCATCTGACTGTGTCCCTTATCAAAATGTTGAAGTGGAAAAAAAAAACCACACATTGAAGTGAGAAAGTTTTCACGTAGAGAGTTTTGGCTTGAATGTCAGTCACAGGTGAGGCCCTAGAATGTGGATGGGGTGAGCACGGAGCCCACACTGACCATTTCAGAATTCCGTGGCTTCACGCTGGAAGGCATGTTAAAGGCACAGAAAATGGCTTCAGAAAAGGAGGTAAAAAGAATCCCAAGCGAACCCAGGCCCCAGTACCAAAGATGCTGACATTGTACTGAAAAATGTGGAGGATAAAAGAGAAAACTGGAGAAAAGGCCCCCGCCCAGCAAGCTGCAGTTTCTCGCTAGTGTGTTATGATAAAAGACTTGAGGTTTCAAGTCCCTGTGGTTGAATTTTTGTCCTGTTATTCAACTGTATGGTGGGTCCATTTCCTCAGAATGTTAGTTCAGTGACTCCTGGAGGAAGCAGACACTCTGTTTGGACCTTACTTTTCTACAAGGTGTTTAAATGTGATTTAATACCCGAGAGTCATTATCCAGGTTCATTAACTAGGCTGTAAAGGAGCTGGCTGATGAGTTTTCCCCTCATAAGGCAGGTCCGTGGTTATCCCTGAAGTTTAACGCCTTTCAAAGATTTAGTGAGCACCTGCTTCTTTACAGGCTCTGTGCTGGTCTTCGTATCCCAAAGGATAAAAACCTAATCCACAGTCTTTAGGCCATGGCCTTTGAGTCGTTTGTCCAGGAGTGGGTGGTACGACTTACGAAGCCAGGTGGACTGTCATCAACAGTCCAGTTGAAAGGCAGTCGACTAGAGTAGTAAAAAGTCTAGAAAGAGATGGTCTTCCCTTCTGTTTGAGGCAAGCTGACCCATGGTGAAACTGAACCCATGCTTTTGGCTGACGGATATCTTGTCCTAAAAGGAAACAGCTGGTTGCCCACCTGTGGCAGCTCCCGCTGCCCAAGAGCACAGGCGCACAAGACGGGGACAGCAGCCTCGCCGCTGGAAAGGAAGCTTAGAGGTGCTCCATCCGGCTGCCAGCTTTGAAACAAATGAGGTTTTTCCTAATACTCAAATGGGCGGTGAGACATGGAGAATCTTCCTCTGGCATGAGGAGATGCCAGCCGTTGGTAGGCTCTGCGTCCTGCAACTTCTGTCTGCAGTTCCAGAACGAGGCAGTAGCATGAGTCAGACACCCCCAGTTCCCGTCCTTGCTCTGCTGTCCTCCTGGCAGCCACCTCGCGTGCGTGGGTGTGGGGCCAGGTGGTGCCCTGAACAGCCTGTCTTCTGTTTAGGTGAGGAGAAGGACTATACCGTATGGCTGGCCCACTCCGCGGACCCTGGAGATTATGGAGACGGCTGCATCTTGGGCTACAAGGAACAGTACCTGCGGCTTCGCAAGTCGTCCGTCTGCCAGAACGGTCGGGACTACGTTGTGACCAAGCAGCCGTCCGTCTGTCCCTGCTCCCTGGAGGACTTCCTCTGGTATCGGCATCCCTCAGATCCCTGTTAGCCCCTTGCTGTGCGGGAGGAGGTGAAAGGCAGTTGTCTTCTAGGCCTGAAAAGGATTGAAATCCTCCCTTCCCTGGGGGCGAGCTGCTCCTTCTTACTGAGGAGACGGAGGCACAGAGAAGGGATCCAGAGTGACTGGTGATCAGACAGGTTGAGCTGTCACGCCGGACGGTTGTTGCACAGGGCCGGCGACAATCCCCAGGAATCCTGGTCCGACAGCAAGGGACAGAGGTGTGTAAGGAGGAGGAGAACTCAGAAACCCAGAGAGGAGACAAGAGGGCAGAACCCAGCCGGAAAGGCAGTGCAGGAGCTGGGAGGAGGTGGGACTTCCGTGTGCTCACTGAGCACTGACAGCCCGAGGTCAGCAGGTAGGGCACCAGGTTTTGGATTGTCTGCGAGACTGAGGGCAGAGAGTGTGGCTCTGTTCCGAGACAGGAGGGGACGTCAGGGTACTGATGGTCCAGATGTCCCATCAAGGCCCAGAGGCCATCAAGGTGATCTCCCTTGAGTTCAGGACCATCCGGGCTGCAGGGTCAGTAGCATGGCCGGCATGGAGTTAGTTGGTTATCTAAGGGCAAGGCAGTCCCTGGGTCGCCCAGCAGGGTACTACTTCCTGTCACAGCCAGTAATCTTATGGAACTCGTTTCCTGCAAAATGTACTGGCAGGAAATAGAGGTGAATCCTAGAGGATCTGGGAAAGAGTGCAGACAGACAGCAGTTGTGTTCCTCTACATCCCATTCCCTAGAACTGCAGGTGACAGAGAGTACGGGACTGACCCCAGTCTGACCAGTGTGCCCCCTACCCCACCTTGTAGCTCACATCTGCAGGTCGAATGGGCCAGGGGTGCCCCTTCTGTGTTTCCACAGGGAACGGGATCCCTCCGATGGCTGTGGTGTCGCTGTAGGGCTAGAGCTTGTACACTGTGACCCTCTAGCGGGCTGTCTTCATCCGAGACAGCGCGCACACTGGGTCTTAACCACACGGCCTTCTCCTGCTTTCCAGACCTGCTGTGCTTCGTCAGAGCTCCGCGCCGTTGTACACGCGGCCTCCTCCGCCCAGGAAGGCTTCCCACATTCCCTGCTTGACCCCCAGGCTTGCGGGATTCCCGCTCGGCCTTTAGTACTTAGCTCACTTCTCACCTCCGTAAAGCCTTCCCCAGCTTCCCCTCATGGGGGCTCCTGCAGGAGGCCTGTTGCCATGTCTTGGTTACCGTGGATAGGTCTGGTTCCGCGGGTAAACTCTCGACTCCTTGAGGGCAGATTATATCTGATCACTATGTAATAGTCACGATAGCTCCTGACATTCACCGAGCACTAACTCTGTACCAGGCACCGTCCGAGCCATTTACATTTAGCCCCAGCAGCTCTGAGACGGACTGCTGCCATTTCCATCTCACCAAGGGAGAAAGGAAGGTTCAGAGAGGTCGTCACTACCTTGCCCGCCGCGGCTCAGCTCCAGAGCCTACACGCTGTACCACCCATGCTGGAGAAGTGTGTACTTTGTGGCCAGGAGGGGCACTTGCCCTGACATGTGGGACTGCGTACCTAAAATTGTCGCTGGAATTTCCCCCCGTTGGAGGGGTGGTGTCTTCGGCATCTTCTGTTCTTCTTACCCTGCTCCCTAAATATTTGTCACGACACCTGGAAGTACAAGCATCAGCGTAGTCCCCAGACATCTGTTGCATGCTTGCTGTGCGCAGGGACAGTGGAAGGTTTGCTCTTGATGCTCCTGGTCAGATACACAGAATTATGCTGTGCGACAGTGCCCTGGGGATTTAGAGAAGGGAAAGGCCGTTCCATTGAGAGCCGAAAGGAGGCGGCTCAAAGAAGGCTTTGTTGAGGAGGTAGCATTTGAGCTGAGCCCTGACAGGCACGAGGACCTGACCTTGCACATCTGGGCAGAAACAAGTCGTTAAAGCCAGTGCCCCGGTGCGAGCCCAGATACCCACCAGCGTGCTCAGGAAGGCTGTGCTGGGAGATAGGCCATGAGGGGAAGTCGCAGTGGTCACGATAAAGAAGCAAGTAGGGTGCAGACGGGGCAGGACCAGGCTGAACGTTCAGCTGAGATAATGGAAGGAAGGTAGTGGCGTGGACAAACACAGGGAAGTGACGGGCGAGGCCGGCTTGGAAGAGAACACGTGATGTGTTTTGACCGCTTTATTTATTGGCGGTTCTGCCGGCAGACTTAGGTGGTGACGTCCAACAGGTACTTGGAAATACAGGATCCCAGCTTACAAGGGTGAAACCTGGAAGTTTCGCTGCAACAAATGGTTAAAGCTCATGCAGGAGAGCAGCTACAGGGTAAGAGAGTGACTGCAGACCGCAGGCAAGGGTCTGCGTGTCCAGGCTAGGGGGACGGAGGCGCAAAGCGAGCAGAGAGAAGCAGGGAGCACAGCTTCGCAGGGGCGGGGGCAGGCGCCACAGCACAGGCCGGCCCAGAGAGCGCTCCCTGAGGCTGCGGGACTAGTGCATCCCGGGGGCCTCAGACATTTGCCTCCAACGTGGTGAGGGGATTGAAGCCAAAATGCGCGGAATAAAAAGTAAGCGAGTATAACAGAACAAGTACAAAATATACGACATATTCTTTTAAGAAGTTTGGCTGGTAAAGAAGAGGGAGAAGGAGGAGGATGTGCGCAGGCTAAGGAGAAGCCCCCAGGTGAGTGGGCCTGGCGGTCCCTCCACAGGGTCAGCCAAGCAAGGTCCCAGGGCAGCAGGAAGGATGGGCCAAGGATGCTGACGTAGGGGTCAGCCTTGGAGAGGAGGCAGGGTGTTACTTCTTGGGGGAAACAGAGAAAGGAGAGCCGATGGGAAGCACGTGGAGAGGTGGGGTAGGATGGAGGGCAGGACAGGGCATTCACGTTGGAGACAGGGATCCTCCAAGAAGCTAGGAGGGATAGAAATGGGGCAGGCAGGGAAGATTTGACATGCACCTAGGGTACGCCGCCAGAGAACATAACGACGAGTGATTTGGAGGTGAATGAAAAGGTGACTAAGCATCGTGGTGTTAGATCTGTCGCTGGTGTCACTGTTCCTCAGTGTCTTAGTTCTGGAGCGAGTCCCCGCCCTGCTGCCGTCAGTCCCTTCCTGGGGCTGCCGCTGTCTGTGCAGGGCTCCTAGCTCCTGAGTCCCGAGTTCCCCGGGCCTGCTCCGTAAGCCACTGGTGCCCCAGTTAAGTCTTCTCCAAGTCTGTCCTCCTAAGTGGGCCTTCCTTACAGACGACACTGGGCTACTTCCGTGCGACCAAAGACTGGAATATTAATCTGCCACTGCTCCACCTGAAACCTTCATTACTAGTCACCTCACTGTCTTTCCGCAACTCTGAAGGATACTTTATTTCCTGACTCTTACAGTGATTTTGGCTACTTCCGTCCAGAGAATGACTCCAAATGTGTGGAACAGCCAGAACTAAAGGGCCACGATCTGGAGTTTTGTCTGTACGGCAGAGAGGAGCACCTGACAACAAATGGGTGAGGCGGCTCTCCTCCTGAATCGTGACGGCGCGTCCTCCCCATGCAGAGTGAGCCCCACGCACAGCGCCGCACACCTCCGTGCAAGCAGTGTTCTGGCGCATGCCAGCAAAATACTGTCTAACAGAACTTTCTGTAGCGCTCTGCCGTGTCTGATATGGCCGCCGCTAACCCTGTGTAGCAACCGAGGGACTGAACTCATTTTACTTAGTTTCAGTGCACGTAGCCACTGTATTCAGCAGTGCTGCTCTGGAGGGGACACAGTACCTCCCCCCATACACTGTCCCCCCTCGCATTTTTGTGCCACGTGTCAGTGTGCTTTCCTTGGGTCACAGTTCTTTGGCCCCATCTCTTCAGGCACAAAGGTGGGTGTGTCTCCTCAGCACGGCCAGGGATGCGTGGTCTGTTCAAGGCCTGAAACGACACAAAACATCCCCAAAACATTCCTGAGGCTCTCCCCTCAGGCCTGAAAGGTGGCGGACGTTTGAGAAGCTTTTCTGCAGCTTTTCAAGGAACGAGGCAAGAACCCAGGAATGCATCCTAATGGTCTGATAACAAATTGTCTCTGCCTCTTCAGGTACCGAAAAATTCCGGGAGACAGATGCCAGGGTGGTGTGAATCCAGTCCGAGAAGTAAAAGACTTGAAAAAGAAATGCACAAGCAACTTTTTGAGTCCCGAAAAGCAGGTATGTTAAAGTAGATCTGGTTTAGGTGCCAGTGGGGTTTCGGGTTCTGCCAGAACAAGCGACAGCATTAAGAACTGTATTCCTGAGCACGGAGTGGCCAGACTACTTCCGGCAGGCTTCGCTGTGCACAGGAAGCCATTAGGTGGAGGATGGGTCACACACAGATGATAAACTCACCTAGTAAAAACTTTTTTGTTGGAGGAACAAGGTAGAATTCCATAAAATTGTCCCGAGTCTTGGAAGCATCGAGTTGAGGACATTTCTGAGGCTGAGAGTCACTTAGGGAAAAGACTTGAAGTCGGGCCATAAAGGGCGGGAAGAGAGGAGTCCTGGGCCATCGTTTAGGTGGGCTCTGTGCTGAGTCACGCCGAGTGCATTCAGACTGGACAACTGAACTGCGGTAGTAATGGGCTTTTGATGTCGGAGCAAGTTACGGGGCTGCTGACAGCTCTGTAGACTGAACGGTCTGGCGGGGATGTGGGAAATGGTAAAGAGGAAACCTCTGAGTAAAGAAGCACTGGACCAGCAGTGTGATGGGGGCAGTCAGCTGGGGGCCCCAGTTTCCTAATCCATAAAATGAGAGGTGGACAATCCACGATCCCCCCCACCCCCGGCCTTCTAAGGGATGAGGGCCCGACACGGGTGGGATCAGGAAGGTAGTGGGAGAAGACTGTGTGGGTGTGTGTCCTTGTCAGCGGCAAGTTCCTTCCTCTCTGCACCCCAACCCTGCACTCCTCAGAGTGTGTGTGTGTGTGTGTGTGTGTGTGTGTATGTGTGTGCGCACGATTGCACAAGACTCCTGCCCCCAGGGACACAATGTTCCCAGAATCTTCAGGGCAGCCGAATTCTGGTTACCCTTTGCCAGCGGAGATGCGCTCCTGGTAGCTGGGAAAGCACAAAGGGCCTAGAGACTGTAGATCGTTCCCAGAGAAACCAGGGGAAGGAGCGGCCTCTTCGAGTTTGGTCCTAGCACGTGCACACCTGAAATTGTTTGTTTTAATTTGTCTAGAACTCCAAGTCAAATTCTGTTCCAATCATCCTGGCCACCGTGGGATTGATGCTGGTCACCGTCGTAGCAGGGGTGCTCATTGTGAAGAAATACGTCTGCGGGGGCAGGTAAGGAGCATGGAAGTCAGTCAGAGGTACTGAATTCAAGCCCCAGAGTCAGCCAAGGCGTGCAGTTGAGCTGGCCCTTAGAGAAAACCGGCTGGTTGAAGTGATGTTCCCGAAGCATCGGGCCCAGATCGTCTCAGAGTTTATATTTGCCACATGCCAACTGTGGGCTGTGCTTCCCGTGTGTGTGACTCAGGCTGTGAGCGTATAAAACTCAGAAAATCCACAGTCCCGTCAGACACGCACCCCTGCTCGCCGCGTGAGGCTCACGGAGGTCTCCACCCCCAGGTTCCTGGTGCATCGGTACTCCGTGCTGCAGCAGCACGCCGAGGCCAACGGTGTGGATGGTGTGGACGCCCTGGACACGGCCCCCCACACTCATAAGAGTGGTTATCACGACGACTCAGATGAGGTGAGACCATTTCTTCTTGAAGGGGTGGTCCAGAAGTCCAAGAAAAAGAGTGTTTCCTTTCCTGTTCATAATCAAGATCCGAATGAGGCGAAGGAGGGTGTAACTAGGTCATAACTTTCAAAATAGGAATTTTTTAGTGTGTAAATAATATAGTCTCTGTTTCTCTTCTCAGGACCTCCTGGAATAGCTCCTCAGAGGAGCTGGGACCGAGCACAGATGATGGAACCGCAGTACCTCTCACACTCCCTGTGGCACCGACTTGGGGGAATAAATTTCCCGTTGCGAGGGCCCCAGCTCTGTTTCTGCTGCTTCCACCAAAGCCAAAAGGACCTGCGCTAAAGAAATGCAGGGGGTTGGGGACCCTAAACAGTCTCACGATTGGCTCTGGAAAGGGGGGGAAAACTAAATTCTTAAACTTTTTATTTCAAGTTCTGTCTTTTTGCAAAGTATGGGTTCTTTTGGTTTTGGTTTTGTTTAGTAAGGGAAACGAAATGGGATCAGAAGGGAACGTTTCACTAACCCCCCTCTTGCATGTTTTGCATGGCGCCTGCCCCAGGGCACCTGCCAACCCCAGCATCAACTCTCACAAAGGACCCGGTGCTGTCCCCGGGCTCTGCTGGCCACACAAAGCAGCTGCCGAGAGGGCCTCGGGGGCCGCAAGGACTGGCACAGCCTGATGGCCTTTCCCCGGTCTGGGACAGCCCTGCCCCAAGAACACTGCACACCAGCTCCTCACACACACACCCCGCCTTTGCTTGCTTGCTTTTTCGGGGACCATAGGCCACAGTGGTGTCTCTTCCCCCCGTTTAATTAGGCAATACCCTCGTTAATTGCCCTTTGGCAACTGACTTAACCATGTGCTTCCAAGACACTAAATCAGGAAAACTTAAAGGGCAATATTTTTAACTTGGGGCAGGAAGAAGGGAGCAGCAGGGAATTGACTAGATTTAGCACCTATTAAAGGACAAATTCTTGCTTCTTCCAAGATCTTTCCAGCCATGGTTCGTATTTGTGCCAGTGGACTTGCTCAAGGACAGGCTTAGGGCTTGCCCTGGATGTCTGCCCAGGCCGAGTGGTCTCTCTGCTGGAGTCGAGGGAGGGTGCCCGGGGTGGCCCCTGAGGACTGAACATCACAGTCTCCCATGTCCTCTGCCACCTGTGGGCGAGGTGGGGAACCCTTAGGACAGCTGCTCATTTGCTTCCTCTCGGACTGCTGATGTACCTGGAGCCAGGACTAGGCATGTTTTCAGATTATAGGCTATTTTTTAAAAATCGGGATTTTATTACCAGGCTCTCCTCCTCACCCATTTTCCCCAGCTTTGCCAAGTAATTTGTTGGCATGAAACTTTTGGCGGAACCAACTGAAAACACACGTCCAGTGTGGGTGATGTTTTACGTGATGCGTTAAGTTTGTATTTTAAATTTAAGGAAGTTTTCCACTGGACATTTTTTCAAATCAAGTTAGCAGTAGAATGCGGTGAGGTGGATTTTTGGGTGGCCACACAGTAATGGAAAGCTGCAGTAATTCGTTTTAATACAGCTTGAATATTGCTATCCAGGAATATAGTATACTACATTTTTGGTCTTAGTGTCCCTACTGTGCTGGCCACAGTTTCTCCCAGTAATTATAATTGGGACATTCTTTGGTAACTGCCATTTTGCTGCTAGTTCATTTTATGGTGATCAAGTCACGAAAAAGTAAACGTGCCAAATCAACTTTTGTCAGAATGCGTGAGCAGATGGCCGCGTTCTCTCCTCTCCAGAACGGATTAACAGCAGCAGGGAAAGTGGGAGAGGGGGTGGATGGAGAAGGTTAGAGACTTAGACGCTGCAGCAGAGCTAAATGAGTCAGGGAGCCTCAGTTGAGAAGTAAACCTAGGGCAGTTTTTGTGAAGAGAATTCGTATTTGAGACAGAGAGCACTGGTCTTTTAGGGAAAGCTCATTCATTTTGCATAGTTTTTAAATAATAATAAAAAAAATTCCAAAGGCAGACCAGCTCACAAATGATAAAGTGTCAGTCTTTGTCCCGGACACCCTCACCTCCTGCCCAGCGTGACTGCGATGGCCAGAAAAGACCCACTTCTGCGCACTTCTCCCGGCAGCATATACCACCTGGGTAGATGTGCCCGTGCGTGGTAGTTCTCTGATTTGTTGAGGACGTAAGACAGTTCATCTTCTTCTCCAATAAGGTTAGAGCTCTGTGCGTCTAAGGGTATCTGGGATTTCCGTAGAGCCTGGCAGTTTTCAGAGCACTTTCACTTGGCAATAAGTCATTGGAAACTCACAACATTCTCAAGGAGACTTTCTCTTTGAAGGCAGGGGTTGGCCATCCCTATTTTTCAGGAGACGGAGCTGAGGTACAAAAAGTGAGTAGACTGTCCAGGGTCCCTGTGTGTGTCATGAGCCAAGCTGGTCGGTTGTGTTCAGAGCTTTTGAACGTTTTCGCGCACGCGGGCGCTGTGTGCCTGGAGCGGATCGGGCTCCCAGCGAACGGATGCCTCGCTGTTCTTCAGGCGAGGGACAGTGGCATCGCTGTCGGGCCGTATGTAGTGCCTCTTCGCTACCGTGGTAAACAGAAAATTTTATTCTCCTGTTTTTCATGGCTGAAAAACAAAAATTAATGGTGATTTTGAAAATGTGTTTAGATAACTTCCCCTCACCTAGTTGCGGGAGTGCGTCCTCCCGTGATGAGCCACCCCTCTCCCTTCTCCTTGTTTTCTCGTCCTTGGCTCGCTGGCGGGCTGGCTCGGTTGTTTGGAGGACTGCTGACAAGCCTGGCTCACCCAACAAACGTATGCCCTCAGCCAGAAAGTATAACAGCCTAAATCCATGATAGCTTTCAAGAGAACATGATTTCTAATTTGTCCTACTGACGTTAGGTTAGGAGCACGATCTTTGAAAGTAAAGTGTAGCTTATCGTTGCATAAAATCCCAGGCTTGATGGTAGCAGAAGAGATGATTTCTGGAGGTTTCAGTGATAGGATTGAGCGTTGTCAGACAGGTTGGACATATCAGACTAGCGTCAGTGGTCTGAGTTTTTAAATCCAGGTAGAGAGCTTAACCATCCCTCACCTGCGACAGGCGTCTTGGACCTAAGGGGGCTTTTGGTTGTTAGTGACTCTAGAGGTCAGGGGTACATGCACCTGGGCTGGTGTTTGAATGGGGGCACCACTTAGGAGAAGAAAAATGTCTGGAGGGTTCTGGTAGTTCTAAGCGGGGCTCAGGAGATTCACTGGATTAGCTCTCAGTGAAATTTAGAATTTGCCATCTGCCTCTGAGTAGGCTTTCCAGTGTGTACCTCTCTAATTCCTCGGTTTGCCTCTGGGCCTCTCCATGTCCAAGCTGGCCTTTCAGCCGTGACACATTAGTAGCAGACTGGCCACCTCCAGGCCCTGTGCTGGCTCTCTAAGCCGCAGCTGGTTCTCCCACGGCCTTGGTCACGGGACCAGGATAGAGAGAGGAGTGCAGGGCCGTCCACACCCATGCCAGGCGGCGGGGCTGGCCAGAGTTTCGGTCAGTTCTCTATGTTCTGGGCCAGTCCTCCAAGTAGAGAGGCCCTCTTTCCCTTCAGGAGAGCCCTAAAGAACCCTGCCTCTCTATTCGGTGGTTTGGGGTGCTTCCTGCTCGTTGTTGGTACATCCTCCTCGCCCCAGAAAGCCTGGATACTTGGAACTGTTAAAATCAGAGATTCAGCTTTTCAACTTTGCTACTACTTGGCCTCAAGCAGGGAGAGAAACATGGACTTCAGTGTCCTTTGAACAAAACCAAAGTGTAAGATGCGCCGCGTGACAGAGTGCTAGGGAGGGCCAGACCTTCAGCGCCGGCCTATGGCAGGTGCCGGATGTTCTGTTTCATCTGCCACCCGTGTGCCCAGCAGCTCTGGGAGCACCGTCCTGCCCGAGCAGAGCCGGGCCTGCCCTCACCGAGGCTCACTGACACAGCGGGAGCATGTTGATTCCGTGGTTATGTTGCATTATAACAATAAGAGTCAGAACATTAATTTGAAACTGTCTTCAACAACTTGCTGTACGCATTTTTCACACCAGTACATTCTTAAGCATCCTTGTTTATACAGAATAACATAAACTAATCTGTACCTTTATATATATATGTACATATATACATGTATAAACTGTATAGTGTACATGTTAATGATTTATTGATATGTCCCAGATCTTTCATGCAGTTCTCATCCTCCGCATGCCCTCAGTTTGTGGTCGGGTGACTTGAATGTTCCCCGATAATCCTGCCCACCTCCCGTGTTTGGACATCTGGGGAAGGAGGGTTTTGGTCGTACCCTCCTTATCCTCATGCACAGAAATGCTCAGGGTCCCCATGTGCCTGTTGTTCAACCCTCTCTTGTCTCTTGTTCCCTTTCTGAGCATGTGGTCCCTCCCTGTCCTGTAACTTCTCTGCCCCCTCCCCCAGCTGTGGGACAGCTGCCTTCCTACTAAAGTGTAAAGCAGTATTAACATCATTACTGCATGTGCGCTTAAAACCCAAGTCTTCTGTTCCCTTGGGACAGAAAATTGCATGTGGGGTGGGATAATTTTCAGTGACCCATGTCAGTTACACAACAAAGCCAGACCCCATAGCAAAATTCCACAAAATGGAAATCAGACTTAAATTTCTTTATTAGCATTGTGTAAATAAATCTGGATGTGTTTAACTTTGTACTGGTAATTTTCTGTATATTTGCAATATTTGGGTTAGAAATAAAACAGACTGGACTTTGTTACCTGACCTATCGAAATGACTAAGCTACAGTTTGTTACCATGACAGATTTCCCAGTTTTCTAGCTTCAGAAATCAAACTCCAGCAATGAGAGAATAAGCCAGGTAAAGAGCCGGGACTACACTGGTAGCACGAGGGTATTAGATAAGTTGTGGGGGAAAACTTAGTTTTTCTTGTTCTTTATGCCCCTAAAGGTCTACCTCCCATGGGTATTGTAGGACCAGCTTTCCCGTTCTTACCCCACACGCCCTCTCAGCGTGCGACTGCTACCCACTTCCTTCTGGACACAACAGCATAGAATGACTGTCCCGAATTAGCTGTCTCTTCAGGCAGGTTTGACAGATGACAACACGGGAAGCTTAAGTTCAATACCTTCCCAGCCGCCTCTCTTAGATTTTCTCTTGCTGCCCTTGCTCATAGTCCTGCCTGATCCATTTAATTCAAGGACCTTTCAAAGAGTTGCAGCTTTCCTTTCTCCCCAAATATTTCTTTTAGGAGAGGTTCCCGTCCACCTCCCTTGAACCTTTAGCCGAGCCTTGAAGACTGCTGCTCAGCCTGCCATCCTGGGTGACATTTCCAATGAAAACTTACTCTGACGTCATGATCTGAAGACCACAAGGCAGAAGCCGTTGCTCTTAAGGAGCTGGCTATCTGGCAGAAGAGTTCCTCCCCCAGGAGGTCGTGTCTGGTAGTTTTATTTTCAGGAAGTCTAGCTCATCTAGTGTCGGAGGACTTACCGTACCAGGATCACTAGATGGCTTTTTTATTTTTTTTTTATTTTATTTCTTTTAAAGATTTTATTTATTTATTTGACAGAGATAGAGACAGCCAGCGAGAGAGGGAACACAAGCAGGGGGAGTGGGAGAGGAAGAAGCAGGCTCATAGCGGAGGAGCCCGATGTGGGGCTCGATCCCATAACGCCGGGATCACGCCCTGAGCCGAAGGCAGACGCTTAACCACTGTGCCACCCAGGCGCCCTTAGATTGCTTTTTTAAATGCAGATTCCTGGACCCCACCAAGACCCATTAAATTAGACTTTGTAATGGACAGACCCTAGGAGTCTGCATTTTTAACTTGCTTCTTTTACACCTTTATTGTAACAAAGGTCTCAGACTGAAAGTCTAGGCCAATTTCCTACCATCTGGTGTGGGGACTCTGTACTCATAAGGGCTCTGGCTGGTCAGGCAAGAGAAACCGGCAGAGGCCTTCACGCTAGTCCCGACGCACACGAGTGTGGCCTCAGAGGTCAAGCTTGTAGCGCCCTCCTCAGCCATCCCAGCTCCTGGTAAACAGGTTCCTGGGCCAGAAGCGCGTCTACAGGCTGTCCTGGCCCTCAGCCCCACTACAAGTTGCAAAAGGGAGCTTCCACACCCCATATCAGCACAGGCTCCTGGGATCCTATCAACTCTGCCCCAAACTGAGGGCTAAAGGGGGAAAATGAGTGTACAGAGCCCGTTCATTCAACACGCTCTTGTTTTTCCATAAAAGAAAAGGGTGGTGGGGCGGAGGAGGGGGTATGTGGGAACTCTGTACTTTCCATTCAACGTTACTGGGGACATAAAGCTCTAAAAAGTAACGTCTCCACACACACACACACACACACACACACACACACACACACGGGAGGGGATGCTGGTTTCTGGAGCTAGTAAAGTGAGGGTATGATAGGAACCATTTAGATGCAGTGTACAGGACGTGAGGAATGATGGCTTGGTAAGTCTAGACCTCATGCAGGACTTTAGTATGTAACTAACACGGTGGTCTGGCCAATTATTCCACTTTTATCATTTTCTCCTCCACACGGTGATGGCATCATCACCCCTGGTCTCAGAGCCCAGGGCCCCGAGGTTCAGAGTAAGTGATTGGCTCAGGGTCACCTAGCTCATGAGCGAGTAGCCCAGCCAGCAGTCACACACGTCCTCCGGCCTCATGCCCCTGGCTCCCCTCCACCGCGGCCGCCTCTCCCTTTGCTGGTGCTTTATCTCAGAGACAAGCGAGCTCTCCGAGGGCCACATGCCGGCCTGACTTAAAAATAGCTCGCATTTACAGAGCACTTAGTCAGCTACATTCTGCTAAGCGCTTTACACGGATTAGCTCTTGTAATCCCCACGACAACCCTATGGTCATTAGCCTCTCCGTTTTACAGGTGAGGAAACAGACCCGAGAGAGACAGTCATGTGTGGCAAGTCACACAGCTAGCTGGTGATGGAGCCAAAAGTGAGTCCAGGTAGTCTGGCTCCGGAGCGCGGACTCTACCTGCCACCACCACCAGGGGATTAGGCAGAGGGGATGGGGACGGACCCCACAAAGGGCGAGTTGGCACAACTTTACAACTCCCCGACTACGGAGCAGAGAGAGAAGGAGCCGTTAAGGGTGTGCCGGTGAATCCACTATGCCTGCTAAGCCCGGGGCCGCATTGTGGGATCTGTGCGCGCGGTCAGGGGAGCTGTTCGAAGCTCCAGCCCTCCCCTCCCTCCCCAGTGCTGTGTGAGGGCTGTCACCTCAGTCCTCCTGCGGCTATTCTGGGCTGCTGTCTGATCTCCCTCTCTTTCCCAGTCCCTGCTTCAGCCCTTCTACTGAGAGGAGCCGGGTGGGAGAAGGCCAGGCCAGTTACATAAGCCTGTGGCTGGGACCCCGGGCGGCCAGGCTGGAGAGCAGGTGCTTAGCCCCTCCCTCACCACCAACAGTGAAAATCTCCCGCTGGAGCCCAGCCTGGGGGTGGCCCAGCATGGAGGCAGCCACGGCTCTGGAGGTGGCCTCGGGATCCACACTGAAGGTGAAAGAAATGAGCCCAGCCGACGCTGAAGGACCCCCAGCTTCATCTCAACAAGAGTCCGGCAGCCCCATTCCCCAGCTCCTGTCCCCAATAGAAGGTGACCCACGGGATTGGGAAGGGTGGGGGGCTGGGTGGTAGGAGTTGGGGAGGCCTCCCTAACACCCGGCTGCATGTCCTTAGGTTTGCGCACAGGCGAATGACTTCACAGGCTTGGTACAAAGGATGGAGGAGGAGTAGTGGGGGCCCCCACCCCTTTCCTTGGTGAATTCTTATTTGCTGCTCAAGTGTCTCTGCTGGGTTTGTGCTTTTTAGCTGAGAAGTCAGTGAACGGTGTTTGTGGCACTTTACAGTGACTAAAAATGATCCGTTTCTATTTGCACCTGTAGTAAAATGTCTGTCCCAGGGACTGAGGGCCTGATATACTAATACCAGCTAGGAGGGAATGAGGGGTGAGATGGTGGCCGTCTGGATGGATTGGAAGGGGGAAATGAAAAGCTTCTAGCAACCGAGAGGCTGGGTGGTGAAGAAACAGTGCATGACACTCTGCCCCTCGCTCAGCAGTGCCGTGGGTCCAGGACCAACCCTAACCCTCCAAATGGCTCCCAGGGAAAACCCTGGCCTCTCAGGGTCTGAGCTCCACGGAAGCAGAGCCCATCAAGGAGAAGCACTGGCCTCCCTTCCGCAGTGGTCTCTGTGAGCCTCTAAGCAAAGAGGCCCTTTTGAGCTAGGAGATGGTGGGCGGCCCTTCCAGTCCCAGTGTCCCTGCCAGCGGCCCAGCCGCCCACTCCCCAGCTGCCCCTGGCGGAGGCCTCTGCAGCTAACAGCTCTGTGAGCTCGGTGATGTTCACATGGGGCGTCGCCCACTGTGCCTGGCTTGGCCTGCCAGAGATGGAAGACAGAAGCCGGGCTTTTCCCTTCTCCTGCGCGGTAACCGGCAGAAGGAACCACAGGCGCCTCACACATTTAAGACAGTTACCTGCACAAAGTCCCTGCTTTTGGCCCCCCGACATCTTGAGTGTAGGGGATGCAAAGACCGCAAACAAGAAGTTCCTGGAACCCCAGGGTAGGGAAAGGTAGGAGAAAACGACGTGATCTAGACTCTGCCCAGGGCCACCTCTGGCAGCTCTGTGCCCTTGGACGAGCCAAGCAACTGCTCAGTTTCCTCTCTGTAAAATGGTAATTAATAATATCTACCTAGTAGGGCGGTTGAAAGGATTGTTGAGAGGATCCAAAGTGCCTTGGAAGAGGCCAAACTAAGATGTGAATAGATAATAAGCTATTTCCAGGTCAGGAGCCAAGACTGAGAGTTCTACCTATAAATGGGGTTGGGTAGGGAAAGCTGGCTGCCCCTTCTCATCCTCATGGGAGACGCTGGGTTTTCGGGAGCTGTCTGAATACCACAGGCAGAGAGCCAGCTGAGTTTGCTCCCTTGAAAAGAAGGTCGGGGTAGCAGAAGTTATTGTGAGCACATTAGACTGGGATGGTCTTGAGGTAGAAAACCAGTTTCTTCCCCAAAACGTCCAGGGAGTAAGCTACAGAGTGAGAATGAGAGCCAGGACTGCTGACTCCCGACTTGGCTGGTCTCTCTAAGACCCTGGGGGAGGGCATCCCAACTCACCCACGCTCCTCCCTCTGGCTGTGAGTAGGCGCTGTGGGCCATGGGCTCTGGACAGCCACTGGCCAGCCACCTGGAGTGCAGGCAGCCTCAAGAGCCGCAGGCCTCAGGGCCACCAGCATCGGCAGCTCAACTCGTTAGCATCCCAGAGGTCAGTGATAGTCAGCGCTGCTTGTGATACTTGGCAAAGTATGTTTGATTCTGTTATCTGCTTAGAGAAGACATGAGTTCAAGTCCTAGCTCTGTCCTGTGACCCTAGGCAAGTCAGCGCCCGTCTCTGGGCTGCCATTTTCTCATCTGTAAATTGAAGGATAACCTTTTGATGGCTATGGACCCCTAGGAAAGTCTGATGACATCTGTGGAATCTTATCCCAGGAAAAACACTCAAAAAAAAGTTCAGGGAGCTCAGAGAACCCCTGAAGTCCACTCACAGGTCCTTCAGAGTGCCATGGACCTGGCCTAGATGGGCCCTAAGTTCCTGTGAGTTCCAAGGCCTTTTTCTTCCTCTACCTTATGGGGAGCGCTGCAGGACCCATGGGGGCCCTGCGGTGAGCATGTGTGTACATTTGGGAAACAGAGTAGGCACCAGAGGCAGAAATTCATCTGCAACATCAAAATAAACTGTAACTGGCCAACACTGAGCTTTCAGTCAAGAAAGCCTTCTTTCTAGCTAAATCAGCAGCAGTAGGCAGCCAGCATCGGGAAACAATTTCTGTCCACCCACCGCACTACCCAGAGGCACTGGGGCCCAGAGCAGCCTCGGGTGGGAGAGGCCTCCAGCCTGCGTGGAGAAGAGGGACCCTGAGACCCAGAGGAAGGGCCCATCTACTGATTTCAGAGTAACTACATCTCCTTGCGATGCAAACTGTTCTGTGTCTTCCAGGCTTGGGAAGCTGGGGCCCATGCCTGGGAGCAACCTTCCTTCATTTCTTCCTTCTTCCTTCCTCCTACTTTCCTATCCCCTTTCTTCCTTCTACAAATATTTCTTTTATGCCTATTATGTGCCAGGCATTGCTACAGAAATAAAAAAGGCAAAAATAACTCCCCTTGTGGAGGTTCCATTCTAGTGTAAGGAGATAGACAATATATAAATTGTAATAAAAAAATAAGATATATAATATGTCAGAAATGTGCCGGAAAATGAAGCAGAGGAGGACAGAAAGTGCTGGGGGTGGGAAACATGTTTGCTATTTTAAACAGGATATTCAGTGATGGTCTCGTTAATAAGGTGCTATTTGAGCAGCAACTTAAAGGAGATGAGAGAACAATGCATGCAGATATTTGAGGGGAATGTTTTCCATGCAGAGAGAACAGTCAGTGCAAAGGTCCTGAGGCAGGAGTGGGCCCTATGGATTGGGGCCACTGTGCCTCTAGCAGCTTGAGGGAGAGAATGGTAGGTTTGAGGGCAGAGAGGAAGACATTTTGAAGACCAGTTTGACTCTGAGACCGATGGGCAACCTGGCCAAGGTTTTAAGTGAAAACTGACATGATCAGGTATAGGTTTTAAGGCTTTTTCTGACTGCTGAGTTAAGAATAGGCTATAGGAAGGCCTGAGACACTAGCAAGGTCATCCACTGAGCATGAGGATGAGGGAGAGGGTATGGAGGTTTTAGACGTGGAAGGTGTGCAGTTGTCACCCAGGAGAATAAGAGGCTGAGGGGACCTAGGAAGTCTGGAAGAACTGCCAGAGGGCCATGGGGAGTCAGTGGTCACTGTTAGTGGCCATCACCTCACAGTCAGCCTTGCTGTATTTTCCCCAGTGAGGATGTGGGCACTGAGTGGCTGGAAAGCATTTAACTGAGGTCGGCCATGGCAGGGAGAGCGCAGTGGACGACCAGAGGATTAAGGGATCTGAGTGGGTACATAAGGGAGTGTACCTACCGGACTGTAAGTTGGGTGGGAAAAAGAGTGGTAACCTAGAGGGTGACAGGGAGTGCAGGGGTGGGAAGGCGTGGATCAGAGGTCTCCATGGTGCCGTAGGATCGCTGGTGCTGGAGAAGCAGAGCTGGAGAACAGAACTCTAGGGGCAGAGACTGTGCTCGTCAGGGAATGCCCGTCGATCTAACAAACAGGCCTCAGAATTGAAGGCTCAAAAACAATAGATGTTTATTTCTATTAAAAAGTTTCTCTATTTCTATTAAAAATAGTTCTCCATGCAATAATTCCAGGCCCCAGGCCTCTTCCCTCTTGTGGCTCTGCCACAAATCTCGGACAAGTGTTGCCTGTTTCTCTATCCTTCTGTTTCTTTCTGACCTTAGTCTCACAGAATTCGAGAAGCTGAAGTTCTTCACAAGGTGCTTTGGAAGTCACCTTTCCTAAGACGCTCCTCCAGACAAGTTTCTTTTTTTTAATTTTTTTAAGATTATTTATTTTTGAGAGAGAGAGACAGCGTGCACAAGCAGAGAGAGGGGGGAGAAGCAGACTCCCCACTGAGCAGGGAGCCTGAAGCGGAACTCGATTCCAGGACCCTGGGATCATGACCTGAGCCGCAGGCAGACGCTTAACTGACTGAGCCACTCAGGCGCCCCTCCAGACAAGTTTCTGATAAGGCCAAGGCCACATCCTGTCTCAGCCATAGCTTGCTTGTGCATTTGCTCTTTTTAGGGAGCCATTCACTCACACAGGCACATGCATGCACACACACACATATGCTCCCAGTCTCACACACTTACCCACGTCCATGCACACACTGTCGCACACGTGCACACACTCTTTATCTCACACATAGGTGCACGTGTGCACACACACACTCCCTTCATTCTTTCAATGTGTCTGTCTTGTTCCTTCACGCTCCAGGACAGAAGTAATAACATCAACATGAACTACATGGCCCTTAAGAAATTGCTGGAGGAAAGTCTTTAATGGTGTGAAGGGAAATATTGATAGAATATGAACACTTATTTCCCATGAGCACAGAATAAGGAAATGGGCATAAACTTCAATAGGATGAAATTAGGGTAGAATTAAGAGGAATTTTCTAATCCAGAGGAGTCAAGATCTTTGGCCTTTCAGTAGTAGTCTCCTTCTCTGCTAATTTTCAAGAAAGAATTAGACAGCATTCTGTCTGACAGAAAGACAGCTCAGAAGCCAATGTCTCGGGGCGCCTGGGTGGCACAGCGGTTAAGCGCCTGCCTTCGGCTCAGGGCGTGATCCCCGCGTTATGGGATCGAGCCCCACATCAGGCTCCTCCGCTGTGAGCCTGCTTCTTCCTCTCCCACTTCCCCTGCTTGTGTTCCCTCTCTTGCTGGCTGTCTCTATCTCTGTCAAATAATAAAATTAAAAAATCTTTAAAAAAAAAAAAAAAAGAAGCCAATGTCTCTCAAAGGACTCTTCAAAATGCCTTTTCCCCAAGACTCTATGAATGAAAGAAACCACGCTATAGCTGTCCCAAACCCGATCTCAGAAAACCTAGGCTGTGACGTAGGGAACAGTCTTTGGTTCACATCCGTCCTGGCATCTGAGGAGCAGAAAGACCTTGGGCATCAGGGAAGAGCCACATTTCCCCAAGGTCAGTACAATTAACACCTCTCTTGACCACAGATGTGTGAAAAGAGGTGCCCCAAATGAGGCCTCTGATGAACCTTCTTAGCGAAGGGGCGGACTGCACGCTTGCTCGGGCACGTGGGAGGGCCTGGGCGGAGCCGGGAAAGAGCATTCTGCTGCCCGGGCACCCGCAGCTGCCAAGCGCTCTCCTGCCACCTCCTGCCCCCTGTCAGCTGCTTTGGCCTCAAGCCCATCCTCTTTCCCCGCACTGGGGTCTGGGAGCCTTCGAGAGCAGAATCCTCACCTGCTAATCCTCAGACTCACAACATTCCGATACCGTAAATTTGCCCCCTGGCAGTTCATCATCTTGTCAGGGAAGCCCACGTGCAAGCAAAGAACTGGCAGGGGAGCCCCCCAAGGAGGAAGAGACTGCCATCTAGCTGTCAGCCCTCCTCCTCTGTCTCTCTGCCCCCACCGGGATCCCCTCTGGATCTCAGGGCCATTCTGCTCATCCTCCTAATGCCAACATCTTCATTTATGTTCCACATAAACCTGTTTCTTTACTCATTCTCTTCAGCTCAGGTGAAACAACGCTAACATCTTCCAAGGTAGTTGTCCAAGCAACACAAGAAACACTAAATGGGCACAAAGATACGAGTCAGCTTGCACCCATCTATAGAAAAGCCCATCCCCGCCCCCCCGAGTTCCGAGCAGGGCTCAGACAGCGCATCTTCCAGGCGTGACGACCTGGGCTCCTTTCCTCACCCCGACCTGTCCAATTCTTGAGGGTAGCCCTCTGCCCTCCCTTCTCTGCCTCCTTCTCCTAAGGGCGAGATCACCGCCAGGGCCCTGACTGTGGTGCCCAGGCCCCAGTGGACAGTGGAGGGCCCGGAAGCGGGCAGATACGCCGAGCTCAGAGAACGGGTCCTTCAGGCGTACGCTTCTAGATGGGGAGGCAGCCTAACTTCACAAGTGTGTTTCTCCCCCCGAGCCCTTTCCCTCCTGTCTTCCTGTTCCGGGTGCTCATCCAGGTCCTTCTGCGTCAAGCGGGCAGAGCAGGGGACAGCAGAGCCGGCTTCTCTCCAGCAAGTGTGAAGGGCTATTTCCCCACCCAGCAGTGGCGAACCAAGCCCAACAAGATGAGGTTTGACCCTCCTTTTCAACCGCCGCCCTCTTTTTTCAGAAAACCCTTAAGTCATATCCGCTTGTTCTCAGCTCCTTGGTTGCTCGCCAAGACGGCCACAGGAGAGGAACACACCGCACAAACACTTCTTCTGTTTTTCATGCCCCACCCCCTTCCAAACGGCCGAAGTCGAACAGAGGGCAAGCAGAGCAGTGTCGTTCAGGGCCTGGGGCTCGGCCGCTGCGCTGTTCTTACCGAGGCGTCGGGCCCTGAGCAGTCCGGGCAGGACAGCCGCTCAGCGCTGAGACCCATGCTCTTGCCAGGGGCCGGGGTGAGGTGCCGTCCAAGACTGCACCGCCCAGGGGGAGGCGTAAGCCACACCGTGAAAAAGGAAGCTAGATCAATACAGTGGACAGTGTGCGCTGAGTAGCCGTGTTTATATACATTTACAAAGGCAAAAAGTGATCTCGAGACGGTGATGGGGCAGACCGTGGGAGGGAAGTTCCTCGAAACAGTGGGCTACAAACTGAGGTGTAGGAAGAACATAGTGGAAACTCTATTTATTTTAAATTTCACCATTCAAAAGTTTGCATTGTATAATGTACATATTTAAACAGTCCAACTAATAAGTAAACACACATATGCTGCAATAGAATGCTCAGGAACATATCTGCAGGGAAATGTTAATCAGAAAGTTTGGAATCCTCTGTCAGACCGCTGTGCTGTTTGCCATAGCTGAACTGAGCGCAGTTTTGACAACTGCTCGAGTGAATCGTGGGGAGAGGCCAGGGAGTTGGTGAGACCTGAGGCGGTATCACAGTCCACTTGAGACAACAGCAGCAGGGGACCACCTCTACCCGAGGAGAGGAGAGCGGAGCCCTAGAAAGCAGGAAAATGGTGTAGCCTCAGCCGGGCTCCCAAGGGAACCCAGGTGGGATGTTGGCACTTTCTCAGCCAAGGCAGCCCGAGGCTCCCTGCGCGGAGAGAGGTCACACCTGGTCAGCCTCCACACCTTACACTCAGCACTCTCCTGAGCATCTCCTGCCCCCATCCTGGAAGCCAAGGGACAGGAGCTAATCCCTCTTCTCACTGGAACACACCTGGGAGATCAAGGACTAGTGAGCAGTGGACTTAGTCTTTCCCAGATTCTGTTCGTACAAAGTGATCCTTCATGAACTGGAAGAGCCCTGCGTGGTGCCCGAGCGGGGCAGTGTGCAGAGGAAGGGCCTCAGGTGCCAGCTCCCTGTGCAGTGACGTCAGTGCTGCCCTAGTGGGTCCAGAGTGTGACTCTGCCGCAGAGTGGAAAGCTTTCTCCTCAAGTTTGGCATCAAGCTGGGAAGCAGGGCTGACACTTGGAGGTCAAGACTAACACTGAAAGTGGCTTTGATAAAAGGTGTGTTGTTAAGGACAAATGTAGGAAAGGTGTACAGAGACCAACCACACGGGCTAGACCAGTCTGTGCACAAACAGAAAAAGAAATCTCAGTTGATGAAAAGTCAGTAGTTGAGAGTTACAAATTAAAAGAAGCAAGCATCAGGCTCACACTCCAGTGCTTTCTGCCAAGACTTGAATGCTCTCAAGGGGATCTTTCAGCCAATCACTCTTCCCTAAATCCCAGCGAGCTGATGGGAGCAATCTTTCCATTCCCTAGGAGAGGGTGGATTTGGTGAGCACCTGGGTCATCTGCCCATGGAGTAGAGCCAGATGCGGTGTCCACTTCCTCTGAGCTCTGCCCCTCCCACCACAGGAGGCTCACCACCCACTGTTCTCTTTCCTTCCATCACTCAGAGCACCCCAAGATCTGGCTACCACGGACCCTGAGGCAGACCTATATCTGCAAGGTTGGAGACACTGTGAACCTACTAATCCCATTCCAGGTGATCATGCTGGCCCCACGCTGGGTCCATGCTGGCCCCACGCTGGGACCAGGCCAGGGTTTTGATTTGGAAACAGATACTAAGAGTCTTGCTGGCACTGGGGCAGTCATCCTGGCCTGGAATGGAGGGGGCCATGTCACCAGAAGTCTGAGGCAGAATGACCCTTTCATCTTCACTCCTGAGATGGAGTTTGGGTTGTGCCCCATGTGACGAGCTGAGGCTAACCTATGTCCTTCGGTCGGCAGAGGTCTGGGAGCTCTCGTTTCGGAGGGCTCTTGGGAGTTTAGGCAGCTATTGTTGCCCCCAGCTGCCTCAGGTGACCTGAACTCTCAGAGGGTGGGAAACTCAAAGCCAAACCCCATCATTCCCCCATGATCCTTAGGCTGTTGATGAAAGATGCGAGTCCCCTGGGACAGTCCACCAAATTCTAACTCCAGGCATTTGCAATTCAAGTCAAGTCACCATGTGGACCTGGGGTGGCTCTGAAACACCCCCCCCCACTGCAGCAGGGGGGGTCACGAGGCATCTCAGGGTTACTTACAGCCTATTCCCATTTCTTAGGGCAAACCCAAACCTCGAGCCACCTGGAAACATGATGGCTGTGCCTTGGATGCCAGCCGTGTGAGTGTGCGGAATGGGGAGCAGGACTCCATCCTCTTCATCCGAGAAGCCCAACGTGCTGACTCGGGTCGCTACCAGCTCAGTGTGCAGCTGGGAGAGCTGGAAGCCACTGCCACCATTGACATCCTGGTGATTGGTACAGTGTGGGGAGTGGGAGAGAGGTGGTCCTCAGGGGCTCCCTCTCCAGGCTAAAGAGGAGCCATCGCAGAGAGCTGGGGAAGCCGGGGTGACTCCCCACAGCAAGGGTAGGGCACAGTGGTGGGTGAGGGGAGGCGTAGCTGAGCAGAGAAGGGGAAAGGCACTCCCGAAGTGATTTCCATACATATGTGAGTTGTCCCATGCCCACTGCCATGATTGGCCCTTTCAGAGAGGCCAGGTCCTCCTCAGAGTATCAAGTTGGTGGACGTTTGGGGCTCCAGTGCTACTGTGGAGTGGACACCTCCCCAAGACACGGGCAACGCGGCACTCCTGGGATACACCGTGCAGAAGGCTGACACAAAATCTGGGGTGAGGCCCAGCTGGGAGGGAGTGGGGAGACAGGATTAACGCATTCTGGAATGGGGCTCTGGTAACTCCATGCAGTGGGCTGAGGTGGAGTGAGTTCACAGAACAGGGGTCTCATTCACGGCATTCTGGGACCCCAAAGCTGTGGTTCACGGTGCTGGAGCGTTATCATCGCACCAGCTTCACGGTCTCCAACCTCATCGTGGGCAACTCCTACGCATTTCGAGTCTTTGCTGAGAACCAGTGTGGGCTCAGTGAGACAGCCCCCATCACTGCTGACCTTGCCCACATCCAGAAAGCAGGTAGGGCCCGGGGCCCGGGAGCTGGGAAGTGTTGAGGCTGAAGAGTTGAAGAGGGGTGGGGATCTCGGGCACTATGTCATTGGCCCTTTGGTCCCCTCAGCGACTGTTTGCAAGACTGAGGGGTTTGCGCAGCGAGATTTCTCTGAAGCCCCAAAGTTCACCCAGCCTTTGGCAGACTGCACCACGGTCACCGGCTATGACACCCAGCTCTTCTGCTGCGTCCGCGGCTCTCCCAAGGTGAGCGGAGTTCCGCGGGCTGGCCACACTGCGCTGCTCCCTGCTCCTGCCTTAACCCCCACTGTGTGGAAGTGCATTCTAACCACACCGTTGTTCCCATCACCACCACCTGCCCGTCCCACAGCAGGTGAGGCAGGTTATGCACAGTCAGGACACGCAGAGTCCAAGGCAGGCCGATGTGCAGGATGTTTCCAGTTTCCTTTTTCGCGTCTGTTCCTTGTGTATGAAGATGTCACATACTGATCCTCTGGCAGTTGGGCATGAGCTTCAAGTTGTCCCTCCAGCAGAGGTGATGGAGTCTCCCTGGTTTCCCCTTAGTCACCCGCTATGCCTCACCTGTTCCGAGCCATCTGCATGCCAGCTGTCTAGAGTTGAGGCCACAACCCTGAGCAAGTCTATTTCCAATCTAGCCACTGTACTTCTGTACACTATACCATATACAAGATCACTAACGACTTTACCAAGTTCCTTTCGCATAGAAGTCCTGGGCCAGACCCCATGGAGATAACATCTCAGAAAGAGAATGTCAATAAGCTCACTCTAGAAACTACTTTCTAACCAGAGGGGACAACAGTGAGTCCCAAGGCAACAGTGGGAACAGAATATGAATGATTCAAATTCAACAATGTATATACAAAAAAGAGGCAATACTTAGGATCCATGAAGGAGCTGCTTGCACAGAATGGGACAGAAGGTCCCACCTTTTTTCTAGTCTGGAATACTTGATGAACAAGGCAAGGTTTCAGGTGCTCTCTTAAACCAACAGAAGGAGCTTAGGAGGCTTCTGAGGGTACTGGAAAGGGAACCCCTCCCCACATGTAAGGAATAGGGAGCTTTCTAGAAGACCATTATCTCTTCTCGATCCCGTACCACCTGTTCTTAAGGCACCCTACTCCTCCGGCTTCTCTGGCCGGTGTGTCCCTAAGCCTTGCAGGCGAAGAGTCCGGGATTGAGCACAGAAAGAACAACTGGTTCTCACCACTCCCGTGCTGCCCCCCCCCCATCTTTATCTTGCAGCCAAAGATCATCTGGCTGAAGAACAAGATGGATATCCAAGGCAACCCCAAGTATAGAGCTCTCAGTTACCTGGGAATCTGCTCTTTAGAAATCCGCAAGCCTGGTCCCTTTGACGGGGGCATTTACACCTGCAAGGCGGTTAACCCCCTGGGCGAGGCGTCTGTGGACTGTCGGGTGGATGTGAAAGGTAAGGGCAGAACTCATCCCCTCTCTCCACAGGGGGACAATTCAGGGATGGAGCCACAAGCCTGCAGGTAACAGGGCTTGGCTGGCTCCCCCTGCAGGTGCTCTCGGCACTGTCATCATCAGGATGGATTTGAAGAGCCGTGTTTATTACCCAGTATCTTATTCCTCTCCAAAATAACTCTGTAATACAGAATGGCTAGTTCCATTCTGCAAAGGAGAAACCTGAAGCGCAGGGCGATTATCGCTGTACCCCAGAGTCCCAGCACTGCTTAAGGGATGAGTCGGCACTGTAGCGGAAAGAGCCCAAGCCCCCTGGCCTTCACTCAGATCATTTGTCTTGAAACCGCAGTCTTTGACTCAGTCCAGGAAAGTTGCAGCTGTCTGTTAGGCTTTTAAACAAACCAGAGCACTTGCCCTTCTGGTATGTTAAAAGGGAGAATTGCACATCCTCTCTACCTCTTTTAAAGTATCCATTCACCCATGCATTCCCGTCACCTTGTTTGGATCTCTGCCACTGCATGTAGCGTATTGTTGCATAGTGCCTATTTACCGATCTGCTTCTCCATTAAACCAAGAGCACTGTGAGGGCGGGGTCAGTCTGACGTGCCTTTGTCCACACCTCCCCCCACCACCGGCATCAAGCCCAGTTTCTGACACCCAGTGGGCACTCTCTAAGTGTGCACAGCATGCATCAGGAATGAACAGGCCGTCACATGCCCTATTATTTCCCCTGCGGAGACTCCTAATTAGCACCATGGACTCTGGAAAGACCCGAGAAGTATATCCCTTCCCAGTGCTCCACAAGAAAGCTTCCCAGAGATTTCTGAGATGTTAACTCTGAGAAATGTCTGAATTCTTGCAGCTCCTCACTGAGGCTCCCCAAGAGGATTAGTGCAACTCTGACAAAGGTAAGGAGAGAGGGCCTGTGGTTCTGAATGGAGTAAGTTATGTTTATGGCTAGTGTTGAGTCTGGGACAGATATGTCCTGAGCCTTTCAACCATGCAGTCACTGGTGACTACTTTCCTTTTAACCACTTTTTTTTTTGGTAAGCTACTACTCTCATCTCCGTGGAAGTAATTTATCATAGATGGTACTACTTTTGTCACATCCTCTATCTATCTGTACTCAAGTTGATGATGGGTATTAAACCTAATGGTCCTCTGAAAAGGAATGACAGCATCTACCTTACTTTAAGCAAGTTCTGTGGGAGGGAGGCGGGCAGGTGCTATAAGAAAAGGCATCAAGGGAACAATCAGGAATGGAGGATGGATGCGGGTCACCACCGGTAAGTGGCGGCAGCACGGAGAGACAGGAAGCTGCTCCTGTCCACTGTTTCTACCTCAGTATCAGGAGCATGGTGAGAAACAGATTAGTTTGCTTGTCTTTGAAGTTTATGGATTCCTTCCCTTCTGAGAGAAGAAACCACCATTATCATCATGTCAATAATAATCGAACACGTGAGTATGTGGTCCCAAGCAGCACATTACTGACAAAGGGCAACTCAGATCATCGTTTAAAATGGGATAGCTCCTTCAGGTTCTAAATCACTCACGGTAGAAATGCTATGTATGAACTGATAAGTGGAGTGAAAAAGCAGCTCGTGGGAGAATTAAGGAGAAGTGGTTCCCAATGTCTCCTTGGACTTACAGTTCCTGACTGATGAAAATTGAGGACAAATACCACCCCAGAAGCCATTCGAGTCCATCGTTGATATAGAGCAAAGAAAAACCCTCAGAGATGCATTAAAAGCACAGACTTCTCAGGAGAGCTCTCTCTGCCAGTTGGCTTGCAGACAGTTCTCTGGCCACCCCTCAGTTCCTTCTCTGGGTTAATGTTACATTGGGGTTAGCCTTGCTCTGCTCTCTCTCTCTCAGCCGGCACGCAGCAACAAAGCAGGGTAAGTGGAAAGGTGACAGCACAGGACCTAGGGCCGTGAGGAGGATAGCCTCAGCATCCTGGATGTGCACTGGTCATTTGCTGTTACAGCCACAACACACCCTTTCTTTTCTGTGCCTCCAGGAAGCCTGACTGTGGCGAGACTGTGTTCTTAAGGAGCTCCGGGGCAGCGTCTGGTTTGGACTAATCTAAATAAATGTGTGGATCTTCTGCCTAAGTGTCCATCTGTTTGAGTCTTTCTCTATGGGAAAAACATTTAGAAAGTTGGAATTCTTTAGCCAGACTGTATGGAATCTGCAGACCCTCAGACCCCTCTTTCTCCTCATATCCGCGTTCTCTTCCCAGAGGTTTCTAACACTGTCCTTTTGTCTAGAGTCTATGACAGAGCTGAATTCAACTCTTTCCAGTGCCTGGTGCTGAAAGAGATGCTGAACATGACTTGCTCTCTTCCTCTCCGCGCTTTCCAGCGTAAGTTGGAAAACAGCATATGCACATGCATCACAGAGACGCAGGCAGCAGAACACAAGCACGTGTACGTAGCTAATTAAAGACAGAGCACTAAGACTTGAGGGCTGGGAGATACGAAAGAAATTGGAGCAGTCTCATTAAGCCCTGGGGAAAGAATAAAGGTGAGGTGCCCTTGCCTGCATGCTTGTTTTCATTCTTATAACAAGATATTAAAGGCATTCTGTGATGGAATCTGCAAAAGACAGCAACAATTCCTCCCATCCTAGCTAGGGTGGGCATGGCACTCTTCCCACCAAGAGCTGGAGTCTGTTTCCCCTCCCCTTAAACCTTGGCTGACCATGTGACCTGCTTTAACCAAAAGAATATAGTGGAGGTGAAGTGTCAGTCTGGGCCTAGACCTCAAGAAGTCTTGTAGTTTCTGCTTTTGCTTCTGGAAGTCAGCTCCCATGTAAAGAAGCTCAGGACAGATTACTGAATTATGAGAGGCCACATGCAGGACCACCAAGCATCCCAGCTGACAGCCCACATCGCAGCCCTAGATATGTGTGGCCACCTGAGACCCTTCAGCCCTCGTCAAGCCCAATCTACTCCCTGTGGAGCAGAGACAGGTGGTCCTTGCACAAGCCTGCCCAAATTGTAAAATCATGAGACGAATGGTTGCTGTTGTTTCAAGCCACGAAATATGAGATGGTCTGTTACACAGTAATATGTAACTGAAACAGCCTTCTCTGCATCAGATACTCTCTTTTAATCTTCATTTTTCAAAGAGGCAATTGAAGTTTATAAATTGCTCCAAGTCATGCAGCTGGTAGTAGCAGAGCTAGGATCTGAACCAGGTCTGTCTGACTTCAAGCCTTGCCTCCTTCCTCTCCTCTCTTTCACCCAGTGACCCTCACTGTAGTGGGTCTGGGTTGGGATCATGGGTTTAAGAAAGAAAAGATTTCTAGGAGGCAGGAAATCTTAGGCAAGGCTTTGAGGGGGGGGTGTTTTGGCTGAGAAGAGTGAGAGGGCTTTTCTGTTCACACCAAAGGTCTATTTTCAGTTGAGGCAAAGTATCTATTCCAGCCTTTCTTGACTGGAGCACTGTGAGAATTAAGCCCCAGTGCCCCCCAAGGCATCCATTGTATGTCATAAATTAACTTCCATGCATTCAGAACGTTACTAGTTATGTAGCATCTTGGGAAAATTGAGAAAGTAGCCACATAAATTATGTGTAGGGTCTAATGCCCTTGCTGAGAATGCTGAGTTGGGAGGAGAGGGGGCCCAGATTCCAGAGCCAGCTAGTCATATATGCAATGGCCAAGAGGCCTCCCTCCAGCTGAAGCAGGGCCTAGGTCAGGAAGGAGTGGAATACTCCCAGCTATGATGCCCTAAGGATCAGTTAGACCTCTGGCCTCAGCCCACAGCCCCATGCCACTGCTGTCTGTTGAAGTACTCAAGGGTCATCCCTTACAGTTCCTATATTCTGAACCTTCATGGTGAAGGAATAAAATCTTCACACTGAACAAGACTTCCAGTCACAGTTAATCTTTCCACATTCAGGAAGGACTGTCCTGGAACCCTTAGTTTTATCATTTATGCGTTCAACGCTATGGAGTTCCTTCTGAACTAAGGCCTACCACGTGCCTGGGGGGGGTGTTCTCTTTGTTAACTCATTTATTCACTATTTATCCAAAATCTTAAACATCTGTTCATATATATCATTTTGGGGTTAACATTGGCAAACAATTCCCAGAGTAGTGGCCTTAGGCTGAGTAAGAACTCCTGTGCCTGAAATCTCTATTTTCTGCTTTTGTTATTTTGATGGAGGAGAAAGTAGTTCGGTTGCTTGTCTTCTGGTACTGCAACAGCTTTCAAAATCGTAATTTGGTGACAGGAATTTTTTTTTTTTTAAATTTTACGTATTTGAGAGAGAGAGAGACTGAGAGAGCGTGAGCGAGGGGAGAGGCAGAGGGAGGGGGAGAAGCAGACTCCCTGCTGAGCAGGAACCCCCAACTCGGAGCTCCGACCCAGGACCCTGAGATCATGACCTGAGCCGAACCGACGGAGCCACCCAGGCGCCCCTGCTGACAGGACACTGAAGAGGCGTCTCCTTAGGAGAAACTCACTGCCAATTTGCCACAACTGCCTCCGCCACTCACCTGAGGTTGGGTGAAGGAGCAGGTGCACGGCTCGCCGGCTCAGGCGGCTGCTCGGCAAAGCAGGAGCGCAGTCCACGCGCAGCTTCTCCCTCCGCCCCCTTCGCCGCCACCTGCCTGGACAGAGGGAAGCTACTGGCCACCGTCCCCCCGCCTCCCCAGAGCCGCGATCCTACCCACTGCGGGGCCACGCTCACCAGCAAGCCTCCGGAAACCGGGCAGCCCTCTCCGCTCGGCTCTCCCGCACGCAAGCCGGCAAGGGCTGGGCCTCCGCACCCCTCCCTGCCCCTCTGCACCCCACTAAATCCCAAGGCCCCTGTGCCGGCCGCGGCGTTTCTGACAGGGGCATTTGTTGCTCGCGCCGGCAAACCCCACCACCTCAACGTCCCAGCTAAAGACTAGGAAGGAACCCCCCGAAAGCCCATAAGGAGCCAAAGTAATGGTCATGAACTCTGGAGACTAAAGCTCTCCAGCCATTCTTCTCATTTTGGGGGAACATTCTGAAGAAGCCCTGGTAACGGGTGGCCCAGCCTAATCACAGGCAACCCCTGGGAAAGAACAAAAAGGAAATCTCTAGTAAGTAGACTTAAGCATTTTACAAACACGGCTCTTAGGGTAGCGGTAGCAAGTCACAAACACGCTCAAAAGCCCCCGAGGCCCGCGGCAGAAAACTCGAGACCGGTAGTTCCCCCGACCGCGGAACGTGACTCCTGGCCGCAGAACGGGACTGAAGGTCAGAATCCTCGCCCCGCGGGGAAGCCAGGGCTCCGATATACCCACGCCCGCCTGCCGCGTGACGGAGGAGTCTCGGTTGAATTGGACCCAAACCTCCCTGTCCGAAAAGCCTGTTGTGGTGGTGGTTTGTTTTTTTTTTTTTACACCTGGGCTACCTCGGGTTCCGAATGTTCTCGCTTAAAAAGACGAAGGAAGATGTGCTTCGTAGAAAACTCCATATACCTAAAACATAAATGCCCAGGTGCTCCCGCAACTTGGAAAAATCACTACTGAGGAGATCTGGCAAACGCGGTGCTTGCAAAAGGAGTGAGCCCCTGCAAACGAATTGCCTCAAGCGCTGGGTTAGTCTTAGGGCGGGCGCGCGCAGGCCCGGCCGGTGAGCCCAGGCTCCGCCCAGCGGGAGGAGGGGGCGGAGAAAAGCGGGGGAGGGGCGGTGCTCGCCGGGCGCGAAACCTACATTCATTGGCCAGATCCCTCGCGCCCCGCCACAAGGCCCCGCCTACTCCGGAGGGAGGTCTCCTGGGCGCGCGCGCGCTCGCGGCCTCCTCGCTTCAGCTCTCCGGATGGAGTCTTTCTTAGAGCTGCTCTCCGCAGGGCCCCCACCTGCAGACTTCCGCCCGGCTGCCTGTCGCCGCCCCGCCCCCGAGGGCAGGGGATGCTGGGATCCGCCAATCACGGGGCGCCTATGGTAGGAGTGGGTGGAACCTGAGAGATTCGAAAGGAGCCCCACCCCCTCGGGGCTGATTCCCGGGACTAAGTGGTGGGAAGCAAGCACCTTCTGCGAGCGGTGAGGCGGGGCGGAAAATAAAAACAGAGGGTGGGCTGGAGGTGCGGTGTGGGTGTGGTGCCGTGGGAGTGGAAAGGTGATTTGGGGAGAGGAAGAACCGGAGGATGGTGGCGGGGAAGAAGATAGAGCGTGCAGACCGCCGCCGGTGAGGAGAGACCAGGGTGTAGGGGGGGCGGTAGTGCAACCTGAGGAGGGGGAGTGGTGCGCTCTCCGCACCTTCCGCGGAGGAAACGGCTGAGTTACCGGGGCAGGTGCCACTCCTGGGACCTTTGCTTTACCTCCAGCGTGATCCCCACCCCCTGGCTTGCACCCTGAGTCTGTCTAGCTGGGAGCCTTGGGCAGGATGGAGACCTGAAGAAAGGGATATTTCCTCTCCAGCTCAGGTCTAAGCTGACTCGTGCTCCTGCCGGCTGGAACATGGAAGATTTGGAGGAAGGTAAGGAAAGTAAGAAGGGAAGAATGAGGTGCTGCGATTGAGAGCCGTGTTGGCGACCTGAGGCTGGCATTCATTCCCTCCTCCCCTGCAGATGTAAAGTTTATAGTGGATGAGACCTTGGACTTTGGAGGGCTGTCACCATGCGACAGGTACCATCCTCCTGAACCTACTTGCTTTCCTCCAACAATCCCTCTTTGTCTCTAACCCCTTAGTGCTGAATTATTGGCCCCTGGGGTCTGGGTTGGTAATGACGCAAGGTTGGGTGCCCTGCGGCTGTTGGGGGACTTGTTGACACAGCCTCAATGACACTACTGGGGGAAGGGAAAACGGATAAGCTGGGATGAGACGGCAGGATGTTAAGAAGAAGGGTAAGTGGATTTGCTGCGTCTTCATCCTGGCATCATTTCCAATGTCGATAAGGGCTAAAGGCCTATTAGGCCTCATAGAACCAGGCGTCTCATCACCTAGAGGCCACATCACACAGTCAGCAAGGCCATCAGGGTTTGGGGTTGAATCCCTGGCTCTGTTTGTGTGTGTGTGTGTGTGGGGGGGGGTGTCTGGTCTCCTTTGCACAGTCGCCTGCTCTCTTCTCCGTGGGCATGGTGCCTGGTTTGTTTTCTGTCTCAGTCGTGAGGAGGAAGACATAGCAGTGTTGGTGACTCCAGAGAAACCCCTCCGGAGAGGACTTTCCAATCGAAGTGACCCAAATGCAGTGGCCCCAGCCCCCCAGGGGGTGAGGCTCAGCTTAGGCCCCCTTAGTCCAGAGAAGCTGGAAGAGATTCTCCACGAGGCCAACCGGCTGGCGGCCCAGCTGGAGCAGTGTGCCCTGCAGGAGCAGGAGAGCACAGGCGAGGGCCTGGGGCCTCGCAAGGTGAAGCCCAGCCCTCGGCGGGAGACCTTTGTGCTAAAGGACAGTCCCGTCCGAGACCTGCTGCCCACTGTGAGTTCTTTGACTCGGAGCACCCCCTCCCCAAGCAGCCTGACACCCCGACTCCGGAGCACCGATAAGAAGGGGTCAGTCAGGGCTCTTCGGGCAACATCTGGAAAGAGGCCCTCCAGTGTGAAGAGGGTAAGTTTGGAGGGTCTGGGTTGGTTGTGTGCCCTCAGACACAGTGCGTGACTTGGTACAGCCATAGAGTGGTTTCCTTGTTGGTAAAACGGGGTTAGTAAAATTCTACCTCAGAATTATTGGAATTAAGCAAAATACCATAAGCAAAGCACTTACCACGGTATCTGCACATACCTCGGTAGTGTCTGTAATAAGCTCACGATAAATGGTATGGGTGACGATGACGTTGGGAGCTAACGTCTGCCCTTCCTTACTGGAATGTAGGCAACTCTCCACCTCTATTTTTCAAACAGCCAGCAGAACAGATTCTTTTTCCATTCTAGTTCTATTTTTTCTCTCTTTGTATTTCAGGAGTCACCCACTTGCAATCTGTTCCCTGCCTCCAAAAGCCCAGCATCTTCTCCTCTTGTCCGATCCACTCCTCCAATCCGGGGCAAAGCAGGGCCCAGTGGGAGAACAACAGCAAGTGAGAAGGCTTGGGCAGCAAAGCTGTGGGTGAATGGGAGGGGGAAGGATGTGGAACTGAGCCTCTAATTCTTCTACTCCTTTCCACCAGGCCCACCTACCCCTGTCAGACCAGTCTTGGCCCCACAGCCTTCTACCAGCAACTCTCAGCGCCTCTCTCGGCCACAGGGAGCAGCCGCTAAGCCTTCCAGTCGACTGCCTGTTCCCTCGGCCATCCCCAGGCCTGCCAGCCGAATGCCACTCACCAGCCGGAGTGTACCACCCAGCAAAGGTGCCCTGCCTCCAGCTTCTCTGCCAGCTCGGAAAGGACTTCCACGACCAAGCGCTGCAGGGCACAGAGGTGAGGAAGAGTGGACATAACAGTTGGAAATCAGGAGGAAGAATGCTTACTCTTGCCCAGCTTGAATGCACCCTCGCAGTGCTGGGACCAGTGACCACTTCTTCCATCTTCATTACCACTCAATTTGAAGATGGGGAGACCTAAGTAAAAGAGAGGATGTGGGCCCGGGGAAAGAGTTTGAACAATGGTTTTCAAATACCCTATGTTTTTTACCTTGGGTGGGAAGAAGCTCACTCTGAGAAGGTCACGTGAACTCTTTGCTAACTCATTTCTTTTGTCAACCCCCATCAAGTTCCCATTTCCCAGCGACCAAATCTTCCTATCCCCGGTGCCACTCGCAGCAGTCTGCAGCCCCCCAAGAGAGTTGCAGTCCCAGGACCTACCAGGTATGATTGTTTGAGAGGCTGTCTCTTTCCTGTCATCTGGGCTTCCAAACTGTTATGCACACCAGCCCTGAGTCTCATGTAGCAATATGGGGATGAGGAGGGGGGCCTGGAGAGACAGGGAGTCTTTTTTCTTCCTTCCCTGAGAAACTTGATCTCAGCTGGGTGACAGATGGGCTTGAGGAGGAGGGACAATTTAAAGCAGGTCTTCCTTCTGACTCTTTAGGTAAAGAGATCAGGACAGCAAGCAAGAATTCAGTAGCAAACCACTACAGTCACTGCCTGGACTCACCTCTCCTCAGCCTCCCAAGCCCTCTCATGGAAGATAGGCCCTGACTCTAGCAGATTCTGGCCCAGGAGCAGGAGAAAGAGATGCCACCAGGGCTGGTGCCCCAGGAGTAAAGAGCTGGGAGATGGGGTGGATTAGGGTTGAGCTGGAGGGGAATCAAACCCTGTGAGTTGAAAGAGGATTAGGGAAAAGAGGTCGCCTTCCAACAGGGAAATTAACAAGCAGAAAATGAGAAAAACCAGAGAGTAGTTTGTCCTCATCCACCCCCACTCTTGTGTTCAGTCCCAGAGAGTTTGATCTTCCTCCCAGGCATTGGTCCACTGGACATTTACATGTGAATGGCCTCTGTAGCTAACCTCCCTGCTCTCTGAGGAGCAGCCCTGAAGCACATCCTCTGCTGGATGCAGGCCTGTTTGGAGAGGCAGAGGCAGGCACCTGGTCTCCAGAACTTGTTTCCCGTGAATTCTGTGACTCTTAAGAGGCCAGTTAATGATAAGCTTACATTGGTCTGCATTTTTCTAAAATAAAATGAATGTATTTTTCTAATCTCTGTGTATGTGAAAGTAAATTCTCCAATTTCAAACAAATTTGTAGTAAACTGTGTTATTCCGATGAGGGAGCCAGGACGAGCTTCCCAGGCCAGGCCTAAATAGGCTGAAGGGGCTTGTGATTCGAGCTCGTCAGACCGGGACCACCCACCCTCCCTTTGTTGGCATTAGATGGGAACACACTGCCTTCTTCCAGGATGCATATGTTACTGAAAGGTCCAGATCAAGTGAAATATGTGGGTGAGGCTATCAAGGTAAGGTCTTGGTCAAATTATTATTTATATCCTAAGCTTGGGTGACCTTTCCTGGCAAGAGCATGGAGCCTTCTGAGAATGCCTTGGCATCTGGTCTGCTGTACCAATGAGATGAGGGGACCCTTTGGTGGGTACCCTGGTTTCAGTTTCGCTGACTGCTTCAGTGGAAGATGCTGGAACACCTCACCGCATTCTACCTTGTAGAATTGTTTCTAGACTTGAGGGCTGAACACGAGGTTTTATAAACCTCTGCCATGCCAAGTGTTATGAGTTGTATGTGGCAGAGAATTTCATTCATTTGTTGAAAAAATAGATTTGAGTGCAAGATGTTGGGGGTTGTTGAACGAATAACGGAGACTCATTTAACACATTTCACTAAGGGTCTCCCTTTTCTCACAGCCTTTGACTCTTGCAACCAGAACCAATTCAATTCCTTGTGAGGTTTTTGTTTGTTTCTTAAGATTTATTTATTTATTTTAGGGAGAGCGCTCAGGGAGCCAGGTAGGGGCAGAGGGAGAGAGGAAGAGAGTCTTAAGCAGACTCTGCACTAAGCATGGAGCCTGAGGCGGGGCTTAACACAGGGCTCGATCTCACGACCCTGAGCTCACAACCTGAGCCGAAACCAAGGGTCAGACGCTAAACCGACTGCACCACCCAGGTGCTCTCAATTCCTTGTGAGTTTTGAGAGAACTTCCCTCTTTGAAGGCGGGGCAATGACTTAAAGAAGCCAGTAGGCAACTGAGCGGAGGGGATGGAGCGTCAGCTAGTGCCCCCCGCCGCGTATATGCCCATCAGCACCCTACGTAGGCATTGAAATGTCCTTGCCCAGACAGAGACCCTCTGTCTCCTTTTTACAGCTGATCTTCAGGTTCACAATACATTTACCTGTACCACAGTGGCAGCCGCCCAGGCCTTCGTTCCTTTCCCTGAGCCTCCTGCGGCAACTCCTACAGCCTCTGGGATTCTAAGAATTGAGCTGGGGGAGGGGATGTGGAAACACACCGAGTTATTTGGCTCTGGAGAAATTTGGCAGAGGCAAGAAAACCTCAGGTGTGCTCTCCAGCTGAGTCCTGCGCTGGCATCTGGTGAGTGGGGTCCTTGGTGACTCCCTGATCCGGCAGAAGCCCTGCAAGGCCAGCGTGCCTAGGCAAGCACTGAGGTGTGGCCAGCAGATGGCACATGTGTGTGGCTTGGGAGGTGAAACGAGTGGCAGACCTGTGTGTTGTTGCCACCTGGTGGCCAGAAAGGACAAGACATGTTCCCTTCGCCCTTGATCAGTGTGGAATTTCATAACCCCCACCTGCCCCGCCTCCATCCTGTAACAAAACCGGCTTAAGCAACATCCAGTAGACCTTGCCAGCTGGCGAGGAGGCCCGCCTGCCACAGCTGCCCTTCTTGCTCAGCTACCTGCTTACTTCCTTCCCTTTGGGTCTGGCTTTCTCTTTTTCTCTGTATGCACTACCCCTCACCCCTCCCCAGTAGCAACGAGGGAGGCCAACGTTTACTGGCCTCTTACTGTGCACTGTGAACTCTTCTAAGCACTTTACACGTTTTAACTCATTTAATTCTCATAAAAGCTCAATTAGGCAGATGCTATTATCATCCTCATATTGCAGGCAGAGAAACTAAGGCTCAGAGTGCTTAAGTCACTGGGTCTGGTTCCAAGGTTTGTGCTCTTAATCACTACCCTCTATGGCTCCCATGTTAACTCCTTAGCTAGTGTGCTGAACTGAGCTTTGAAAAACACAAAACTTGGGAACAGAAGTAATGTTGCAGAACACAGAGGTGGCTTGAGTGTGGATTGTTAGTTCATTTCCGATGGGAAAACACACAAAATGACCCAGAGGAGTGGAGTCAGGGGGTACCTAGTCACCGAGCCACTCAGCCACTCTGCCATCCCTGTCTCCTGAATTCTGTCCCAGGACTCAGCCCTAAGGGGCTGGACTGGAAACCTGCCAGCTCTTCACAGCCTTTCCAGTGCCACAAGTCCCTCCTGTTCTGATGAAAAGGATACTCTCCTGCCACCTGCCACATCTTCCTTGGACATGCCAGGACATGGGCTCTGTGCTGATGAGGCTCTCTGGGGAGCACTGCTGGGGTGCTGGTAGTGGGGCCAGCTCATTGGCCACTTAGACACCCAAGGCCCCTGACCGCCCTGGTCTCCTAGGGCCCTGCCTGGTCTTGTTTTCCAGAGCCTCCCTCCGGAAGCACAGGGCACCGCACAGAAGCACATGATGACAGCACTCAACCCGCACAGAGCTATAGTTTATTCAGCAGTATGGGGAAATGAAAAAAACGAACACAAAACCCTACTATATTTACAGTATAACAATCAAACTGTACAATCTGAGGGTTAGTATCAAGTTAGCATCCAGCATCTTTGTATTTTTTAAGTCAAGTCATCAGTAGTTAAAAACCAGTTAAATTTTTAACCCTTTGTAGGAATTGCTGAGGGAAGAGTTCAGGGGGAGAATCCATGGCAGAAAAGCCAGCAACCAGCCTTACACGTGAGAAACAGAAACATTTTTTTTCCACCCATAGCCTCTTTTTCTAGCCACCTGCTCCAGAGGAAAGTCAGTGACAAGTGGGGATACATGCTCAGTGTACAAGGTAACTCAAACGAACGGCGGTTGGCAAAACTGAGGCGGCGGGAGGAGAGGAGGCAGGAGATGACAGCCTGGAGCAAGGGGAAGGGCCTCCGGCTCCCCGCGCCAGGGCTGCTGGGTACACACCCAACCCGTCACGGCCACGTCAGACCCCCTGGGACTGGACACGAACCCATCCCAACACAAAAAGCAAATAAATAAAAATATATATTAACTCTCTCTTCGCAGGGAGCTGGGGATGGGCGTGGGAGAGGGGGAGAAAGAGGAAGAAGACCTGGTCCTTTGAAGAAGAGAGCCAATTCCGAAAAGGGGTTAAAAATAGAACACGTCTCAGAGGCCACAGCAGGTCAGAGTGGGATTTGTCTGATCTTGGCAGGGGTGGCTGCGTGGACACCAGAGTGCAGACTTGAGACGTGTGCTTGAGACTTCTGGGGGCAACTAAGCCAGCCCTGGACTCACTCTTCCTCCCCGTCCCACCCACACCACAGCAAAGAAGCGCAACTGAACACATGACTGGCCTTCCCCGTGTGGGTCAGGCAGGGAAATGAAGCACTTTTGGGTCAGCGAACTGAGCAGACGCCTGGGCTGCGGCACGTGGCCAGAGTCCAGGGAAAGGAGAGGGGCAGGGATGGCCCGGCCTCCGCCCAGGGGCACGGGTTCCCCTCAAAATGTGTTCATGCAGCATTTGGGGGTCCGGGGGCGTGGAGTCCTTCTGCCCCCTCTCCGGACGGGGCTTTTTCAGTTCCTGGGAGGGGCAGCATAGGCAGGGTGAGGAGTGCCCTCGACCTTGACGCCCTCACCATACTGAGGCCCGCCGGGGTGCAGCCTGCAGGGCTCGATGCCCTGGGTGCATGTGGCTTTGTCCTGTCCTTTTGGTGATGGCAAATGAGGGGCAGGCCCCCCAAGAGTCCCTCTCCTCCCAGAGGCACAGCAGATGGGAAACTGAGGAGAGGCTGGGAAGTATCCTGGGAGGTCCTATCCTCTTTGGGAAGGGAAAGGGGAGTCCGTTTCCAGCATATAAAAAAAATTAATCCCTGAAGTCATGAAGAGTGGAGATCCTTTTTTAAATTCTTTTTTTCCTCTTTTCTGAAAAACTTTGTCTTGGAGATGTTGGCCCCAGGGGTCCAAAGTGCAGTGAAGGGGATGGTGGGGGAGGGAGTTGGCACTAGGTGGCCTTGGGTGGGGTGGGGTGCCCCTCCCGGCAAGGCCCAGGCTCCTCAGATGGACGTTTCGTCGCTGCTGCGGGCAGGCGGTGGGGAGCGGGGGCAGGATAAAGCACAAGACAGGAGTGGGGGCATGAGTGCAGCTGGGGAAGGTAAGGGAGCCTCAGGGTGTAGGAACCACCGGCCCAGGGTTAATGCAGGAAGTTAAAGAAGAGAAATCTGGAGAGGCAGGAAAGGAAAGTGACAGAAAAGGCAGACAGGGGTTAGTCGGAGCAGAGAAGACAGTGAGAAGCTTTCACCAGGAGAAGGAAACAGGAAAGCAACCAACCCCAGCTCCCCACCCCCCCCTCGCTTGGCCTGATGCAGGCTGAGCTGACCCCATGGGCCACCATGGTTTGTGGGCACGTCACAGTAAGAGAGCTGGGCTACGCCAGCCCATTCGTCCCCCGACTGCCTACCAGAGCAGCCTGGGGAGGCCTGGAAGCGGCTCTGAGCCCAGCCGGGGCCTCTGTGGGGTGCACCCTGTCCCACCCAGCCAGCCCCACTCACTCGGAGCCCGACGAGTCCTCATCCACCGTGCCCGCCTTGATACTCATGGCGATGGGCATGACCCCGTTCAGCTGCTCCTGGAGACTCTGCCGGGGTGGAGGGCGGGGAGGGGGCCCGCCCCGGCTGCCCTCGCTGGCTGAGGAGCCCCTAGAAGACCCTGTGCCTTGCTCCAGGGGGAGCCGTAAAAGGCTGCTCTTCTCACTGATGGTGGGCAGACACTTCTTCTTGAGGATGCCTGTGGGCCGGGGGAGCAGGCGCCATGAGAAGCAGGTGGGGGGATCATGGGGCTGCTCTAGGGAGCCCTACCAGCCACAGGGCAAATGTGAGGTGTGAGGCTGCCCAGTGGGGGAGCATGGCAGCTGGGCATGCCCCACTCACCTTTGTGAGGTTGGGCAGAGGGGCCTGGAAGGGGGCCAAGGGACCCCTCCCGAGGCAGGGCATCTCCATTCTCCCATGGGCGCTCCTCAGAGGCCCCATTGCCACTACTCTCCTTTGTTGTGGTCCCAAAGTCTCCTGGCCAGGGGGCCTTCCCGGGCCCTGGGCCCCCATCTGGTGGAGAAAGGAAGTAGGTAAGGCCCAGAGAAGGCAGACAGCTAGGAAAGTCACCACCCGAGGAATCCCTGCCTCTCTGCCCTCCCACTGCCCCCTCAAAGGCCACAGCCCTGGCGCTGGCCCACCCTTGGGGGTACTGTGCAAGGGCAGTCTCTCAGCGCCAGGCCCCAGCAGGCTGTCCCAGCCCGGCTCTCCAGGGAAGACGGCCTCTTCCTCCTCCTCCTCTTCCTCCTCCTCGCTGTCTGATGAGTGAGTAGAGGCATAGGAACCACTCTGGTCATCTTCCAGGGACAGGTCACTGTCAGAGTCTGTGTCGGGGTCTGGGAGATGGGGGAGAGATCAGGGCTGACACCTGCACACCTTCCACAAAAGCCATGCAGCTGTCCCCCACTGGCCACCAGGAGCTTCCTTTCTCACCATGCTGCTGGTCCTGACCTTCCAGGAATAGGCTGCCCGGGTCCCCCAGGCCAGGGGGCCCTTGGCCAGGGTTCAGTGTAGACTCTTCCCTGAAAAGACAAGACGACGCTGGAGGGGTCAGCCCAGCCCCTTGCCCAGTGTCCCGTTCTTTTCTCTCTCCTAGGTTTCCCAGGCCCTGCCCCGTGCCCCTCCTGCTTCTAATTTAAGCTGCCACCCGTGTCAGCCATCCTGTATGCTATTCAACTCCCAGTAGATGGCTGGCCTGGCTTCCAGCATGGGTGGTGCTCTTCTCCCCTTGCCGACGCCCCCAACACCAGCACTCACCTCAGCAAGAAGGGGATGTAGCTGGGCTGACTCTTGCCCGAGCGGCTGGCACTATGCAGAGAGCCGGCTGAGTCTCCATAGGGCTGGTACAGCCGCCCATCCGCATAGGGGCTGGGGCAGTTGTAGGACTAGGCAGGGAACAGAGAGATCAGTAAGTGGGGGAGCAGCATGGGGTGGCCCCAGGATGGGGGGGTGGAAGGGTCGAGGGAGCTTGCCCTAAGGCCTACCTCCCACACACCCAGGTCTGGAAGAGAGAGACCCCACATCTCAGCTGCCCCCCATATCAGGGCCCAGTAGTGGTTGTAACTCTGCTGTAGCTGTGCCAGCCCTGGGCACCCCAAGTACCCTGGACTTGGCTACATGACAGGGCGTCCTGGTAAAAAATGACCTCCCAAGAATGTGCTGGGAGATAGAAAATTTACCAAGATGCGCCAGGGATTCTGATGTTGGGTATCCGTGACTGCATCACCTGTCTGGCCCCTTCCCCAACTTATTCTTCCTAGCTCCACTCCCATCTCTCCTGAGTCAAAATCCTCCTCCCCACCCCCAAATCCCACTCTTCCCAGGCCACACATACCATTTTCCCACCCCTCCCTCCTTCCAGAAAAGGATGTAAGGATGAAGAAAAAGTGGGGCCCAAAGCACAGAGAGCGAGCTCCCTGGGGCTCCCGCCTCTTCCTCCCGGCCCCAGAAATCATCCACCTCCCCGGTCCCCGGCTCCCTCACCGAGGTCAGGGTGGACTTGGTGGTCAGCGCAGGGTCGGGGCTGGGTTTGCGGCTGCAGGCAAACTTGAGTGCTTTCCGGACCTCCTTGCTAAGCACCACGTAGGAGAGGAAGATGAAGGGGCCCTGGCAGGCAACAGGCAGCGGCTGTCTAAGTGCCCGTCTGGGCACCCCACGGCCAGGCCTCACCTCCCACCCCACGGGGTGCAGCCAGGTACCTGGACGCAATTGCAGGCGGCAAAGAGGTAGTGGAAAAGGAGGGTGTCACTGTTGACAGAGAGCAGCGCCAGCAGCCACGTGGCGCTCAGCAGCAGGAGGACAGCGAAGGAGGGCCGCAGGCCCGAGCTAGAGAGGGGGAGGCTGTGAGCCCGGCCCAGAGGTCCCCTGCGCCCTTGCCTGCCCACTGCCTGCTGCCCAGGCACCCACACCCCATACTCACACGGGGCCTTTCTTCTCAAAGCCCTGCCGCTGGGCAGCACAGGAGGCCCGGGCTGCCAGGATGTACAGGAAGACACTCATCTAGCGGGAGAGGGGATGGGGGAGGGGGGTCATCAGGGGACAGACAGCTTCTACCCCACCCCATGGGGGCCCAGCAGTTGCACCATTCTTACAGGGGGTCCTGAGGACATACGCAGCCTGCTCGCCCCCAGCCCACTTTCTAGCACCTACCGAGACCGCGAAGGCCACGGGGCCAGCAAAACTCCAGATGAGCGTATCGTAGACGGAGAGCCAGCAGAAGTCAGGGTTCCCATAGCCCTCAGGGTCCAGGCCCACGGCTAGACCTGGGGGTACGGTGACAACAGCAGGGGAAGGGGTGGTAGGACCTCGGGAATCAGTCAGGTGTCATGTGGACCCACGGGCAGGCGCCGAGGATGAAGGGCTCCACCCACCCTGTGTTCCTGTGACCATGCTGACCCTCTAGGACGGGGGACCCAACCCCTGGTGGGAAGCCTCAGGGGCTGAGAGGACGACTTGGCCTGGGGCATGGGGATGTGGGTGGGAAGAGCGTGGCATGAAGGTGGACCCCGGGCCTAGAGATGTAGAGCCTCGGGCCCGGGAAGGAGGTGGGGGTACCTGTGATGAAGGCGGGCACGCCCCAGCCCAGCATGTAGTAGAAGCGCATGGGGCCGGCGTTGACGTCGCGCACCTCGGTGAGCGCCCGGTACAGGTGCAGGGCCTCCAGCAAGGCCCAGGAGAAGGTGCAGAGGTACAGGAAGTGCAGCAGGATGGCGATGACTGTGCAAGCAAACTGGGGGCCCGGCCACGCCAGGTCAGTGACTGGGGCACCCCCAGGGCACGGATTTCATCTTCTCAGGCAGTAGGGGAGGGCTGGGGTGTTGGGGGTGCTTCAGGAAGTGTGGGCCAGAGGGAGGTACTTCTCGGGTGCCAGGGAAGTGAGGGGGAGCCCGAGAAGAGGAAACTGTGGGCTGGGAGCTGGGCTGCGTTCTCTCAGAGCCCCTGCTGCAGAAGCAGGGACCGGGGCAGGGAGCTGGGGAGGACTCCTAGGGAGCCGAGAGGACTGGCAGTTGTGGACAGTTTCTGGGTGAGGAGAGACATCTTACAGGGAGGTCAGCCTGGTTGATTCCTAGGAGGAAGACCAGCTGCGCCAGGCCCAGAGCAGCAGTCAGGTTCCGTCGGATGCCGTGCTGGTTGGAGCGCAGGGCACGCAGGATGGTGAGGAAGAGGAAGGCGAGCAGCAGGGCAGCCAAGGTGACCCCTAGGGTCACGTATGTCAGTGTCTTCAGCGGCAGGATCTCCCCATTCTGCGGGGCAGGTGGCAGGAGGCCAGGAGAATTAGGAAGGGCGGGGCCTGAGCCTCCAGCCCAGGGCCCTGGGCCCCCACCCCTAGCTCCACGGCTGCACCCCCCACCCCAATGTGGGTCCAACCTCCCGCCGGGACACGTCCATGAGCACGGCGAAGCTCGTCATGTGGTTGCACTGGCAGCTAACGTGGCTCTCGTTGCGGAAGACGACCTCGCAGCCTCGGGCTGACCAGCCACCAGTGCCACTGACCCTGCGGGAGGGAGGCAGGGTCAGGAGACAAGGAGGGTAAGGCACCCAGGGGCCTGGCTCTCCGCCCAAAGCCTTGGGAGTAGGGCAGCGCAGGCTCACAGGATGGAATGGTTCCAGAAGACGCAGATGGGCTTGGTGCGCTCCTCCGTCTCCAGCAGCCGGAACTGCACCGTGACCGGCTTGTCCAAGGCTCGGGGCAGAAGCTCCTCATCGTCATGGACGCTGATACTCACCACAGGCGTGTTGATGACTGGCCGTTTGGGGACTCTGATGAGGAACAGGCAGGCGTATGGTCACTAGGGCAGTCTCGGGGATACCCCCAGCCCCCGGCCTCTCTCTATGCCTCATGGCTTGGCCGCCCAGCCTGCACCCCCAGGTCCCCCTTGTCCCCTCGGCGGCTCACCTCAGGCTGCGCTTGTCCGGGTCGTAGTTATGGGGCAGCAGCCCGGCCAGAGTGCGGTAGATGATGACACTGGCCACGGCCTCACCTTGGCTCAGCTCTGGGTGCCGCCGCTGACGCCGGGCCAGCTCCTCTGGCTCCTGGGCCTCTCCGGGGCCCGCAGGCCGGACCACAGTGGCTGTTTCTGGGATCAGGACACTATCCACTCAGCTGGGCCCTGCACAGATGCCCCAGCCTGGCCCCTGGCCCACCCCATAGCTCCCCACTGACCTCGAAAGACAGAATCAGGCAGAATGACCGTTGTCTCCAGGTCTGGGGGCCGCTCCCCCCGCAGCGCCTCGTAGCGGGGCAGCTTGGCCCCAGCAAAGTTCCCCTTGTCCAAGCGAACTACAGAGATGACTAAGGAGAGGGTCACAGGTCAGACCCTGGGGCTGGCACGTAGGCCCCCAGCACAGCCACTCGTGCCCGGGATTCTGTGCACAAACCCCGCCCTGACCCAGCCTCACCAATGTTGGGCGTGACAATGGTGAAGGGGTTCAGGTAGGTGTGCCGCATGTTCTGAGCCAGGGCGCTGGCATAGGCCTCATAGTGCTGGAGCAGCCAGGCGGTGCCTCCCTCCGTCTGCTGGATCAGCTCCCAGTGCCGCTTGTTGGCCGCGTCCAGGAGGGCACTGCCCACCCGCAGCAGGTTCTAGGGTGGGAGTGGTCACGCGTATGGCCCCACACCTCCTCATCCCCCCACCAGGCCCACCTGTGCCCCGCTCAGCCCTGGCTACCCCCGCCGGCCACCCACCCGAACCACGCCCCTCCCTCAAACCTTCCCTCCTCCTCTGCAACTAAAAGCTTCGGGGCCCTGGGCCTGGACCCCTACGTAGGTACTAGATGCTCATTCCTCCCCACTGTGGCACAGTGGGCAGGGCCCCTGCTCCGAGGAACCTGGTCACACCAGGCCCCAATAACAAACATTAGTTTCTATCAACACCTTACTAGGAAAAGGGCTGGAAAGAGTTGCTCTAAATTCCACGGCTCAAGGGAGCTCCTGGAGGCCTCATGCCAGCTTGGAGGTCCCTCCACAAAGGCAGGGATGGCCCCCAAGTTGCCCCAGGAACAGGCTCACTCACCATGACCCCCATCTAACCAGCCAGCCCTGCCCCAGCCAAGCCCCACCTCGGTGAAGTGCACATCCTGTGTGGCGGACAGCCCAAAGCCCCGCTGGGCGCTCTCGTGGGCCAGCAGCCGTGTGGCCAGCTGGTAGGCCACCTTGACGTCGCTGCCGAAGTAGCCAGCCGTGTGCTGTGTGGCATTGCGCAGGAGCAGGGCCAGTCGCTGGGAGCGCCCCGAGTCCAGACCCGACTCGTTCCGCTGCAGCCGCTCGGCCTAGGATGGAGCCAGACAGGACAGGGAGCAAGGGAGGTCAGCACAGGAGGGCAGCAGTGAGGTCCCCAGAGGGCAGAGCTGGAACTCGGGAATAAAAGGGCCTCAGGAAATGGGAGAAATGGCCACTCTGGGTGGAGGCCCCAGGAGGCAGGGGCTGGAACTCCAGAAGCCCCTTTCTCAAAGCTGACAGCAGGGAGGGGAGAGAGGAGCTAGAGATGGGGAGGTTCACTTACAAAGCCCTTCAGCTCTGAGAAGGTGACTGATGTGCAGTTGAAAAGGTTTGGGGGGAGCCACCCCCTGTGCTCATCACAGTGGCGCACGGCGGTCCCTAGGGGAAGGAAGCCCAGAGGGCAGGCCTCAGGAGAGACACAGGAGGCTTCCGGGACCTGCCTGAGTTCCTGGGGGCCAGCACCTCATGTGCCAGAGACAGGAGACAAGCAAACAAGGGCCCTGCCCTCCTGTAGCCCAGGTGAGAAGAAGAAGACAGGTGTAGAGAACACTAGAGCCAAGACCTCTGCAAGATCAGCCCAAATGAGGACTCTAGAAGCACGGGGCACGTGTTCTCCTCGAGCCCCCAGACCTCACTGCCCCTCTGCAGCCACCACTTTGGGATCTCTGCCCCCCTCTGCTTACGAACTCTGTTGGTCATCGATCCAAGGACCAACACCAGCCCCCGTCCCTGGGCTGTGTCCCCCGGAATAGCATCTGACGGCCCCTGCTCCCCAGACTGCCTTGCTAGTAGCATAACTCCCATTCCGGGGGGCGAGCTGCGGACGGGAACTCTGTGTGAGTCATCTCCGAATCTCTAGCACCCAACCCCGCGGCAGGCACACTGCAGGTTTGTCAGCATTTTTTATAAGAGCTCCAAGATGCAGGTGCCCTTCATCTGGGCAACCCTGGGAGCAGAGGCACAGTGCGCCCAGGAAGGATGGGACACGGAGTCTCCAGGACCTGAAGACCAGAGAGAGGTGCCAGGATTTGCAGCCAGGGGCTTCCCACCCTTGTCCCAGAGATGAGAGGCTAAGTCCACAACATCACATTCTAGCTTCCAGCACCTACCAAAGGAGCCTTTCGGGCAGGGGGCAGCAGCAGGCAGCCCAAAGCGGGTACGGGGCCACCAGATCCCAGCCTCGATGGCCCGTGGGCAGCTGTCATAATTCACTGCAAGGAAGCACACAGGGTCACCCGGGGCAGCTGTCCTTCCAGCCCTCCCTCAGCAGCTTCGGGCCGGCAACCAGCCCCTGCTCCTGGACTCCCTGGGACGCCAGGACCGAGCGCACAGCAGGAGAGCCACCGACCCATCATAGGAAGCCTACCTTCACAGCCATTGGTGGTGACCTCAGCAAAGGGGTTGTCACAGCGGTCACACTGGCGCCCAATGACGCCTGGCTTGCAGGGACACTGGCCGTCCTCAGGGTCACAGACGCGGGACAAAGAGCCCGTGGGGTAGCAGTCGCAGAGGAGGCAGGTGGGGCTGCCAGGGGGCCGGTAGTGGTTCTCCTGAGAGGGAGGAGGGAGGACATGGGTCACTGGCTCAGGTTCTCTCCAGGATGCTCATGGGTCCTTTGGGCTGTGGCCCCTCTAGAGGGAGGCTCACTGAATTCAGGTCCCCCTGGGAGTGGTATTCAAAATATTTAGAGGTGCTTGGGTGGCTCAGTCGGTTGAGCGTCTCTCTTCGGCTTGGGTCATGATCCCAGGGTTCTGGGATCGAGTCCGGCATTGGGCTCCCTGCTCAGCGGGGAGTCTACTTCTCCCTCTGCCCCTACCCCCACTCCTGTGAGCACGCACTCACTCTCGCATGCGCTCTCTCTTTCAGAAAAATAAAATCTTAAAAAAAAACTTAACTGGTAATGATTTGTAGTGAGGCCCATCAGTGAGACACCAATCGATCCAAGTGGGTTGCAAACACCAGTACAGCTGGCCTAGAGCTCACTGGTAAAGTACTGGTCCTGGGTCCCCCCAAACCGCAGACATACAAGTGCACGTGGCCACTTGCGTCCCCTCCCACCCCCCACCCCCCATCAGAGTAAGGGCACAAAGTCCTGAGCTCTCTGCAGGTAGGCTTTCTCCACTGCCTCCCCTCAACGGCCCAGGTGGCTATGTGGAGGCCCAGGTTGGGGCTGTCACCTTGCAGTGGCACTCGCCGCTTGTCTTGTTGCAGTCTGGGTCGAAGCCTTTGCCGACGTCACAGTTACACGGGCCGCACGTGGGATGTCCCCACCAGCCTCGGGGGCAAGGCTGGTCAATCCTGCAGAGAGGGGCCCAGGCAGACATGAGCCCCCTCTGCCACCCCCGTCTGCTGCAGCCGTGTGTGGCCCTTCTGACTGTGGCTGTGGCTCAGCCCGGTTCCCGGGGCTCTGAGAGACACCCCAGAGACAGGCTGCGGCATGCCCCGGTCCACTTACCTGGTCTCACAATATGGCCCAAGGTAATTCTGGGGACACTCGCAGGTGTAGCCGTGGGGGGCGCTGGGCTTTCGGATACACATGGACTGATGCTCACATGGGTTCAGGTCACACACGTTAGTACAGTTGTCGCCATAGTAACCTGGGACCGTAAAGACAAGAGGCTCAATCCCCACCCTGCACTGGCACTTTCTATAAACTTGCCTTCACTCCACCTCCTTCCACCTGAGAGTCCTACCAGCTGGCTGTAGCTTTGTAGTGCGGGAGACAAGGCTCCGAGAGGTCACGCGACTGGCCTCAGGTCACACAGCAGAGCCGAAGTGAGACCCCGGGCACCCGCCCACCTCCCCATTTCCCCGGATCCCTGGCACACCTGGATCACAGCTGCAGGAATAGCTGTCCCAGTCATCACTGCAGTAGCTGTTGGCAGGACACGGATTCGAGTCACAGGGGTCTGGCAGGCTGCAGCCTGGCTCCACATTGATGCTTTCCCCGCGGCTAGGATCCAGACCGCTAACCCCCTCGGGCGTCTCGCTTACCCTCACACCCTGGGAGGGACAGAAGCCATGTTGGCCCTCCCTAGAGCAGGCCTCCAGGTGGGGAGGATGGGAAGGCAGAGGGGGACGCTCACCTGCAAACAGCCTCGGAAGCCGCGGGCCACACCGCTGGCCGGCCCAGGCACTCCCCCGACCGTAACATTGCTCAGGTGCAGCCCGTGCAGCCGGGGGCCCAGGTTGCCCTCTGCCCGCTGCTGCCCGTAGTCGAAGGACAGGATGGCATGGCCGGGGCCCCCACTGGCTCCCAGTGCCAGCTGGGCATGGTGCCAGTCGCCGTCATTGGCCCGGCCTGGCTCCAGCTGGAGAGACGAGGCCTGGAGCCCTGTGCCCTCCACACTCAGCACCACGTGGCCTTCCCTCAGCTTCACCAGAAGAAAAGAAAAGAAGGTCAGCAGCCTGCTTTCATCGGCTCTTCCAGCCCACTGTCCTCCTCCTGTCCGGACCACCAAACCCATCCTAGGGCCCAGCGGAGGCCACAGAGGAAAAGGTATTATTTCCCTCGGGGCCAATAGATGGCAGCAGTGATCCAACGAGCAGCTCTAGCTGCCTCTTTCTTGGGGAGAGAAAAGACCCCGCCCAGCCCTCTCTGACCAGCCCCCTTGGAGGCTACTGCAGCCCTGGTCAGGGCCCACCTGCCCCCTACCCGTCCCCGCATCACCTGCAGGGTGATGGTGCTGCGCCCCCTGGTGACAGCCTGCAGCAGGACACCGTTGGCCTGGCGTGTGCGGAACATGAGGCTGAGGTGCCAGGGCTGGGAGATGGGCAGTGAGAGGCCGTGCCAGGCCACCAGGCTGCTGCCCAGGAAGCGCTGCGGGTTGGCCATTTCTGGGGAGGCAGATAAAGGCAGACTCTGAGGGGTGGAGCAGCCAAGTGCCGCAGGGGGTATGATGCTCAGGGGTGGTGGTTCCATGGGAGGCAGGGCACTGCCTCTCCTAGTGCCCGCTCCCCTCGTTGGCCCCGCCCTCCAGAGCACTTACCTGTCCTGGGCCCGCCCCACACTGTGCCCAGGCCTGCCTCTGACTGGGTCCTTTGTCTCCAGTGCTACCCTCTCGGGGCTCTGCCCAGACACGCTTTTCCACCCACAGCCCAGCTTGGCTGGGCCCTGCCCAGTGCCTGCCCGGACCCTGCCAGTGTTCCCAGCATTGGTGACAGCTCTCGGGCCTTGGCCTCTGGTGGCTGCCTCTCCTACCCTGGGCACAGCTCTTGCCCCCGAAGCCCAGAGGACACTCGCAGCTGAACGCGTCCCACTGGTTCACGCAGGTGCCCCCGTTGTTGCAAGTACTGCTGTCGCACACGTTCTTCTTGGCAGGGCAGCCTAGAAGGGAGAGAAAGAGGCTCGGCTCGGGGCTCCAAACAGAAAACCTGCTGCTGGAGGGGCCTCTGAAACCCCCAACACGTCCCCATACCGGGCATAGCCCTCCTTTCTGCCCGGGGCTCCTGGCCTGGCCCCTACCCCAGGCTCGCATACCAGGCACGGTGCCATTGTTGGCGATGAAGTCGGCCATGTCCACGTGCCGGCTGTCCACCTGCAGGTTCCTCATGCAGCCCACGAAGTGCCGTGTGCGGACCGGGAAGCTCTCTGGCAGGTCGGGGACCCCACCCAGCAGCAGGGGCCCTGTCAGATCCAGAGACCTGGCGGCAAAAATGGTGGCAACATGAGGCACCATGGGGGGCCTTCTGGCTCTTCCTTCTCCCCTCTCCCTGCCACAGGCCAGAGTGTGGAAGGGCCAAGGCAGGAGCCCAAGGGGCTCTGAAGAACAGCACAGGGGAAGGGAGGCACCCCGACCTGGAGCTACTCTCATCTCATCCCCACCTCTCCTCCAGACCCTGCTCTAATCCCCTAATCTTGCGCTTCTCCCGCGACCCCCACCCCTGCAGAAGGCTGAGCAGAGGCTAAGGGAAGCAAGGTGAGGGAGGGCCCCCATCTAGAAGGCTTTCCATTTCTAGGGCCCCGAAGGCCCACCCTTTCAACCTTCCCTCCCCACCTGGCCCCACGCCGTGCCCCATGCCCCAGCCCTCTCCCCTGCTCACTTTTTGCTGCCACCCTGGGTGCCCTGGGCAGCGCAGGAGTAGTTGCCCAGGACAGCTCCAAAACGCAGGGCCACCCCTGTGTCGCAGCCATCCACGGTCACCACAGCCACCTTCTGTTCCGAGGGGCCCTGCGGGAGCCCCGTCTGACCTAACAGTGGCTGTGGACAGAGAAGGGCGGAGAAGGGGCGCCGTGAACAAGGAGCCCACAAGGTTCATGGGCCAGGCACAGAGACACCAGCAGCTGCTGACTCCCCTTTGTACACACGTGTGTGGATATATACACACGTGCACATACAGCATGCTCACGTGACATACGTGCTTAACTGCCTTCCTCGACATTCACTGGAGTTCGTGCCTAACAGGACGCGGAGTATCGAGCACTACTTGGTGGCGGAAGGGGAACAGCCCAGCCAAGTGGCAAGTTCGCACCCCCCTCCCTCCCTTTCAGCCAGAAGTGCCATGACCAGCCCCCCGGATGAAGTGCCACCTTGGTCTGAGCACCTGAGCCAAGGACAGAGCCCTGCGACCCCTGACCCCCTCTGACACCCACCTTATTGTAGTACTTCAGCTGCACTGTGTGCCACTGGCCATCACTGACCCCTCCGGGCACGAACGGGGACACGGTGGTGGTCGACTCCCCTGAGGAAAGGACCCAGGTAAGCTGGGACACCAGATGAGGGCTGGGAATGGGGAGGGTGTGCTCATGGTGGAACCAGACCCAGGTTTGGCTAGTGGGAGTGTGTGACTTGGAGTCGGGGGCCAAGACACCTAGGGCCTTTGGGGGATGGGCAAGGACATGGGGCAACCGGGGTCACCTGCAGAGAAGGTGAGCTGGACCTGCTCCTGGATCACCTCGAGGGCCACAAAGTCGTGCTTCTCGTTGAAGCGCCCGTTGTATAACAGCAGCCCATCACGCTCCTTGGTGGCAAACCTGAGCAGGAGTTGGGGATGGGGGCAAGGAATGGGGCACCCACCTAACCCCAACCACCCCAGCCACCTAACTAGCCCCTGATCTTACTCAGGACCCTCCGGAGGGCTGACACCTTGGCCCTTGGCTCTATGGGCCACGGAGCTAAAGTGTGGACGTTGAGCCCACACCAGAACGGAAACCAGAGCCCTGAACCCTGGCTCCCCACCCTCGAGAGTGTGTAGGAGGAGTGGTCAGTGGACCCTGGTGGGTGAGGAAGGTCTGCCGGCAAAGTGCACAGGCAACCCTAATTGCCGACCTGGCTCTGCCAACAACCTGCTCCCAGCACTCTCGCTGCCTGACCTTTCAGCCTGTCTGCAGACGGGGAGACACCCCAGGCTCCCACCGCCCTCCCTCACCCCTCCCAGTGCCCGGCCACTCACGAGAGGGCCAGGGTGAAGTGGAAGCGCTGGCGCAGGCCACGAAAGGTGATGAAGGAGCGGGCAGGGAAGCTGCGTGTGGTCACCTGGCAGTAGGGCTTCTCGAAGTCTCCAGACGGGCAGTCGCACTTGAAGCCGCCCACCAGCAGGTTGACGCAGGTGCCCCCATTCTTGCAGACACCTGGTGTGCAACGGCCTGAGCGGGCACTCACCTCGCAGTGCTCACCTGGGCAGGGGGAAAGGCAGGGTGAGTGAGTACCAAGCGCCTGAGACGGTGGAGGGGAACTGGGATGCCTCCCTGCCCAGCCACACCTCCTGTAACACTCCTGAATTCTCCCAAGCATCCTCACCACCCTCCCATTATACTGCTGCCCTGCAAGTTCCGTGAAGCTCCCAGGCCCTTCTGTACTCCTGGCTGGGGCTCAAGCACACGGGCCCGCCGGGGGCCCCGGTCATAAGGCCCAGGTCCTAGTTAGCCTTTGGTGTCACGGCTACCAAGCAAGCTTGGGGGTGTTCTGTTGCCACAGGGGTGAATGTGCATGGAGGAAAGAGCCTGCAGGACAACACCAGAGCTGGTGCCAAACCCCCTTCCTCCCTCCCTCCCACTGGTGCTTTTGTCCCTGTCAGGCGCCAAGATCAGTTTCCCTCTCTGGGGATGAGACCAGACTTCCACTTGGATTGTCAGAGTTATGGGTGGGAGGGAAGAAGCTGGGGACTCCCAGGAATGGGGCGGAGAACTCCCACCCGAGCCCTGGGGTCCAGACTGAGGCCCCCTGTGCACTTGGGAGATGCTGACAGAGTGGGGAACTGAGCCTTGGGAGCAGACCAGGATTTCAGTGGAGGAGCTGAAAATTCCAACAACATCAGATGGGAAAATCCACCCCTTTCTCTCCCTCCCCATTCCCAGATTCTAGAGATAGGTTCTCAGCTCCTGTGCCTAGTGACTGGCTCTTGTTTCCATGGAAACTGTTGTTCGCCTACTCTAAGCCCCCCTCCCCATCCTCTTGGACAAAGACTCCCCTCCCATCCCCCAAGCCCTCCCCTCCCTTCCACCCCCACCCACAGCAGCAGCTGAGAGGAGTCAAGTCTGGCAAGTTCTGGGCAGGAAGATGCAGCAGGGAAGGCGGTGGGGTCTGCCTGCTACTGCTGGCAGAGCCAGTGAGCATGGCTGTGGAGGAGAGAGAATAAGGCCTAACCTATCTGGGAAGGAAGGGCCCACGGAGGAGAGGAGAAGGGGGTGACCAGAGGAGAAACAGGATCCCGCAGGGCAGGGTCAGGAGCACAAAGCAGAGGCAGTGAGCCTCCCAGGGAGAGGCTGGGGAGGGAATGTGTAAAGACCCAGGTCACAGGCCAACCAGGACGCCTGACCCTTTTTCCAGCACCTGGGCAGGGGTGGAGCTATTCTGCTTAGGGTCACACAGGTACAACGACCTTCTGAAACAACCCTGCTCCACACCCAAACCCCTCGTTTCTTCTATGCCTTCCCCTGAATGCCTGGGAAGGAAAGCACTGCTTATAGCTCAGAAAGGTAACTCTCCCATACTGTATGGTGACTAACATAACATAATAAAAAATTAGTATTAAAAAGAAAGAAAGAAAGAAAGAAAGGTAACTCTCCCAGTGGTGGGAGAGACCAGGTCCCTGGCCCAGCTTCAGGGCTGGTCAAGCTGTGAGGTGAGACTCAGAACAAGCCACCTGATCCCAGGGGTCTCTTCAATCACAGCCAACGCCTTCCAAGGGCTAGCTCTTCACATGTATTAATTTAATTAGGCCTTACAACCATGCTATGATGTAAACACAGTCATTATCTTCATTCGAAAATACTGAGACACAGAGAGGTTCAGTAATTTGCCCAAGGTCACGCAACTAGTGGCAAAGCTGGACTATAAACCCAAGCGGGCTGCCTCTAGAGCGGTGCTGACCTCACTTAGCCGCCTGAGATGGGGGGCGGCGGGTTCTCGGAGAAGAAGGGCTCCCCCCTCCGCTCTCCCCAGCAGCTCGTAGACCAGCCAGTGAGTTCTGCGGCTGCCCAGCGTAACCCATACCTCCCTCTGGAAAGCGACGAGACAGCCCGGCGCTTAGCCGGGTCTGCGCCTGCGCCGCTGCGTCAGCCCGCCAGGCCACCCCGCCCCCCACCGCCGCTCACCCGTGTAGCGGTCGTGCTCACCCGTGTAGCCGTCGCGGCAGAGGCAGGTGTAGCCGCCCTCGCGGCTGCTGCAGCGCCCGTGGGGGCCGCAGGGCCGCGAGTAGCAGAGGTCCACCTCGGTCTCGCAGTAGTCGCCCGTGAAGCCGGGCGGGCAGCGGCAGCGCAGCCCCCCGACGGGGTGGATGGGCCGGAAGAGCACGGACGAGGAGGCGATGAAGGGCGCCGAGGAGTCGAAGCGCAGCACGGACACGCAGCGCATGTAGTTCTCGCACGGCTCGCGCAGGCAGATGTTGTCGTCGAAGGGCAGCACGCGCTGTGCCGAGATGGCCGTGAGCAGGCTGCGGTTGAGGTACAGGCGCTCCTGCAGGTCCTCGGAGGGCAGGAAGGGCGGCCCGCCCCCGGGGCCCGGCGGCTGGCCTACGGACAGGCTCACATTGAGGATGTGGCCGCCAGGGGCGTCGGTGTCCCGCTGCACGTTGAAGACCACCACGTGGTCTGGGGGTGTGGCCAGCGTGGCTGCGACTGCCTGGATAAAGAGACCCAGGAGGGGTGACAGGAAGCGCTCCGGCGACATGTCCTCCAGGCGCAGCGTGATGCTGTGCGTAAGCATCTCATCCGTGATGATGGTGACACGCAGCGCGCACTGGGCAGTCACGCTGTGCACGCCGTCTGCAGAGAAACGACAAGGGTCAGGACCTGACGTGCAGCTGGGGAGGGCAGGGGTGCCGAGCCATAGGCCTAGCCCTGCGCAGCCCTGGGTGGCCACTCCCGAGAAGGGAGTGGGAGCTGAGATCCAGCCCACAAACCCCTGCGTTGCCCAGATGCCACAATGGATTCCCTTTTCTAATTGGCAAAAGGCGCCCAAGAAACTACATGTATGTCTCCTGTAGGCAAGTCACACCTTGAGGGATCAGCCCCCATAGACACTAAGGGGAATCTGATTTTCAAAAGTTGTCTTTGCCCAGCTTTCCCAAAGCCCTCCGTTGGGAAGAATGGTACATTTTTCTAATGTTTGTGCACCTTTCCCTGCCCAAGCCACGAGTTTTGATCCCTTACACCAGATTCAGGGCTTCCCTTCACAAGAACCCGATTTTGCCTATGTCATACCTTTCTATAGGGCCCAGAGCACCATGAGATACCCACAAAAATAATCATCCTGCCCCCTTGGCCTCTATATCTCAACACTACCATCACCCTGACCCTGGCTATGCTCCCTCCTCCCCCACCAAGGCAGAGTGGGGGGGTGAACTGGGTCAGTGGGCCACCCAGTCCCCCTCCCACTGAGCCCCGTAGCTGCTTGGGCGCAGGCCGGCTATCCCCATAGCAACGCCCCACACAAAGCATTCTTCCCGCCCAACTCTCCAGGCTGCCGAAGATAGCCTGGGGGGGGGCTCACCCCAGGAAATCCAGCGGAGCCACCTTACCAGAGCCTGTACCACCCATTGCCTTGATGCTGTGAGGGATCTGGGGGGCAGAAAGGGAAGGGCCTGGGCAGCTCTCCAACCTGAAACCACGGAAGAGCCCCACTAGGCTGACCTCTCCTCTGGCCTTGGGCCTCCAGCTATTCATCGCCCACTTGGCTCACGCATTACCCGAATGCCTGCCACACCTGCAGGCCCCACACTCACTTATAAACAGCTAGGTGCTAACACACTCTAGTGTCTCACTCCACCCACACTCTGATCCCAGAAATACCATGCGCACCTGATGCACATATACATGGCGATGGATTTTATTTAGCTCAGAAATGAAAGCTGGAGGCCAGTGGGGAGGAGGAAATGGCTTGGCAGGGTTCTAAAAGGTATTCATACTTTTATTTATTACAATGTCCTACACATAGTAGGTGTTCAGTAAATACTAAGATGTTGATGTCTCCATAGTGAAGAAGTGGTCTTTAAAATACAGTGGGGGGGGGGGGCGCCTGGGTGGCACAGTTGGTTAAGTTTCTGCCTTCGGCTCAGGTCATGATGCTGTGGTTCTGGGATTGAGCCCCGCATCGGGCTCCCTGCTCAGAGGGAAGTCTGCTTCTGCCTCTACCTCTCCCTGCAATTTGTGCTCCCTCTCTCTCACTCTCTCGCTCGCTCTTAAATAAATAAATAAATAAAATCTTTTAAAAAATAAAAAATAAAATACAGCAGGGGCCCTGAGTTGATACTGAAAAGGACTCCCTGGCAGGAACGGGTCAGGAGATGGTGTTTCTGGGGTGGGGTGGGAGTAGGAGAGGAACCTGAAAATAGATTCTGTTTCTACGCTATACCTATTTGAGGTGGCTAACTACCCCAGGCAGCTCAGTTGAGCCTGGGAAGGCTGAAGGCAGATACCCATCTCGGCCCCGTCCTCCGTCCACCCACCTACCCTCCAGCCTCATCACCTGAGACTGCCAAAGCCCGCCAGCTCTCACCAGCAAGCTTGCATGTCATTACCCACTCTTGCTCTTCCCACTCCTGTCTATAGCCACCAGACATGCTGAGCCTTCCCACCTGGCCTACCCAGACGCCAGCCCACAGTCATCCTACTTCTCTCACCTGCCCCAAGCTCACCTACACCAGGAAGCCTGCCCAGATGATGACCTCAGGCTCTACTTTCCTCCCTCTTTCAGACCACCCTGCCCTGAGGCGTGGAACTGACACAGGGCTCCTGTGTATTTGGTGTCTCTGCCCAGTGATTCCTTGATGGGATAGTCTCTCCAGGCAGAAAGTGGCCCAAGAGTCCACACCAGTGCCCTTGACTGATTAGGGAAGGGAGGGGGCAGTCAAAGCCCATGAGCGAGAGAAGCCTCACCACCGCTCAAGCCCTGGGAACAAGCACTCCTCCCTGTGCCTCCCTCCTCAGTCCCAGGCCCCGCCCATGCCCCTCACCCAATATGTCTCTGTTGCTTCCCATCTGGTCTACCATCTGTGGCCACCTGCCCCCTCCTCTGTGGTCCCCCATCCCAGCAATCAACCTACTGTTCAATCCTTCCTCTTTGTTCCTCTCCCCTGCTTTGACCTGGGTCACCCCGCAGGTGCCAAGGCAGGGTGGGAACAGGGGTCCCAGGTCCCAGACTGTGGCAGATTCAGACTCCAAGCCTCTCTCCCCTGGGAGATGTGCCAGTGGAAGCTGCAGGCCTGGACAGGGTCTACCGCTCTGGGTGCTGACCGGACCATGCACAGGAGCTCCTGTGTGTCCCAGCAGAGTAAGAAAAGCAGGGAGAATTGGGGCTTCAGGAGAGCCACCCAGCCAAGGGAACCAGAGAGGGGGAAGGCAGACAGGCATGAACGTGGAGACTAAACGGGAAAACAAAGATCCAGGAAAAGAGCCAGCAATGGAGAAAGTGGGAAAGGAGAGAGCCACACAGGAGATGGGGAGAGGGCCACGGAGCGGGGCAGAGCAGGAGGGCCCCCATGGGCAGGGGCAGGGGCGGGAAAGAAAGAGAGACAAAGAACAAGAGAAGGAAAACAAAGGGGCAGTGGGAGTCAATTCTCCCTCACCCCAGCCTCCCTGAACTTTGGGGTTGCCGTGGTGACTGCCTCCAAGGGTCAGGGCCGAGGGGACAGGATGGGGCCAGGGCTAGAGGGCCAGCCCAGGGCCTTCCCTTCTGTCCTAGGGGAGCTGTGGTCAGGGGCTCTGCCCTGGTAGGAGCCTGCAGGCTGGGCGGGGCCTCCTCAGTGTCCTGCCACTCTCACCTAGGACAGGCTGTGGGGAGGACAAGAGGAAGAGCCCCTTCTTTTCCATCCCTCCCGGCTGCTTGCTTCTACCAGCACGGAGAAGGATCTAGGATCCAGGAACTCCAGCCCTTCACTTCCTCCTGGCGGGAAACTGAAGCTTTAAGAGGCACAGAACCTTGTCCATGACCTCTAAAAGCTCACATGCCCAGGCCCCATGGCCGCCTGAGAAGTAGGGTAGGGGGCATCTGTCCAGGTAGAGCCCGCAGCGGGCTGGGGGCTGAGGCCACACCCTGCATCTGCATGCCTCTCATCCCCTCCAGGCCAGTCTCCCCGGGGTGACAGTAGAGGAGTGCCAGACTCTTCTCTTCTTCCCCTCCCTGATGTGTCTGGAGTGGGGTACCCCGGCCCATCAATCTTCAGGGTGCCCCTAACAAGGGGCCCTCATGGGGGTGCCAGTGGTTCCCAAGCTTGGGGAAGGGACCCAGCAACCTAGGGCTGGTCCCCTCCTTGCCACTCCCCACAGTTGACAGAGAAGACAGAACGCCCCCCCCCCAACTCTCCTCCCCCAACGCTCTGTCCAGGGAGTCTGCAGGCTGAGCGCTTGGCCAAGCAGCAGGAATGCCCAGCCTGGGTCCTGGCCAGGCTCCCACGCCCCAGGACTCTGTTCTCTCCCCACTGGAACAGGGGGCTGTACCCTCAAAGGCCACCAGTCCCCTGGCTCATCCTGGTCCCACACCCCATTCTGAGCCCAGGCTGGTCACAGCTAGCAAGGAAGGCCTAGCATCCTAAGAACAGCCCATGGGGTGGCAAGGGGGCCCAGGAGGCCTCAGCCTGCCCCTGGCTTCACTGCAGCCCCTCCCCCAAGCTGGACCCCGAACCATGGCCTCTGACAGTGGGGTCTGTTTGGACAGAGACAATGAGCTCTGGCTTCACTTCCTGCGGGAGCTCTGAAGGGGTAGCCAGGCCAGGCTCTTTCTGCCTGGAGGGAAAAGAATGCACTAGACAAAGTCCCCCTCAGCCAGTCTGGGGCTCAGCCGGGAGCCAGAAGGGGCCAGAAGAGGCCCGACTGCAGGGTCCCGACCCCTCGGCGGCAACCCTGTGCCCCATCGCCCTCTGCTCTGTCAGAAGCCTGTTATGAGATCACAGGAATAGCCTGCCGGGCATGAAGGGGTGCTGAGGGGACCAGCTCGCCTCCCCCCCCCAACCCACACACCACCGTCCTCTCTACCCCTCCCCCAGCTCTCCTGGCCCCCTAGTCTTCCACGCGCCTTTTTTCACAATCTTGGCAGCCAGAGCCAGGGCAGCCTCGCAACACTTCCCCTGCCACGTCACAGGGTGGTAGGCAGGGGGCAGCCAACCAAAGCAGCCCAGCCCAGCCTGGGGCGGCAGGCGGGGCCTCCACCAGCTGCCAGGATTCCTAGGGCTCCTTCCCAAGCTGTTTCTCACCCCTCAACCTCTGTGCCAGGCCCTGGGCAAGAGAGGCGGGTCAGTGGTTCCTCCTTGGACGGCTGCCCGGGCCCTCCCCCAAGGGGCACCCCCGCCCAACACCACCTGGGCCCTTCCTTACCTGACACCAGCACGCTCATGATGGCCTCCAGAGGACGGTTGTTGTCCAATGCCCGGCTCAGCCTCAGTTCGCCCGTCGAGGCATTGAGCAGGACCAGGCTGAGTTCATTCCCCCGCTCAAAGCTGTAGGTCAGGCTGTCTGAGATGTCAGGGTCGTGGGCAGGCACGCGGCCAATGGCACCCCCAGGGAAACTGCTTGAGCGGTTGGTGACATAGTTGTTGAAAAGGATCTCAAAGTTGCCCAGCACTGGTGGGTTGTCGTTGCGGTCAAGCAGGCGGACGTGGACTGTGGCCCGGCTCACCAGGGGAGCCGACGTGGCCTGGATGACCAGAATGTATTCGGGCCGGTCCTCGTAGTCCAAGTCCACCAGAGCAGTCAACTCCCCAGAGAAGATGTCCAGTTGGAAGACCTCAGGGATGTTTCCCTCCACGATCTGGTACATGATCTGGGCGTTGGTGCCTTCGTCAGGGTCGGTGGCTGTGACGCGGGCCACGGCCAGCCCAATGGGGCTGTTCTCTTCCACAAACACGTCAAACTCGTCCTGCTCAAAGACAGGGGGATTGTCGTTCACATCCAACACGGTGACCGACACTTCCATGGGCGTGCGGGCTGGAGGCATCCCCTTGTCCACCGCATACGCCCGCAAAACGTATTGGGCCACGTTCTCACGATCGAGCCTCCGAAGCGTTCTCACGATGCCTGACGTGGACTCTACGATGAAGTCACCATCTCCATCATCGCCCCCTTGGAAGGTGTAGAAGACCCTGCCATTAAGGCCAGAGTCACGGTCAGTGGCTGAGATCTGCAGGACACTGGTGAAGGGGGGCACATCCTCATAGACGCTGCCCTGGTAGGAGTCGCGCAGGAACTGAGGGGCATTGTCATTCACGTCATTCACCAGGATCTCCAGGTAGGTTGTGTCAGACTTCTGGGGAATGCCATTGTCCCGGGCAGTGATGGCCAGGGTATAGGACACTTGGTCCTCATAGTCTAGCTCAGCCTGGGTGGTGACAGCCCCCGTGTCTGCATCAATGCGGAACTGGGGGATGCTGTCCTCCATAAAGTAGGTGATGCGGGCATTCTCGCCTGTGTCCTCGTCCGTGGCACTGATCAGCACCACCGTGGTGCCTGCTGGCCGGTCCTCGTTAACGTTCACCGTATAGTGGGAGCTCTGAAAGACGGGACGATGGGTGTTGGCATCAGTGACATTCACTACCACCTGTGCCGTGTCCTGCCGCGTGCCGTCGGAGGCAGTGACCGCTAGCACATATTGCCGCTCAAGTTTGTAGTCCAACGGCAGAGCGAGCGACACCAGCCCACCACCACTCTGGCTGGTGATGGAAAAGCGGTTGCGGGTGTTGCCGCTGGTGATCTGGTAGGTGATGACACTGTGGGCATCACGGTCCACAGCCGACACTGTCACCACGCTGGTGCCCACGGCCGCATCCTCATTGAGTCTCACCGTGTACTCTGGTTGGGTAAAGGTGGGGTTGTTGTCGTTGACATCCAGGATGGTCACACTGACGCTGGCTGAAGCAGTGAGCATTGGGGTGCCATGGTCTCGGGCTTCCACCCCAAAGCTATAGAAGTCAACCTCTTCCCGGTCCAGTTCAGCTGCCACAGAGATCCAGCCTGTGCCATTGTTGATGGCAAAGGGGAAGTCATGCCCAACCCCAGCAAGGCGGTATTCCAGGCGGGCATTGTCACCAGCATCAGCATCAATGGCCTGGACATGGAGAACCAGGTAGCCTAAGGGGACACTCTCCAGCACAGTAGCCTGGAAGGGGGTACTGACAAAGATGGGGGCATTGTCATTGATATCCAGGACCTGCACTGTCACCAGGCCAGAGACGTTAGATAGCGGGGGGCGGCCACCATCCTGTGCCCGGACCCGCAGGGTATATTCCTTGGTCGTCTCATAGTCAAGAGGGCTCACCACATCCAGAGCCCCAGTCTGAGCATCAAGGTAAAACTGTCCCCGAGCATTGCCACTCATGATGCTATAGTGCACCAGGGCGTTACTGCCCTTGTCTCTATCTGAGGCTGTGACCCGGAGCACCGGGGCCCCCGGGGTCACATCCTCGCGCACCTGGACCACGTAGCGCTTCTCACTGAACTGAGGGGCGTTGTCATTGTCATCCTCCACAGACAGGAACACAGCGGCTGTGGCACTCCGTGGACCAGGGTCCCGACCCTGGTCACTTGCCTCCACTGTCAACTGGTAGGATTCTACTTCTTCCCTATCCACAGGGCCACGGGTTCGGATCACCCCAGAGCGAGGGTCAATCTCAAAGATTTCTGAGGGGCTGCCGCCAGGCCCCTCCAATAGGCGGTACAGAATATTGGCGTTGGGAGGGGCATCGCCATCTGTGGCTCTGACAGTGAGCACCTCATAGCCAACCTCCAGGTTCTCCCTGAGGCTCTCCTTGTATTCCTGCTGCTCGAAAACAGGGTCGTGATCATTGGTGTCAGTCACCAAGATGGTGAGTGTGGCCAGGGCACTGCGTCGGGGCATGCCATGATCCTGCGCCGTGACCCTGAAGACATGGGTGCTCTTGGTCTCACGATCCAGCTCCTCGGCTGTGGTTACAGCACCCGTGATTGGGTCCAGAGAGAAGAAATGTTTGGAGCGGCTATCAAAGAGGGCATCCATGGTGTACTCAAGCCGGCCTGCCTCACCTTCATCTGGGTCAATGGCCCGCAGGGATGCCACCGGGGTACCCGCTGGCTGGTTCTCAGGCACTGTGGCCTGGTAGCTGGGGGGCTGGAACTGGGGGGCTGTATTCACATTCCTTTTCCGACGCCCGCCCATGGACTCTTCTGTTGACCTTTCCCCTGCCCTGAGCCCTGGGGTCTGCACCAGCTTGCAGGACTGGCATCTCAGTCGTGGAGCCTTTAAGCACAGCTGTTCCTGGGGCAGGGTGAGCTTGCCCTGTGGGGAGAGGTGGCCTCCAATGCCCAGGAGGCGACAGCTCCATGGGCAGCCTTCTGGGGCTGGCGGCAGAGGGATGTGGGCTCCGGATTCTGGACACCAGACCCTTAGACCGTCGTGGTGGGGCACCAGGTGGCCAGTCAGCTCTGTCCCTGCATCCCTGCAGCGGCTGGTGTAGAGCCAGAGGTTGGAGGCTGAGGCTGGACAGAGCCAGCCCACGGGGGCGCAGGCCCCTGAGGAGCCACGTCCCCCGGACCCCAGGGAACGACAGGGCCCCACTTGGTCTCCCAGCAGTGGCGGCAGCAACAGCAGCAGCAGCAGCAGCAACAGCAGCGGCGGCGGCGGCGGCGGCGGCAGCAGTGGCGTTGGAAGGGGGGCGCGGGCTGCCCGGCTCTGCATCTCTCCCTGCTCCCGGCCGGCCGGGTCAACGGCGGCGGCGGCTCCTCCTCCGGCTCCAGCCGGCCCCGCCGCGCCTCATGCCCGTGCCAGGGCGCCGGTCCCCGGGGGCCACTCGTGCGCCCCTCGGGGCCTGCGCCTTGCTGCCTCGGCGGGGCCCGGCGCGGAGCCGCCCGGCGCGGAGCCCTCCGACGCACCCGGGCTCGCACCGCTCCCCGATCCCGGCCCGTGCCCGGGTCACCCCGACCACCGCGGGCTGGCGCTGCGCCTCCACTTGCGCGCCCAGCTCTCGCCACCTGCGCCCGCGGGGCCCGCGCGCCCCTGGCCCTGCCGACTCCCTGAGCCCCGAGGTGCCCCCTTCGCCCCCGCGGGATGGCCCACCTGCGCCCGCGGAGCTACGCACCCGGACCCCGGCCGTCCTCGACGGCCCCGCGCCGCCCGCTCGCGCCCCGCGTCCCCGCCGCGGCTACTGCTGTCCCCGCGGCCAAGGGCCCAGCCCCACGATCCCTCGCCTCCCCGGCGGGCGGGCGAGATCTGCAGAGCGGCGGCGGCTGCCGCGGCGGCGGCGGCTCATTACCATAGACCTGCTCGCGCCGCCGCCGCCTTAAAGCGGCGACGCCAGCCGCACCGAAGGAGGTGGGCCCCACCCAGCGCCCTCCTCCGCACCGACGTTCTAGGATTCCCGCTGGCCAGGCCTCCACTCCCAATCCCTCCCCAGGCCTGCCACTGGGCCAGTGACAGATCCCTACCACAGGTTCGAGAGGAATTAGCAGTCAGAAGCCAGACAACGAATGATAATAATGGTGGTAGTATCCTAAGTGTGCTTAGAGGTTTTCAAAAACATTTGGAAGGGCTCTCAGAGGCCAAGGGTCCACCTCACACTGCCTACCATAGTTGGCTGCTGATAAGAGCCCTCCGGTCCTGGGTCAGACTGAGCTAAAAGGCCCCTGCTCAACAGTATACAGCCTCCCCCATATTGCAGAGACATCCCACCTCCCTGGCAGCACGCAGTGAAGTCCTAAGCCCCCCATCCCCGCCCCTAATCCAGGTTGTGGTCTAACTAGGACCCCCCCTTGGGGTCCAGCTGCTGGGCAGAAGGACCCCAGGCTCATCTGGGACACCACCTGGACTTTTCAGGGGGAGGTAATTTGGGAGTGTCAAAGCCAGAGCTCACTGATATAAACACACTAACATTACCAGGTTCTGAGGCCCAGAAAGGCTGAAACTTGTACAGGGTCACAAGGCTGGTGAGGGATGGAGCCAAACTTTAGGATCCAGGAAACCTGGCTCCTAGACCAGTGGATTTCACTGCCCCATAGGGCCTCCTGGCTGGAGAGATGACCTCTTGCCCCCACCCTCCTTCCCCATCAGTGTCCAGCTGCTGTTCCCTTCCTTCCACTCACAGCTTTGTGATTAGCAAACAGCCCAGTCCCAGGTGTAGGCCTGCAGACCGAATCTTCCACTTGAAAGGGGCGTGCAGGATTCCCGGAGTCCTGGGAGTGGCCCAGCATGGAAACTGGACCATGAAGAAGAGCCAGGCAGGGCTGGTGAAGCGTGATCCCGAAGGAGCTGCCCTCTTTCATTCCCCACCCAGGGACCTCTATCCAGGAGCAGTAGGGCCAGCTGGGTGCAGTGCCAGGGGCCTGGTCAGGCAGTATGAGGTCTGGCCTGGGGAGGAGGCTGGGGCTTTATTCTCAGCCCCCTACCCCACCCTCTGGCTGTGTGATTTGGTCAAATTTCTGTACCTCAATTTGCCTTTTGTAAAATGAGGGGATTAAATAAGGTACATGGTTTCCAAAAGTTAATTTAGCAGGACAATCTGTTTTTCAAATGAAATTTGAAGTAGAAACCCAAAATAAAACACAGATAACAGTAGCGTTCCTGGGATGAAGTGCGGTCAGAGCCTGTCCCTGTCCCCCCTGCTCCATCAACCAATACACCCCTGGGCCATGTTGTGGGGCTTGTGCTCTGGAGGAACCCCTTTTGAAAAGCCCTGAAGCAGACGTTCCCTTCCAGCACCGCGTTCTGGTCATAGCGGAGGAGCCATGAATCCGTCCCGGGGACCCTGGGCCCAGGGTCACAGTGTGACCACGCAGTGAAGCCTAGGATGAGAGATCAGCTTTTCACTTGTTCCCCAGGGGGAAGGAAAGGACATGGGCCTTGCGGACAGCAAGAGGGATTAGGGTTAGACTGCATTTCTGGCAATGGTGGTGGAAAGGATGGGGAGAAGGAAGTGGGAGGAGGACCTATGGCTCATGGGAATGCTCTCGCATTGATTGAAGATGAGCTTTCTTCCTCTGGGCAAGGCCAAGGGCAGCTCCAGAAGCGGAGGGGTGGCTTAAGCAGCCTCTGCAGGGCTCTGCCTCTCTGGACTTGCTTTGACTCTGGTTTGGAAGGATCTAGGGGCTGCGTGGGCATTTTGCTCTTCACCTAATAGCCATGTGGCGCGGAGAATGCTCGGAAATTATACCATCTGTTAATTATCCTTTGAATCGGGGTTGGGTAATGAGACTCTCATTTCTGCTGAAGACCTAAGCCAGCACACGGGGAAACTGCAGCTCTCCATTCATCTCTCTCCCTTTGTACCAAAATAAGTTTTCTGGGTGGGAGAGAGCCACAGCCTTGGCTCTGGATCATGGTTCTGGAGCCTAGCACTGAGGCAGGGGCTGCCATGGAAAGCACAGGAACAGGAAGCCATCCTCCGGGTCAGTGGCCTTTCTACCCAAGGGCAGACAAGTTGGGGGATGCAAGGAACCCCTCCTTTCATCTCCAAACACATTTGGCAAATAGTTCTCCCTCTTCTCCCTGCTCTGCCCCCAGGGCCACAGGACCTCTCCGTGCACTGTCCCCTCCTCGGCTGCTTCTACCTCCCAAAACCTGGAAGGAAACTGCCAAGTCTTCTGTGCACTACGGTGTCTCAGTCTAGGGCTTGCCCTGGTGGTGTCCTTCTTGACCCCTAGATGAAGGGCCGCCTCCTTCATGGAACTTTCCTGCTGTAAGGAACCTTCAGACCTCCCTCCTACGTGGGAGAAAATCGGGGTGCAGCAAGATCCTGGAGTCTGTTCAAAGGGAATTTACTGCTCTTCTAGGCCAAACCTCTGGCTTTACCGTGGAGGCTGGGAGGAGAAAGTGACCTGCTTGGATAGCCCCAGGCCCTCCCCCCAGCTCTAGTGGGTCTTCCCCACCCAGGCTGCTTCCTGAGGGTCCCCCAGGCAGATGGAGAATACATTTTTGCATAAGGCCTGGCCCTGGCTCTCAGCTGAACGGGGTAGCATGGGTGAAGTGCTCAGGGAGAGGGCAGTGAGAGTGGAGGAAATCCTCCAGGGCTTCTTGGAGGAGGTGGGACTTGGGTTGCATCTTGAATCAGAGAGGGCATTCCTGGCAAGAGGAATTCATAAGCAAACTCATTTAGCCTGCAAGTTAAGGGTCTTCAAGATTACATAGCCCGGAAATGGCAGACCTGGGATTTGAACCCAGGCCATCTCCAGAAGTCCATGCTCTTAATGAATGAATGAGATGTGTCACCTTGGCTGAAGCCAAGATCGGGGTGGGTGTGTTGTGGCCCAGCACAGTGGAGGGGCAGACAAGGCCACATTTGGGAAGAATCAGGTGACCCCTGTCATGGGCTTGTGGGCTGAAATTCTAGGACCAGTGGCCTGCTTCAATGAGGGGCCTGGTATGGATGGAGGCGGTGGAAGGGAAGAGTTCCCGTGAACTTTGCTGGGCAGTCAGGGCAGTTTCTCTGGCAGGAGAGAGAGGTGGGAAGATCCTGATTCCCCTGGGGCCTGACCCTGTTTCTGGGCTCAGTGTTGCTTTATAAAGGGCACAGAAATGGGAGGGGAGCGGCTGTCTCTGTGGAACTTCAGACACTGCTGTTCTGGGACTGTGGGGTGGGGTAGGGTGGAAGGGACCAGGGGCAGGCCAAGACCTGAGTGTCTCCTGTCCACGCTTGCCTCGTGTGCCCAGTCCGCCTCCCTGCACTTTTCTCCACAGCTGAGGGTGTGCTCCCCTGACAGTGGGCACGGTCCTTTCTGAGCCCCCCACTCTGTGCCGGGCACCGAGGGGCGCTCGGTCAGAGTTGTGAGGATTCTTCATGTGGTTGCTTCCCTTCCAAACCGGTCTCCACTCAGCAGCCCAAGTCATTGTTTTGAAATCGGTGAACATTTTTTAGATTTAAAAAATCTCTCCCAATTTTTTATTTTGGAAAATGGCAAGTATTCAGAAAAATTGCCAGAATGGCACAACCCATCCCCAGATACCCTCCACCTAGATTCACTAATGGTTGACACTATGTTTTTTTTCTCACAATTTTTAGAGAACGAACTGAAAGTGAGGTGCAAACATCATGGCGCCTCAAGCGTCTGCCCTTCAGCGCAGCTCCTGCGTGTCCTCTCCCGCACCCCCGCTGCGCGGCTGCAACCCCCGGGAAGCAAATGATGATCCCTGGTATCATCCAATACCCAGTCTAATCCGGATTCCTTGCTGTCCCTCAGAGGTCTCTGCTAGCTGCTGCTTTCAAACCAGAGGTTTACGCATTACTTTCCCTTCCTCCCTCCTTCCCTCCCTTCCTTCCTTCTGATAGTGATTATTCGAAGACTCAAGGCCAGTTTTCTTTTCTTCTTCTTTTTTTTTTTTTTTTTTTTAGATTTTATTTCTTAGAGAGAGATCAGGCAAGGAGCATGGTGGGGAGGAACAGAGGGAGAGGGAGAAGCAGGCTCCCCACTGAGCAGGGAGCCCAACACGGGGCTCCATCCCAGGACTCCAGGATCACGACCTGGGCCAAAGGCGGATGCTAACCCGCTGAGCCATCCGGGCGTCCTTAGGCCAGTCTTCTTATTGGATGTGCCACATGCTGGATGTATCCGATGGAAAGACCCCTCATGGTGTCTTTCACAGAGTAAGCCTGCAAAGTCTGAATCCCAACATGTTGCTCCCTTCCTGAAAACCTTGCACTGGGGCTTTTTGGATGCACTTGAATAAAAGCCAACTTCCTCATATTGGTCCACAAAGCCCTGAGGGGCCCATCCTCCGCCCCCGTCACTCTGTTCTGGGCACCCTGGCTTCCTTCCAGCTGTTGAATACAGTAGTCTTAAAGATGCCCTTTTTGATGGCACATCACAAGCTGTAATTACATAAAGTATTTATTTGTTAATTTATTTGGTCCACATCCGTCTTTGCCACTAACAATAAGCTCCGGAGGGGCAGAGAGAACACGGGTGTCTTGAATACTAGCACCCAGCATGGTACTTGACGCATAGTAGGCACTCGGTAAATAATGGTTAAATGAATGGATAGATGAATGGATGAAGGATGGACGGATGGATGGCAGAGAGGAGTAACCAGGTGTTTGTCCATTCCTCGAGCTACCATCTGGGAGGCCGGTTGGGTCTCTGGGCTCCTGAACTCATTCACTTTAACCAGAAAACTGTATTCTCAATTCCAGATGCAGCCAGGAGCTGTAGGCCTGATGTCCCAGACAAGTGAGATAGACTTTCTTTGAGGCTCATTCAAAGATGGCACTGGTTGCCTTAACCTAGCACTAGGTTCAGCCCACAGGGCCACACTATTTGCTGAGGGTGGCTCAGTAGGCCCAGCATTCCATACGACTGATGTACAGTCCATCAAAGATCCAGCTGAGATCATTTTTGGCCCTGAGCACAGAGGGGAAGGGATGGAGGCTGGGGCTGGGCTATGAGCAGTGTGTCCCAAAGCAACATCTACAGTAAGTTAATTGTGAAGTGTAGGGGAGCAGGCCCAGGAGAGAGCCCCATCTGGCCCTGGCTGTGCTGCAGGCACCGAGCTATGTGTGAGAGGTACACAAACGAACAGGACTCCAGCTCTGGCCTCAAGGAGCAGCCGGTCTCATGTGGACAGAGGCAGATGTGTGGTGGAGCTGTATTTGTTAATGTCTCTGCGTGGGGCTGGAAGGCTTTGGAAAAGAGGTGGGGAAGGAGGAATTCCAAGAGTGGCAGGAGGAAAACACATCCCTGCAGAGGGAACAGCATGGGCAAATGCAGAGGGGTGCAAGGCACGGTAGGTGCTGGGAAAGGGTGTGAGTAGTTAGGCGGGGCTGGAGCTCAGAGCTCATGGTTAGGATAAGAGGGGGAGAAGGGCCTGCTAATCTGAACTGTGGCCACATTGTGAAGAATGTGGACCCTGGATGAGAAGCCTGGGCTTTATTCGATAAGTTGAGAGAACCATGGGAAGCACGTAGGCAGGGGAGGGCGGGACCAAGGCAGCCTCCCCCAGCATGGCGAATGGTCCCCCTGAAGGAGGGGCTGGGGGTGCAGGCCAGCAGGAGGCACTTGTAACAACAGTCCGGGAGGGGAGCCAGTGCAGCCGCTGAGGAACAGGTTGCTGAGGGGGCAGATCTGAGTGACCAAGAGACTCAGCGAGGGGGGAGAGGAGGTGGTCCAGGGGGAGTCCCAGGGGCTTGTTTTGGGTGCCTGAACACCCAGAGGAGGGAGGGAGCAGAAGATCAGCTAGGGAGTTAGACTTTGAGATCCTGGTGGAGAAGTCCCTGTGTTTGTTGGGGGGGGAGGGGAGTGGAGCTGGAGATGCACGGTGGGAGATGGCAGATTTGGGATGTGAAGTGGGAGGGCATGCAGAGAAGAGCAGGGAGAGGCCAGAGCCCAGGGGAGTCAGCATTTAGGGGCAGGTACCATCTCCTGATCCTACTTCTCCTCTACCCTCAACCCAACATCCCCTGGTTCTCCGCGCTCCAGCTGTTCAGGCCTTCTTCCTGCTCCCTCAGGTTGTTCCCTCAGTCTGGAACGTTCCACCTTCTGAGGGGTGGGGACTAGGAGGGCCTGGAATGTTGATTAGGTAGCAGAGCCTCCAAGTGTCTGCCGTTTATTTATCTTTGAGGGAAAGGAGCCAGGTGGGATCTGAACTTGACAGCAGAGGCAGGGCGGCAGCAAGGCTGTTTTAAGATGGGGAAACTAGGCAGGTCGGTACTGAGGGGAAGGGGTGAGGAGGCGAGAGGCTGGAGAGGAGAGGGAGGCTCAGGAGAGGGAGGCTCAGGAGAGCAGGTTGATGAGCAGGGTCTCAGGGATACCAAATGGTGGTGGGATCCAGGGAACAAGTAGACCGGGGCTGGTTTTGTCAGAAGAGGAGAGAAAGAGCGAGAGAAAGAGGAAGGATAGATAAATATGTATCTTTTTTTTTTCTCTCTGAAACAAGATGGAAGGAGGAAAGGATAAACATTACTTAAATGGAAGCTTAATTCTTCCCTTTCTTCGGGGTTTAAAAAACAAGTCTCCCTGAAGGGTTGCACCACCTTATTAGCAATTTACACCTCGATGAAAATAATTTTCCAGACCACTTCTAACAGCAGGTTTAAGCGTGGGGAGGGAAGTCGAAGTCTCGTGGAGGGACCCCGGACTGCTCTCCAAAATGCAGGGCTTGGAAGCCAACCAATCAGAGCGGCAAAAGAGAGGACCTTCCCCTCAGAAAAGGGGCTTTCCCCAAATCGGCCGTCGCTGGGAACCCCGGGACTTAGAGGTTGGGACCCCGCAAGGTTGGCGTCCCAGGCTCCTTTCGGGCAGGTCTGCAGGGAGCAGCACCGAACCGGCAGCGGCAAGGGGAACCTGCCTGCAGCACCCCCGCCCCCCAGGGGGGGTGCTCTTAAAAGGGCAACGGCAGAGGCAGTGGTGTCAGCTCCACCCGGACCTCCCCCGGGGCCGCCGCAGGTTGCACCCCCCTTTTGTGTGTGTCTGGGAGGAGCTTTTGGGGAACCCCATGCTGGGAGGTGACTGGGGGAGTGGTGCAGGCCCCTCATTCTGGCACAGGCTCTGACATGCAGCACATTTCTCTGTGGCCCATCCCAGCTCTGCCTGTCAGACTCATCCTGGGAGTGCAGCCAGGGCTGCCCCAGGCCCCCAGTGGGAGGTATGGGGGAGGTCGAGGGGAGAGGAGGCCTTCTGAGGGCCCTGGGTAACCCAGAAAGCTTCAGCGAGGGAAAAGCAGCACTGTCGCAGGGCAAGTGTCAGTCCCCAGAAGGGGCCTCACCATGGCAGGGCTTGGCTCCTTGGTGGCTGATAAACTGAAATTCTCAGCGGGCTGTGAGTTCAGGCAGGCCCCTTGGTCTCACGCTGGGTCCCCACACAGTTGCCTGGCTCTTTAGAACTTCTTTCTGGAAGTCTGGCTTCTAGTTGTCTCTATCCCTTGGTAGAGAGGCCAGGTGCCTCCTCTCTTGCCTGAAGCACCCAGACCTGCTTCTTGGGCCCTGAATTCCTGGGTGTGGGAACTAAAGGTTGGTGAGGGACCCAGGGCTCTGACTCACTCCAGCAGGCCTGTGGGGTTGTTTGCTAACTGAGGTAGTAACCCGCGTAGTGGAGGCTGGAGATGGGGCAGGTCAGGGTGCCAGGGATGAGGGCATCGGCTGTGGGTTGCAGAGGCAACTGTCAGGGTGGAGTCAAGGTTATCTGGGACTGTTCCCAGGCGCTCGGTGTCCCATCCTGAACAAGGCTTGCGTCAGCCCCATCCCACTGCTCCAGGGAGGGAAGGAGTCTGGTTTTCAGCTGGCTCTGGAGGAAGGCAAGCCACACCTTTCCCAATGACTGTGAGTTCTTTGAGAGCAAGGACTGTGTCCCATTCTTTCTGGAAGCCCTGCTCCTAACCGTGCCTGCCTACTGGCATGTTCTTCTGTGAGCTGTAGGGAAGGACCTCAGCCACAGGGTCACCTTTCCTTCACAGCGGTTGTGTCCTCCTCTGGCTCCATCAGTAAGAAAGGGGTACAAACGTTTTGCTAACAGACCTGTTGGGTCACACATCAGCTACTTTCCAGGCCTCCACTCCTTCCTTTTTACTAGGCAGGCTCTCAGGCCTGTCCACATACTCAGCCAGCCACAGGGCAGGTAGGGGAGGGTTGGCATGGGGAGCTGGGCTGCCAACAGCACAGGGCAGGAGGCTCTCTCTACTTAAAGCGGTAGGGAGTCAAGGTTCCAGGGGCCAAAGGCTCCAGAAAACTGGTCAGGTGAGAAGGTATTTGAGCCAGTTGGGGGGGGGGGGGGGGGGGGGGGGGGCTCAGAGCCCCAGCTTCTGCCCTCCCACAGTGCTAAGGGTCACAGAGCAGAGCAGTGCCTCCTGGTGGAAGGAAGGTCACAGGCACCAAGAGCAGAAGAGGGTAGCAGTAGGGAGCAGAGGAGGCAGCCAGAAGGAACTCTAAGGCTAGCTGGGGGTGTTCAGAGACACTTGAAGGTTTCTAACCCTAAAGCCCAATGGGCTTTTCAAAGGGGGAAGGAGGGTGTGTGGTGATGACCTGAACCATCCTCCTGACACCGAATAGTAAAGGCTAGAGGAATGTCCACTTCTGGTCCTTCTGGGTACCTGGGAGCAGTTTGTTCTTTTGTCCTCTTGCCCTGGCTTTGTCATCCCAGAGCCGAGGGCAACAGGTTACAGTAGAGGCAGGCTGGCTGAGCCTACCTGTGGCAAGGGAGCCACTGTGGTCACCCTTTCAGGAGACCCAGTGTTGACAGGGTTTCCAGTAGCAAGATGAACAGGATCAGCTTCAAGTCCCCATGAAGACCACGCACACAGCCTCCTTCCTGGCTGCCAGGCTCCGGCAGGCCTGGTGAAGTTGCTGCTCAGGGACTAGGGAAGCGGAGAGGAAATAAAGTTCCTGAGTGACAGGCCAGTTCGGAGCCCTGCCCTTATCTCCCAAAGAAACGCAGGCACTGAGCACTGCTGAGGAGTGGGGACTCCTGGCTGCCACCTGGCCCTGGTGTCTCCTCTCCCTTACCTGCCTTGCGCCCTGTCGTGTGTGATGGAAGAAGTATAATCATGTCCCCACCCTCTCGTCTGGGACCGTCACAAAGATAAAAGAGATCAGCTATAGGAAGTATTTGAGGCTCCCAGAGGAGCAGCACTGTACTAACATAAGGTGTTATTAAAGTAAAGTGTTTGTAGATTGCGGATGAAAGGCAGCAAGGAAAGAAAGAGCCTAACCATCACCCTCCCCAGAGAAAGGGCGAACTGGCCATTAGGGCAACAGGGCGAGCGCCAGAGAAGGCAGGAAAGTTTTCCTCCCTCCCCTCTGCTCTGCTGGTTGGTCTCCTACTTGGGGATGACTGGGCAAGAGAAGCAGCCATTAGTAAGGGCCCAACTTGTGCTCCTGAATCTGGGGTCTCTGTGGGATTAAAAACAGTCTCATCTTCCTTGAGGTCCTGCCGCCTCCTGCCCTTCCCACTGAGCCCAAGCGCTCGGAGGCTTATTTTGTCAACTCTGGCCTCTAAGCTAGTCCTACCTAACTGCTATTTTTTTTTTTAAAGATGTTTCCATTTATTCATTTGAGAGAGGGAGAGAGCATGTGTGAAAGAACAAAAGCAGGGGGGAGTGTCAGAGGGACAGGGAGCAGCAGACTTCCCGATGAGCAGGGAGCCCGACGTGGGGCTCCTCGATCCCAGGACCCCGGCATCATGACCTGAGCCGAAGGCAGATACTCAACTGACTAAACCCCCCAGGCGCCCTTTCCTAACTGCTTTTAAGCAGGGGCGAATTTACAGAAGAGGGTCTGGCCCTTGTGCCACAAGCTTGTGTGTCTAAGACTCAGTTTTCACTTTCTCCTTAAGCCTTTCCTAAATCTACCCCTGCCTTCACCTACCTTCTCAAAGGCTGTCTGATTTGCTAAATGGAACAGCCTTCTTTAGAAGGAAAAGCAGAAGTGAGTGTGGTTCCAGGGAGAATTGTCAGAGACAGGGTTCGCGCCCTGGGCAGAAGACCGTGGGAGAGTCCTAGCCTTCCCCCAGAGATGCTTTATTACATGGTTTCATTGGTCGTCAGTGAATGGATCCTATGCCCATGCAAGGAGACGGGAACGTGGTGCTGTACATGGCAGACTGTTCCCCTTTTAGCGATGCAGTCAGATGGGGCGGGTGATGAGTGGGTGCTTGGCTTCCCTGCCCGTGGGCAGGCTCTGAGATCCCAGCTGACAGAAATGAAAGCCCGACAAACTGGGAGGAAGGAATGTTCAGTAATCGGTGACCTCCATATTCTGCAGCCGGCTTTCTAGGGGGACATCTCTGGCTGCCCCTTTCTTTTTGTTGCCCTCATGCTGCTTCTTCTGCTTCTTCGATGGCTCCTGGTCAATGGGTGCAGGCTTCACAAAGGGGATCAGTTCTTGGAGACCTGGAGGGAGAGAGCCAACCTAATAACCTATCGTGTCTCAGGAGTCAGGGCCCAAAGACTTCTTGGGGAGATTCCACAAGACGATGATCCCTATGAACAGAAGGGCACCCATGATGAGAACTGGTTTCATTCTTTTCTTCCCTGGTCTGAATTTTAGCTGCGCTTAAACAGGATGTGATCCCTGTAGCGGCTACTTTCTCAACTTTGGGGACAGGACAGGTGGAGTTCTGGGGACTGTTTCTGAACAAGAGCAGCTGGTCCATTCGGAATGGGGCCTGCTCTTCAGAAGAGCGGGAAGACTGCAGAAGAGGAAGATGGGCTGAGCAGGGAGTCTTACCCGGTGGCATGAACTCCTTCAATTTCTCAGGCACGACGATGCCCGTCTCCGTCTGGTAGTTCTCCAGGATGGCGCAGATGGTGCGAGTGGTGGCGCACATCGTAGCGTTGAGCATATGGACAAACTCCACCTGGAAAGACAGGGTCCCCAGAGGGAGCACGAGACTCAACCAAGTCTTAGTCATGACCGGGAACCACCCACTTAGCCAGACTCCCCCAACTGTTAACTATCCAAATCCAAAGCATTACTGATCTTTTGCTAGACTAGGATTCTGTTTAGTATTAATCGCCTATAATAATTCCAGGAAGATTCTTCGTATCTCCATGAGCGACAAGTAACAGGTCCCAGCAAATGGAGGAGAGGTGGGCCCTTTGAGGGAAGGAGGAAACTTCCACAGTGGCCTCTCCTTTTAACCCTTTTTAAGTCCCTGACTTGGAAAAGATTAGGGCCTAAAAACTCGGTTGGAAGAGATAAACTTAGAAACCCAGACCTTCCCGAGTGAGAGGAAAGACGCCGCCTTCAATGTGTCTTCTGTAGACAAATGGGGATTATTCTTTATCTGGAGTCACAGAGAGCAAAGCCCAAAAGAGAAGAGCTAGAAATACCTTGTAGAACAGAGCTAGATTCAGGTTTCTATCTAAAAGGACTCCGTCCTGATTTAGTAGAAGTCATTTTCAGTTTCCCTTTTTGGTCTAGATTGAGAAGCTCAGATTTTCCCATGATGCTGGGACATAACGTCATCCAAGGACTGAGAAATAAGATGGACCTGTTCTGCGCGAGGCCCTATTTCCTGCCTCCCAAGGGGCCACCTACCTTGTCCATCATCTTCTTGGTTTGCCCGTACCGGATTCGGAGCCGGCGAGCCTGATAGTCTGTGCAGTTAGAACAGGAGACTAGCTCACGGAAGGCTCCCGAGCCCGGAAACCAGGCCTCCAGGTCAAGCTTCTTACTGGCAGCATGATTCAAAGAACCTGTAAGGGAAAACCCCCAGAATTCATGAAGGAGGGATGGTATTTCAGGAGAGTGACCTTTAGCAAACCTGAGGAATTCTTTAATTCACACCCTATCCCCAGAAGTGAAATCATGCCCAGATACTCTTATCACCAAATACTCCCAAGTGAGAAGAGTGTGATATTTTAATTAATGTGGGCAATTAATTGGACTGTGAGCTATTTCTTTGTGTCGCAGCTCACCTGGTGGCGGTGGTGTTTGTGGGGTGCGGGACAGGGAGGCAGATACCTGAGACAATATTCACAATGTGGTAAGGGATCCCCAAAGACTGGTAGAAGTCTTCTGCAGTAGTAATCATCTCTTCAAACATCTCCCATGACTTGTTGTCGTGTGGTGATGAGTAGACAAACTGTTCAATCTGCAGAGAGGGACCCAAGGAGACCGCGACAATGGGACAGGGTGAATAAACAAAAGGACTGGAATGGGAGATATTCTTGCGATGGAGACCTGTTCCTACACCACTGGGAGTCAGGCGAGGCTGGGGCCCCCACGGGAGATCGGCACCGGACTGGACCGAGGCTCTCGGAACAAACACTCCACGGAGCTCCTACCACATACACTCCAGGTACTGTTTTAAGTACGTCGCCCCTACCAACTAGCTGAATCCTCACAGCAGGCCTAGCGAGGTGGGTACTCTTATTACCCTCCTTTTGTAGAGGAGGAAACTGAGCACGGAGAGGTTAAGCAACTTGTTCAAGGTTACACGGCCGCTGAGTGGCAGAGCTGGCACCGGGACTCCGGCAGCCTGGTTCCAGGCCCTGTGCGCACAGCCGCTCCAGCCTGTGCTTCTTAGGCAGAAACGCGTGCACTGGCGAGATGGAGGACCGGAGCCAGCGTGGGTCTGGGCAACACAGAGCCTGCCTCTCCTCTAACCATCCTGGAGAGAGTGACAGAAGGGTCCCACTCCTCACCCTGACCTGACCACTCACCTTCTCAAACTGGTGGACTCGAAAGATGCCACGGGTGTCTCGGCCGTGGGAGCCCACCTCCTGGCGAAAGCAGGTGGACAGGCCGGCATACTTGATTGGCAAATCCTCCGGCCGCAGCCACTCGTCCCGGTGCAGAGCAGCAATGGGCTGCTCTGAGGTGGCAATCAGGTATTTCTCGTCATAGGAGTTGTCATCAGACTTTTCACTGCCTTTGCCAATCACCTAAAGGAGGAGGGACCTCTACTAGGTTAAGAGGGAGAGATGAGGACCTCAGCTAGGGCAAGAAACCACAGGGACTGCCAAAAAGACAAAGGAGGGAATGGGTCACTCCAAAATGGGATCCCTCCTAGAGGTCAAAGAAATGCGAATTAAAAGGAGAGTAAATATTCTGATAATATATTTTTTTTACTTATCTAATAGATAAAACATTTATAAATAACGTATAGTGGCCAATGACGGCAGTGCAATAAAATCTGGCAGCAATATACGTGAATCCACTCAACAAATGTTTGTCAGGCATTTCCGAGTGCCAAGTGTGCCAGTGCTGGGCAAAAGGAGACAGTCTCTGCTTTCTGGTGCTTATGAGCTAGCGTGGGATGCACCCCTTCAAGAGTCACTTTGGTGTTCAGCTGAAGAAAATAATGAAGAAGGAAAACAAGGTATAAACGGGACAAAGTTCATTGTAACATTACTTACTGGTGGCAAAAAAGGAGGCCCTACGTATTTCCACTAGGGAAGAGTCAGCTAGCCTGCATCCAGACCGCGTAATATTACGTAACCATCTAAAAATGTTGGCAGTGAAGACCACAAAGTAACACTGAATGCTTCTGATACAACGCTGAGGCAATCTACACACATTGTGATTAGAAGTATGAGAAAATGATATATGTTTGAAGAAAGCCCCCAGAGGATATTAAAAATGCCAACTATATGAGGTAATGGGAAAGATGATTCCCCCCATCATTTCCAAATCTTCTGTCATGTGGTATCTTTTTAATTTTAAAAAGAGGAAGGTGGAAACTTTCTCTGGGTCAGCGTTCAGGCACCTGGAAAACTACGCTGCTACCTGACAGAATTTAGCCACTAGCCACATGTGGCTATTCAAATTAAAGCTTGCACTAGCCGCATTTCAAGTGCTCAACAGCCACATATGGCTGGTGCTGTCAAACTGGGAAACAGATACAGAACATTCCCGTCACTGCAGAGAGTTCTACAGGACAGCGCTGCTCCAGAGAACTCATAAACTGAGGTTATTAGGCAAGAAGCGCCAGCCCAAACTCTCACTATGGGGATTCTCCCTGCATATGGGTCCAAGAAGCATCTGGAGAAGAGACGGAGAATGCAGGACAGAGGGGGCACCTGCTACCTAGTGTCTCTCTCATAATCCTCCATATAAGCTTCTCCCTGACATTACCTACAGGGCATTCTTCTAAATCTCTGTGATTATCCAATCTTGGGGTTCAGATGAGGAAAAAAAGAAAAGAGAAAACAGGTTTTGGCTGATACATGAACACATTCCTCTCCACGCTGAAAGAAAGGGGAAAAAGAGAAGAGAAGAGAAGAGAAGAGAAGAGAAGAGAAGAGAAGAGAAGAGAAGAGGAAAGGAAAGGAAAGGAAAAGAAAAGAGGGAGGGAGGGAAGGTACGCCTGGGTGGCTCAGTTGGTTAAGCATCCGACTCTTGTTTTTGGCTCTGGTCATGATCTCAGGGTTGTGGGATCCAGCCCTGCATCAGGCTCCGGACTCAACGCAGAGTCTGCTTGAGATTCTCTCTCTCTGTCCCTCCCCCCACCTGCTCTCTCTCGCTCTAAATAAATAAATAAAATCTTTAAAAGAAAGAAAGGGAAGAAGAGACTGAGAACACTAAGGTTAGACTAATCCTTAGGGTTTAGAGAGCATTTTGCTTCCCACTGCATTCTGAATGAAAACATAACTAGAACTTATCAACAGGACCCAGTGGGAAGTTCTGTTAAACTCCCCTCTAAGATAGGTGAGCCAAAGAGCACTGTCTAACTCCTCCCCAATAAGAGCCAAGTCATCCCCTTCTGACAGAAGAGTCTCCAACAGGAAGGACAAGTGAAAGGTGGACTTTGCTGTGAGAGGCAGCTGTAAGCAGAAACACTCTAGAAATTCTGAGTGCTAGGCATAGACTGGGGGTGCCACAGCTAGGGTTGGAGCCAGCTCATCAGAATGAGCTTCGGACTCTCCACGTGAATCTTCTGGTTCTCCCTGAGATGCTCCATGGTTGAGAAAGAGCCACAAACCAGAAGCCACATCCGTCCCAAGGAAAATATGTCTTGCCCTCTAGCTTCCAGTCTGGGGTTAGGAGTAGGAGGGCGTGGGAAGATCAGTCACTTCTATAATTTTCTTTCGTCCAAGCACTCAAAAAATGTGTTTTCTGAAGCTCGTGGTGTGAAAGTGTGCTCAATTTAGGTAAGTCATGTAGATTCTCTGGGGAAAGATAAAATAGGCTCTGTGTCTACACTCCCCAGTATGGTAGCCACTAGCTCCTGTGGCCACTTAGGTTGGAATTAAAAAAATTAAAATTTTACTTCCTCAGATGCACTAGCTACATTTTCAGTGCTCAACAGCCATGACAGAGTATCTCCATCACCTCAGGAAGTTCTCCTGGACAGCACGGCTGGGTATCTTTGAAGTTAAACTTTATATCTTAAGTCATTCTGCCACGTTGCCCCAGATTACTCACCTTATAAAGTTCTTCGTCAAACTGGCTGAGCTGTGCCACTTCCTGCATGACCTCCTTCCTCATGAAAAAGGGTGTATAAATGGGGGTGTAGCCCCGACTCCCCAAGGTGCGAAGGGCATACTGGATGAGTGCCTGTTCCAGGAACACCAGGACACCCTAAAGGAGCAGAGACACAGCCCTGTGTGATCGCGAGTTCCGTCGCCATCATGTTCATCAGCTAGAATTTACACTCTGAGACAACTGGGGGCACACGGGAGGCCAACAAAGACCGTGAACCCCAACCCTGACTCAAGAGATTCTTTCTTAATAGCAATGCCCGCACACCATCTAGGCACACTGTTAGGAGAAGCGAAGGGAGGCAGAGAGGACGGTTTGCTCGGGGTGCACGGGAGAGCTTTCTTGCACTAAGTTTTCAGACAGCGAGCTCGTGTGTGTACGCAGAACGTACTATGCGTATGTATATCCGTACGGTAGCTCCAAAACTGCCCTCCCATGCCCTTCCGAAGACTTCTCTGAATTCATCTGCCCTCTGTCTCAACGACTCCGGGTTTGCTGCCTCTGCCTACCTGTTCTCACAGCTCTCTGGGCCCACTCACCCCACGGCACTCATCACAGTGGGTTCTGACTCTGTTATTTGTCTGACTGTCCCATTCCACTAAGCCCCTTAAAGGCAGACTGTTGTGATCCGGTCGGTACAACACATATTCATTATGGAGGATCACTCAAGGACTCTTGTTCTAGGGAATCCGGAGAAGCACTCTCCTGCCCCAGAAAGGGAACTGCATTCAACTGCCCGTAAGTCTGCAGGAGAAAGGCAAGAACAAGTGGTGGATCTGTGGGCCTCTTTAAGTAGGTTATGTTTCCGCACATAGTTTTTTTTTAGCTCCTTCTTTAGAATCCCATCGCCAAGGGTTCCTGACTCTTACCTTCAGGAAGTAGCCTCGACTTCCAGCCACCACGGCCCCCTTTTCGCCTTCAAAGCCATCTACCATCACCACCAGGTCCACGTGAGAGTACTTCTTCCTGACTGTACAATCGCCCCAGATCCTCTCTACTTTGTTGTCGGCATCCTAAGGAAATAAGACCAGGAGAGAAAGATGCATGATCACTGAATTTCACAACCTCCAGCTTTCCAAAGCCCATTCCAAGAACAACCTAGAGCTTTGCAAAACTACTGCTTAACTCCAGCACTAGGTTTGGGTGGCTGTGTACAGAGACTAAGGAAGAGAGTTTGCTAGAGAATTTGTGTTCAATAGAGAAATAATAATTTACAAATTCCTAGAAGTGATTCTCGCCAAGGAACTGAAATCGTGAATTTCTAAGATCTGTCGTATTCTCACTTTTTTTTTTTTTTTACCCTTTTAAATGACTCCCTGAAAATCCTGCTACAGGACAACCCCCCCCCCCCTCCATCAGCATTGCCTCGGGTGCGGAGGAGAATGTAGATTTTTTTTTTCCAGGCTCTCATTGGTCCTGGGGCCGAATGAGGGTGGGCTCAGGGCCCTGACCTCCTGAGTCTCCCACCCCAGCCCGCAGTGAGTTTAAGGCTCGTTCACCAGGGAATGAATGAAAGAGGCACAGATGGGCCCAGCGACGGCTGGGGTGTCAGGGAACAAAGGCTGGGCTCAGAGCAGCTTTGTGCTGGGGAAGCTCCCACTCAGCAGGCAACTTTTGTCATGCAGATTTCCCTTCAACCTGCAGCTTCTCAGCGGGGTGTGGGTGAGGGGTGAGGTTGATTTAGCAGATCCCTCCCACAGGACTCACTGCTACCACGGGCAACACGCAGTGGAGGACAGCAACCCGATTTAGAAGAGATTTCTGTGCCAGGAGTCTCCTCCTACCTGCTGTCTCTGCTACTTCCCAATCAGACAAGGATCTGACTCTTTCAATTCTCAATTGGTGGGCAGAGCGAATTTACAAAGAGCCTGCTTCTGACACAAGGCCTATTATACAGAGAGCCCCAGCATTTCCCAGTCCTCCCAGCCCCCTCCCCAGCAGAGAGGAGTGCAGGGCAGGCCGCCGCCCGCTGTGGCACCGACACCTACCTCATCATTGCTGATGGGCACAGAGGGATGCAGAAGGTTCCCGATCTCTCGGAGGTTCTCAAACCGCTCTGCTTCCAGCTTCATCCGCTCGGCATCACATTTTAGGATGGCCTCATCAATGAGGAGCCGGACTTTTTTGATTTGTGAGACTTTAAGGTTCTGTAGATGAACAGGCCAGGCCAGTACCCAAGCCACAGCAGGTCAAGGCCAGAGTAGGAATAAGATTCTGTTGCCCTAACCTTGCCGTGCTCTAATGACAACCCTTGTGATGCCATTTTAAAAATCAACAATGAAGGCTTTCAAAGAACTGAGATTTATTTCACACACACACACACACGCATGCGCACAGTTTTGCCTTTACAGATTCGCTGGCATTTTCTTCTTGGGTACCTAAGGAAGATATGCATCAGTTCTGGCCATTCTTCTCAGTCCTATATATCTCAGGGGCTGTAATACTGTAGCTCTTCTAAGAGCTCTTTCCCTTACCTTGTACTTTCTGACACCCCTGATGAAATCAGTTTAGCGCTCTTATGTACTACATTTAACTGTTCTCTAGAAAGATTATAAATTATGTTAGGAGCAAGAAACCCTGTCTTAAGCCTATTTTGTAGTCCTTCTGGCGAGTGTTTCAAACTACTGATTTCCTGGGGATGGGAGAGCCCTTAGAAAGTGGGGATGGATAGGAAGAGCACCCCCAGCCTAGCCCTTCAAGCACAGCAACTCTGCTTTTGTGTATTAATGCTCTTGCTATGCTTTTGCGGTGCAGGTTTTAAGAAAGGGTTTGGCGACTAAAAAACTTGAAAATCACTTCTCTAGGTTCACTGCTGTGAATATTTACTGAATTACAGTAAACTGAAAAAAAATCCTTAACTTTGTGAAAACAGAGTTCTATAAACCAAAGATAGTTCGGCTCCTTTTTCCTCTTCTTCCTACTCTTGACTTTTCCACTCCATCCGTCCCCATCTCTGTGACCTAATAAATACTCAAGTATCGAGTCCAACAAGAGTGGAGGGAGACATTTCCCAGCTGCACACATTCAAGGATCCCTCAAATGCTGAGTGAAGCCGAGTGTTAGCACCTGCTTGTCTAGGAGCAAAGTTACGATGAAAGAACAGAAATCCGGCCTAGAAAAGGGAAGGACAATAACTTACAGCTAAAGTGTCTGCAGTGAGGTCATCGAGATTTAATACATCTTCTGGAATGGACTCATCTCCCACTGGCTCTTTTTTCTGCAGGGGAAACAAAACAAAACAAAAACACCAATACTATTAAATAAAAGAAAATGTCTGACATAGTTTTGAAAGTGCACACCAAATTAATATATAAACTAACCACAGAACTTTCTACATACCTGTATCTAAAAGCAACAACACATGAGAGAAAAACTTAGTGAGAAAGTTTCGAGTCCTCATCCTGCCACTTTCTGGTTTTTTTGATCCTGGACAGATCAATTAATCCATCGGGGTCAGAGGGCTGACATTAACAGGAACATAAGAAGAATGTCTGCCCTGGACATAGAGTAGTTATGGGCATCAAGAAGGTGTGAAAATGCTCACACCACTACCCAGCTCTGGTGCAGGTGCGTGGGTGTGAATCTGTGAATCCTTGTCTATTTCCTAAGAATAACCCCAGCACTGAGACTAAGAGGAAAAAATGGATGGGATGATAGAATAGTAGGACACTACCGAAAACAAAATTTTTGAGGAAAAAGGTCACCAAATCTAGAACTAAGTTTAGAGCACTCAATGCAACTTGGCAAAACTGCAGGCGTGTGCAGGGCTAGACTTTCTCCCCTCTGGTTTCTCTTCTGCCCCTTCTTTATGATAGTCTGCCAAAGCATTTCCAATCCTTGCCCAGAGCCGTGGAGAAGATAATTTTAAGAGTCAAATTCTTCTCAAATTAAAAGGAGTTAAAGAGGGGCGCCTGGGTGGCTCAGTCGTTGGGCGTCTGCCTTCGGCTCAGGGCGAGATCCCAGCGTTATGGGATCGAGCCCCGCATCAGACTCCTCCGCTGGGAGCCTGCTTCTTCCTCTCCCACTCCCCCTGCTTGTGTTCCCTCTCTCGCTGGCTGTCTCTCTCTGTGTCAAATAAATAAAAAAAATCTTTAAAAAAAAATAAAAATTAAAAATAAAAAAAATAAAAGGAGTTAAAATTATCAAAGGTCATTAAACAAGATATGTAAGACCTCAGCAAAACTCGCATAAAAATAAGTTGAGGAGATTCAGGGTCTGCTTTGCAAATAAAAATCATGTCCAACGTCCTAAAGATTTTTTTTTTTACTCTATACATGTTACAATAGGCAATAACATTTATACAACCTCGTGTACCACTGCACAAAACTGAGTCATAAGAAAGAACTAAATCCTCTGAGGGCAAAGCATCGAAATCGTTTAGATTTCTTACACAGTCGCATATACCAAAGGGAGAAGTCAGGATGCTAACCATAACCGAACTCACACCTTTCAGTGACTCAAGCAAAATTATCTGAAAAACCTGCAGAAGTCTGAAAATCTCAGAATGAGTCTTGCTAAGAATAAGCAGAGACTACTGAGGTAGAAATGGCCTAAATCTCAGGATTTTCCATTTAGTAGCCAAGAGAGCGGACGCCCCTTTGCTAGCTGATCATCCCTCAGGGCAGCGAATTCAAGTTCTGAGTTCAAGTTCTGACTCTGCAACTAATTTACGATGTGATTTTACGCAGGCCCCTTCATTTCCTAAGCCTGTTCTCCTGCCCTTTTAATAAAGTTGACAAAGGTACTACCTATATTCCAGGTCTGCAGCAAAGATCAAAACCAAAATGAAATGACTCCTTTCAAGCGCTATACAAATTAAAGCGCTGCTGAGACCATTCTAATGGATAGGAAGGGAGAACACTCCTTGCAGGGCTGAAGTGAAGGGATCTGAGAGCGCTACTGCAAATGGAAACTCTTCCACCTTCTCGCTAGGAAAACACGAGGCTGGTACTACCTGTATATGCGCCCAGAGAACACGCAGGCAGGAGTGCACACTGGAGTTTACGTGATGATGGGGCCTCTGACATGCCAATGATTAAGCGTCATGAGTCCCAGAGAAGAAAACTATAGGATTGTCGGTATCAATTTCCACAGCTAGTCACTAGCTGAAAGTGTAACAAAATACTGTTAAAGAGAAGGATTCAGACTATCGTGAAGTGTGAGGTACTAGAATCCGGAGGGAGACTTTTTGTTATGCTCTTTCCTGCTTCAGGTTCCAAAATTTTCTAATTTTTTGGTTTAGTTTAGAGGTTTACAACTTCAAATGAGACAGATTTGACGGAGCATTTAATGTTTTTTAAAAATGACTAAGGGGCTAAGAGGGTATTTTTGAAGAAAGATTAAAAGCATGAACTATTCTGGATAGCAAAGCAAGGCCAAGCTGAAACTTAACATTCTTCGAGCACAGGAAGGATTTTTTTGGATGAAGGCCAGTAGCGACTTGCCCTCTGCTGTTACTTGCAACTGCTGAATAACTACAATGTTCTAGGCACTGAGCCAGGCTCTCTACATTAAAAAAATTTAGTTCTCACAATTCTGTTGTATAGGTGAACGTTAGTATTGTCATTTAACAGATGAGAAAATTGAAGCTCAGAAGTTAACTTGCCTAAAGTCACACAGCCAACAATCCTGGATTTGGACCCCTTATCTGTGCTCTCTCCGTTAGAGAGCACGACTACGCTAAGACAGAATCTCCAGTCCACCCTAAGAAAAGCTTTCTGGCACTGTACACTGAGCTTAAGAAATAACTGGATAAGATTACGGGTGGAATTTATATTATTATAAGAACAAAACAGACAATGAATGAGCAATGTGGCAAGAATCTTATCTTACTACAGACGGAATGTTTGTGTCCCCCTGCCCCCCCCCCCATTTATATGTTGAAACCTAACCCCCAACCCGATGGTGTTGGGAGTGTTGGGAGGTGGGGTCTCTCAGAGGAGATTAGATCATGAGGGAAGAGCTCTCATAAATGGGATTAGTGCCCTTCTAAGAGATCCCAGAGAGCTCCCTTCTTTCAGTGTGAGGACACAATCAAAAGACTGTATGAACCAGGAAGTGAGCCCTCACAAACATGGAATCTGCCAGCGCCTTGACTTTGGACTTCTCAGTCTTCCAAACCGTGAGAAATAAACTGCTCTTGTTTATAAGCCGCCCAATCCATGGTGTTCTGTTATAGCAGCTTGAAGGGACTAAGACTTACCGAAGACAGAAGATGCGCTGATCCCTGAAAGTGCCTCTTAGTTTCCTTTCCTACTTCCTTTCTTTCTTTTTAAAATATTTGCCCCTTTGACCCATGAGAAACTATGGACTCCAGGAAACAAATTAAGGGTTTTAGAGGGGAGGGTGGTGGGGGGACGGGCTAGCCCAGTGAAGGTAGTAAGGAAGGCACGTATTGCATGGAGCGCTGGGTGTTATATGCAAACAACGAATCATGGAACACTACATCAAAAACTAATGATGCACTGTATGGTGACTAGCATTATCATAATTAAAAAAAAATTTGCCCCTTTGTGTTTTTTGTTTTGTTTTTTAATTTTTTTAAAAGATTTTATTTATTCACTTGACACAGAGAGAGAGAGAGTGTGCAAAAGCAGGGGGGTGGCAAGCAGAAAGAGGGAGAAGCTGGCTCCCCACCAGGCAGGGAGCCCTACGTGGGGCTCGATCCCAAGACCCTGGGATCATGACCTGAGCCAAAGGCAGCTGCCCAACTGACTGAGCCACCCAGGCACCCCAATATTTGCTCCTTTGGTAAGAAATTCAGTATCTCACAGAATTAGACACTAGGTTAGAAACTATGTGAGTATTAACCAAGAGTAAGATTAAATACCTCTGCTCAAGCTCTCAAGGCTGTTACCTAGTTCTCTTACCTTCATTTTCTCTCCAATTGTCTTGCTGCATAGGTTCTTCAGCTTGTTCAAGTTGTCTGCCCGAAATCTGCCTGAAGCATAAAGAATCCAAGAATATACCAGAAATATGCACATAATTAAGAACCCCCCCCCAATCACGGCTCCTTAGGCAGAGCTAAGGGATCTCATCAAGTTGTGAAATCTTACAGCTTTAGAACCCCAATTTTAGTTGGCATATATTGGTGACAGTGGGGTTCCCCCAGCATTTGGTGACAAGGAAAAGTCCCTTCTGGGACTGAAATTGTAAAGTATTATAACCTGGACGATACCACAGTCAAGTAACACATCTGAGACACGTGGGAAAAGCTCAAGTAACTGTAACCTGCTCAATTATCTTAAGATCCATAAAAATAAACTATGTGGTATGCACTGGAATCTGGAAAGAGAGCAGTCCTGTTTCTAGTCCCATGAACTTGGTTGCGGCATCTCTGTGCATCTCTGTGCTAGAAATGGTTAATGTTACTCCCTCTGCTCTGACAAAATTCTCACCTGGCAGCCTGGAGAATAGTAAGTCTCTTATGCTTTAGTCTCTTTGGGGGAACACACTGCACTGATCAGCCTACATAGGCCTTCGGGCCCAAACTATTGTATCAGTATCGTGGTTCATTAATCTAAGTCTAATCAGCAAAAGTCAGACCTCTTGAATCTAAGCTCGAGGACCAACATGGTAAACAGCAAGTTTTGGACAGGTGCAATGATGACTAGAAATGAGACAGCTCCTAGACAGCTATTTTTTTAAGGTTTTGCTGAAATTGAACTAAATGTTGTTAGTGCAAAATGATCTAACTACTTTCTCATTCACTTACACTGATTGGAGAGATGGGAACAGAAGAGAGTCACCAGAATTTAAAGGGGAGAGAGAATGGATTACAAATGGACAGTGAGAAGGATCTGTGTGATGATGGAACAGTCCTGTCCTGAGTGTGACAGTGGTTATACAAATCTACACAGGGGATAAAGTCACACAGAACTACACACACGCGTGCATGTAAAACTGGTGGAGCCTGAGTGAGGTCTGTGAATTGTAGCAATGTCAACTTCTTCGCTTTGATATTGTATCAGTCCTGTTAGATGTCATCAGTGGAAGAAACTGGGCGAAGGGTACACAGGACCTCCTTGTACTATTTTTGCAACTTCCTATGAATCTATAACTATTTTGAAATAAAAAGGTTTTAAAATTTTTATTTGGTCCCTCCTAATTGTTAAGTACTGGGAATAAAAAAGAAAGTATCATGCTAGGTGCTGAAAATAAAAGAAAATGAGACAATTAAAAAATAATATATCAATGCTGAATGTTTCAATCAATGAATATAGTATATCCCTTCATTATCTTTAATTTCTCTCAGCAATGTTTTACAGTTTTCAGTGCAGGGATCTTGAATGTCATTTATTATATGTATTCTAGGCATCAGATGTTTTTGTTATTTGTATATAGAAATATCACTGATTCTGTATATTGTATACTGTTCTGTTCCTTGATGAGTGGATATATATCTTGCTAAATTTGCTTAATTTTAATAGTTCAGTTCTGCATACACCATTAAGCCACCTGCAAATAATGACAGCTTTACTTCTGTACCAATCTTTATTTTTAAATTGAGGTATAACTGACATGTAATATTGTAATAGTTTCAGGTGTACAACATAATGATTTGATATTTGTAGACACTGCAAAATGATCACCACAGTAAATCTAGTTACCTTCTGTCATCACACTCTATTCTATTCTTTTCTTTCTTTTTTAAGTAGGCTCCATGCCCGATGTGGGGCTTGAACTCACAACCCTGAGATTAAGAGTTGCAATGCTCTACTAACTGAGCCGTCAGGCACCCCCCCCCTTTTTTTTTGCCTAATATCATACTGTCTAGAACCTCTAGCATGATGTGGATTAGAAGTGGTGATAGCAGATATCCCTGTCTTGTTCCCAACCTCAGGGGGAGAGCATTTGCTATTTCATCAATAAGAATGTTAGCTATAGTTTTTTTGATAAATATCTATTACCACATTAAAGTAGTTCCCTTCCATTCCTAGCTTCCTGTATTTTATCATAAGCAATTGGAGCAAAATAGGGGAAAAAAAGAACTTGATCCCTACCTCAAATCATATACCAAAATCAATGTGGGATGAGTCATCCACCTAAATATGAAAGGCAAAGTAATAAAACTTCTAGAAAAAATACTGGAAAATCTCTTCAGGAACTTGAGATATGAAAAGATTTCCTAAATAGGACAGAGGAAGCACAAACTACAAAGAAAAGATCAGTAAGTTAGATTTCATTAAAATTAATACTTTTTAAAAAAACACTGATTTATTTATTTTAGAGAGAGTGTGCACAAATGGGAGGAGGGGCAAAGGGAGAGGGAGATAATTCTCAAGCAGATTCCTCAGCGTGGAGCCTGCCACAGGGCTCAATCCCAGGACCCGGAGATCATGACCTGAGATGAAGGCAGACACTTAACCCACTGAGCCACCGAGGCACCTCTAAAATTAATAATTTCTATTCATTAGAAGACAGAAAGAGCGAGAGGCAAGTCACAGACTGGGAGAAAGTATGTGCAATATACATATCTGACAAGGTCTTGTATCCAGAAAAGATAAAGAATTCCTACAAGTCAATTAAAAAAAAAAAAAGACAGACAATCAATAAAAATTGGTCAACATTCTTGGACACTTCTCAAAATAAGCTATCCAAATACTAACAGGGATATGAACAGGTGCTTAATATCTTTAGTCACCAGGAAAATGCAAATTAAAACCACAATGAGGGGCACCTGGGTGGCTCAGTCGGTTAAGCAGCTGCTTTCCGTGGTCCCAGGATCCAGCCCTGCATCAGGCTCCCTGCTCCAAGGGAGCCTGCTTCTCCCCCTCCCTCTGCCTGATGCTCCCCCTGCTTGTGCTCTCTCTCTCTGTCAAACAAATAAGTACAATCTTAAAAAAACCCACAAAAAACCCACAATGAGATACTACTATATAACCACCAGAATGGCTAAAATTAAAAAAGACTCCCAATATTAAGGGCAACGATGCAGAACAACTAAAACTCTTACTTTGCTGGTGGGAGTGTGGACTACAACTACTTTGGATAACTATTTGGTAATCTCTACTAAATCTAAACATATACCTACCTTATGATCCAGCAACTCCACTCATACATACCTAACAGAAAGGAGTGCTTGTGTCTACCAAAAAACACGCAAAACAATGTTCATAGCACTTTATTCATAATACCCTCAAACTGGTAACAATCCAAATGTCCACCAATAGAATTGATTGGTACATTTCTATGATAATTCGTATATTTACATAATGGAGTACTGTACAGCAATGAAAAAGAACCAACCACTGCTCTACACGAAAAAATGGAATAAACTTACAGACATAATTTTCAGAGAAAGAAGTCAAAATCAGGCAAACTTAATTTGCCTGATTTTGAACTCATGTAAATGGAAAAATATATGCCATATAAGTCCATTTACATTAAGTTCAAAATCAGGCAAAATTAATTTATGGTGACAGAGGGCAGAATACTGTTATTTTTGGAAGAGGCATGAGGGAGCCTGCTGGGGTGCTGCAAATGTCTTTGATCTTGCCCTGGGTGCTGGTTAGATAGGTATATAGCTTTGTAAACCCCATCAAGCTGCACATGAAAATCTGTACACTTCACTGAATACATCTCAGAAAAAAAATAAGTTTAAAAAGGTTGTATATAAAAACAGTATAAATGTCACAATGAGATATATGAGATTAATATACGGAGAACACTCAAGAAGTAAGGCAGAGCTACGGGAGCAGAGCTGGTTTGGCAAGGAGGTCTGACGGGAATGGGGGCAGCAGCCTGATAAGGAATATTCCAAGAAGAGGAAACAATCACGGATGTGTGAAAGAGCATACAGGTAGCATAACAAGGCTAGAACAAAGAGTGGAGGGTATATGTGGGAAAGTGACAGAAGATGAGGCTAGGAAGACATGTGGGGCTTTGTAAATTGTGTTAAGTAATTTGTATTTTCATGCTTTAGGGCTACACTGTCTGATATGGTAGCCACTAGCTACATGAGGCTATTGAGCATCTGAAACTTGGCAAGCCCAATGATATACTGTATGTGTAAAATATACACCAGATTTTGGAGACTTGTAAAAAAGAAAAAGAATGTAAAATATCTCAATTATTATATTGATCACATGTTGAACATATAATTTTTGATATATTGGGGTAGTATTATATCTTACTAAAATGAACCTCTTGTTTTTCTTTCCCTTTTTAACTGGCTACCAGAAAATTAACGTATTTATCTATTTGACAGAAAGAGGGCACACGCACGAGCAGGGGTAGGGGCAGAAGGAGGGAGAAGGGCAGGGGAAGAGGAACTAGAGGACTCCCTGCTTAGTGCAGAGACAGATGCAAGGTTCCACACAACTCAGGGCTCGATCCCAGGACCCTGAAATCATGACCTGACCCGAAGTTAGAAGTCAGACACTTGGGGCACCTGGGTGGCTCGGTTGTTAAGTGTCTGCCTTTCGCTCAGGGCGTGATCCCAGAGTCCTGGGATCGAGCCCCACATCAGGCTCCTCTGCTGGGAGCCTGCTTCTTCCTCTCCCACTCCCCCTGCCTGTGGTCCCTCTCTCGCTGGCTGTCTCTCTGTCAAATAAACAAATAAAATCTTTAAAAAAAAAAAAAAAAAAGAAGTCAGACACTTAACCAACTGAGCCAGCCAGGTGCCCTCAGATGGCGCTGCTTTATGGTAAGAACGTCACTGCAAGACTTAAACCTGGATGTAAAATGATGAGATTTCCATTCCGAAAAGATCACACGTTCTGGATGTAGCCCTGCACTAGGTGAGACTGGTAAAACTGAAGGCGTTAGAAAGTTCTCCCAAAGAGAAGGACCTGGCTTAAGGCATGTGCAGTAAGATAGTAAAGAGAAATTTCATTCAGGATAGCACAGGCCAGATAGCGTTCCTGTAATTACAGGCAGATTTCAAGATACACTGAAATCTAGCAGCTCTGGAAATAGTTGAGGCAAATGCTTATCATATGTCCAAATGTGCTCTTGCCATATTACTTTAAATTAAAAAGAAGAAATAACAGTTTGAATCCTTGGGATTAGAAGAGTTGTGGTAAACTCTGATGTGAACTACAATTCCAAGTTCTATCAGATACCTACCTGTGTTCCACACAGAGCCCGAGTGGTACCTTGCATGTCTACAGGCAGACAAATAGGTATACTTGTGGAGCCCACTGGTCCTCAGTCAGGGAACATGATCTGAGTTTTTTTTTTTTTTTAATTTTTTAAAAAGATTTTATTTATTTGACAGAGAGAGAGCACAAGCAGGAGCAGTGGCAGGCAGAGGGAGAGGAAGAAGCAGGCTCCCCGCTGAGCAGGTAGCCCAATGCGATGCAAGGCTCAATGGATCATTGAGCTGAAGGCAGATGCTTAACCGACTGAGCCACCCAGGCACCCTCGATCTGAGTTTTTAATGTGGCTCTGGGTTACACATCCTTGTTGCAGCCAATGACAGAAGAACCTAGATATAAGATCGGTCAATGTCCAACTTGGGCAACCAGTAACTTGGGAAAAATCATTAATTCCTTTTGGCTGCCAAGAGAATATTGGGAAGGGATATTAGGTAGAAAAGAATCAAATCAACAGCTGTGCTGAAAATAAACTACACATAAACTGTTTTTCATACAGAAGGACAAAGTGCCCTGAACACAGAAGATATTCACAAATTCAGTAAACCTTTGTCAAGCTCTTACCAAGAACCAGGTGCAGTGCTAGGTACTGGGATTATATGTATACATGTGTATGTATATCCTGTATGTATGTATACTCCAGCTATTGGGACATACGGGCGAATAAAACACAAACTTATCCCCGAAGAACTCATCCCTTCACCACATATCCACTCATCAAGTAAGGAACAGAACTTCCTGTGGACGTATGCATTATACACAAGAGACTAGTTAACACACTCAAAGTCACTTAACAGCTGTATAACAACCAGACTGACACAAAATCTGATACTTCTGACTTCTAATTCGGTAAAACAGTGTCCAGGCTAGTTTTTTCCTTCCATTTAATTTAATTCCACTGCAACTCAAAAATTCAGATTTAGATTCAGGTGGTGGGATCCCACAGTCAAACAAATACCACATGTGAATGAATGAGACCACAGAATCAGCAGACAACAGAAGTTAAACAAATACTCTCTTCCTACCCAATCCCCTGATGAATTTAGGAAAATCAATTTTCCTAACAGAAATCCACCACACTCTGGGACAGCGAGGGCCTTTGCAGTGTGCTGTCATAAAACCTGGCTCTCAGCTGGTTACAGACCTATTGCATCAGACAATCACATGTGCTTGACAGCTTCCGGCCAATCAGTGACTACCCCCGTTAATCCAGGCAGAAGTTGATAGAGGGTTCTCTGGTTTTATTTAGCTTCATGGAAGATGCCCGGATCAGTTCCAGGTTCTAGACCAACTCTGCTAATGTCTTTTCCGGAAAACTTGCACAAATCACAATTAAACAGGTTCAATAATTACAAGCTTGTTCTTGCCTCACAGCACTCCTCTCCCCATGTCTGGTCTACTACGGAAAAGTCTTTCCTTGATTCTTAAAGGTATGTTTGCAGGTCAGAGGGATGGCCTTTCCCCAAAGCTTCGGGATCATTGCTTTCAGTCAGGAGCGGCTTCCGAAGTCCCCAAATACTTCCAATATGGGTGGACTGAACTATTACGCTGCAGATGTGACTCAGTCTCAGGCTGGAGCCTTTGGTCCTATCAAATTAGAAGGAGACCACTCGGGCCTTGCTGAAGATGAGAAAGGGACCGAAGGCGACCAAAGATGAGTGTTAGGAAAGGGGACCTCCAACCCCCGAACCTCCTGCCCTAGCTTTCTTCTGGCTACCCTTGCGGCAGGAAGGCTTGACAGTTCTTGATGCGCACGCGCCATGCTCCTTCCCAGACAGCCCAGCGATCCGCACCGAGCACGCGTGGAAGGGAGCTCCCAGGGCCCGGGCGGAGGGAAAAGGTGGGATGGTCCCGGCTCGCACAGTGCGTTTTAGGGGACAGTGAGAGCCTCGGAGTCACCGCAGCCAGGGAGGGGACTGACGAGGGGTGGAAGCTGCGGCCTCAGGAGCGGTAACGAGATGGGAGAGATGAAGTTGGGATTAGGACCGGGCGATACCCCGCGCGTCCCGGTACTTACATCGTCGCCACTCGCCGTCTGCCTTCACCAGCTGATCTACTAGTCCCGGGTCCTTGAAGCGCTTCTCCTGCGTCTCTCGAATGAGGGCTGGGTCCCCTCCTTTATCTACACGAAACAAATCCAGATCCAGCACCATCTTTCCTTCTCCCGGGCCAAAGCTAAGGGACGTAAGGAACGTACCACACCAACCAGTGACCACCGCACTGCGCCGGCGCGCTGACCCGCACTCCCCGCGCAGGCGCGGCCGAAGCGCGCAGGCGCCCCCTCTCGGCCGGAAGCAGCTGCGCTGGAGGCAGAGCTGGGGGAGGAACGTGGAGAGGTGGGGCGTGAGCTTCTGGTTGTACGCAGGTCTGGCCTGGCTACTGGGCTTTGTCCCGGGCTTGTGCAGCCTCCCCAGCGCTGCACCCTCTGTAGGATCTCTGATTGTCCCATAAAAGCGAGTGCCTCAGTTTCCTCCTCGTGTTAAAGGGCATATCTCAGGTTAGGCAGGGGCCTGCCAATGTGATCTCCAGCTTGGAAGCCAGAGCTTCCAATAGATGCCAGTTTTCGTCTTACAAGCATGATTCCTAAGACTGGACCCTCTCCCTGAACCTCTGTTCTCTTTTCCATCTTGAGACAAGAATATGGCTACATGTTTTAGTCCCTGGGTTACCTCAACTCAAGATTCCTGCTCTCCTGCCTTGGAGCTAGGATACCTTTCTTAACGTGAATATTGAGTAAATCAGGTAATCCTATTATCAATCTTTTGGATCACAGGATTAGAAAAGTGAGATTGAAATATTTTAGAGAGGGACATGAGGAAACTTTTCCGAGGGGAAGTATTTAGCAAGTTTGAAGGCAGTACAAGGTATTGAAGTCACACCTTGGGTCTATTTAAAACTCCTAGAACAAAGATTTCACCATATTTTCATTTTATAATGTTCACGCCCTTAACAGTGAAATATTATGATTGCTGATTGGAGCCAAAGTTATCAAAAAGTATTGCTGATAACAAGAGATTATTTGGAGGATTTGGGGATAGGCAGTCTGTCCACCCCATGCTTCTTACAGACTTTAGAGCCCCATCCCCAATGCCCCACAGCTAGCTGTGCTAAGACCTTCTTAGTCTCACAGCACTTGCATGGGCTCCTGTGATGAGGATATGGCATTGCTATCCCTGTCCCCCAACAAGTGCCTGCCAGGCCAACTTAGATATAGTATAGGGCTAAAGACAGTGGTGAAGCTGACAAGTAGAGATCTGGAGGGGGCTTGGGTAAGGGGGTTGTCTGGGTTTGCCTAGGATGCTAGATTTAAAACCAGCGGAAAGGACATGTAGGCAGCCGCAGTCTCCGAAGAAAACATGTAAGAAAACTGTCTTCATAGTGTTCGCTTCCCTGAAACCTTCTAAGGGCAAGGTCTGATAAGGGCTGACTCTTCCGTGTCAGTGAAGGCACTGCCAAAGTGTGTTGTTTACTGAGTTTCAAGACAGTGATAGATGTTCCCGAGGCTGCACAGGGGCCCAGGTCCACTGCACAGTCCTGTAAGGAGGCCATCAGTATAACTGGAAGGATGACCTTAAGATTCTGGCCTCTCCGAATTTTCTTAGGAGTTTTCACCATTAGTCTTATTATATTATAGTCATCTTCCTTTAAAATGCTCATGTTACCTGATAAATATAACAGATTAACATAATGGCACACTTCATCAACTTACGAATCATAGAATTTTTAGAGCTGGTCGTGAATCCTAGCTAACTGGTAGCCTATTAATTCCTAATCTTTTCATCACCTTGTCCCCCATGTTTTAAAATATGTTTGTCTAACAAAAATGATTTTAAAAAATTCATTTCCCCTTCTTATATGAATCGGATATATACAGCTGCCAATTAGAATTTCTGATCAGCAGAAAATAAACAGTGTCACTACACTGCCAGAACCTAACGCAAGAACAAATCAACATAATACTTTAGTTACGGAGCGATGATGTGAAGCCATACCAATTTTGGTTGTGTGGTTTCCATTAGGCTTTAATACTGAGAATAGCTATTGGGTGCTGCATCTGAGGACCCAGGGGTTCAAGGGTTCAAGGAAAACAGCTGCGTCAACCCCTTTATCTTCTATACAAGAACACTGAGGCCCAGGGAAATTAAGCAATAGAGCCCAAACCTGAATCCTGGTAAGGCTCTAAGATAGTCTCATGTTTGGGCTTGTCTCTCTGTTAGCATTCCTTAGCAGAAAACAGAGGCCTAAGGAACTTGGCTAGAAAATGTGGCTTTTTCTTATAAGGCAGAGACCCTTTATTGCATCTTCATCTCCAGAGGACCTAGCATAGTGCCTTACACATGGTAGGTGCCTATTATATCCTTATTGGGTGAGTGAGTTGCAGGGAGTAGTAGGGAGAGAGGTTAGAAGCTTGTTGCAGGTTCAGGGAGTAGAGTCCTAGCTGAGATACTGCCCTGGGCAGCTAGCAGGTAGCCTAGGGAGAATGACTGCCTGCAGGGAGAGAGCAAGAAGAGAGGGAGGAGCATGTAGCCCCAGATGCCTTCCTCAGTTTTTACCAGTTCAGTGCTGGCCAATATAGGAGGGCTCTCTTGGGCCTCGTTTTAGCACCTCTTTGCATTCCTCTTTTTGTCTTGGATTTCTCAGTGTTGGACAAACAAACCCTACCCTCTCCCCTGCTAGAAACTTTCAGTGGCTACCTGTTGCCCTCAGGAGAATGTCCAAACATACCTTGCAAAGCCCTTAATGATCTGCCTTCTACCAAATTCTCTAAAATGTTCCCCTTCTCTCTTGGCATTCCTCCTCCCATTCCCCATGCTGAGCTACTTGTAGCTCCCCTTTCTTGTCTCTGAGCCTTTATACAACCCCCTTCTACCTGGAACTCCCCTTCCCTCCCCTGTTCCTCCGAACTGGCCAATTCCTCCTTCCTCCAGGAAACTCTGATACACTATTCACCCTCCCCCACCCCAGATTGGTGCAGCGCCCACCCTTCTAGTTTCCCACAGTACAGTAGCATTTATCATACTGTTTCGGGAGAAACTGACAACCCAACTTCCAGCTTGAGGCTGCCCACTCCCTTCTATCAGAGAGACACAGTAACAAAGGAAGTTAATGTTGCTGTCCTTGGACAATGGAGGAGGAACCATCTAAAAATAACCTGGGTCAGGGAAAGCTGCCAGGATCTAGGGGGACTTTGATCCTGCCTCTCCCTCTGTTAAAATTGGAATGAGGTGTCCATTCTGCTACCACACTCTACGGTTTGGGGTATTACATTTTATGTGGAATTGTTAACTTCAGCACTAATATGGAGTTAGTTTATATTCCAAATTCTCCTTGAGTAGCTCTTAAATTATCCATGAACTTTTGTATATGCAACCTTACATCAGTTTCTCTGTCTCTTCAATAGGCGTTGTTGCTTTGTGGTTTTCAACTAATTGTCTTCTTTAAGGTATAGACCAACTTGTTAATATCTTCATGCCTGGTCACCTGACAGTGTATTTCACTTTGTCAGTGATTGGGAAACCCTTAAAATCATTCACATATCCCTCCCCCTCACACACACACACCAGTTTCTTTTCTTTTTTTTTTTAAGACTTTAATTTTTTAAGATTTTATTTATTTATTTATTTGAGAGAAGGAGAGACAGAGCATGAGTGGGGGAGGAGACAGAGGGAGTGGGAGAAGCAGGCTCTCCTCCAAGCAAGGAATCCAATGCGGGACTCAATCCCAGGACCCTGAGATCATGACCTGAGCCAAAGGCAGATACTTAACCGACTGAGCCACCCAGGTGCCCTTAAGATTTTATTTTTAAGTAATCTCTACACTCAACATGGGGCTCAAACTCAAAACCCTAAGATCAAGAGCTGCATGCTGCATTTTCTGAGCCAGACAGGTGCCCCTCCCACAGTTTCAAGCTTGGTCATGTCTGTTGCTTGTTTGATGCATTGGGACACTACACAGTATATGGTTGAATTCATGTAAATTAACTGTGGTACTCCCATGTCAGTGTTTCTTCACTCTTGTGTCCCCAGTGGGTGAGCCAGGGAAAGTTTCACAGTGGGGTGATTTTTTTTTTTTTAAGATTTTTTAAATGTTATTTGTCAGAGAGAGAGAGAGAGAGAGTGAGCAAAGCAGGGGGAGCAGCAGGCAGAGGGGGAAGCAGGCTCCCTGATGAGCAAGGAGCCCAATGCAGGTCCTGGGATCATGACCTGAGCCGAAGGCACACATTTAACCAACTGAGCCACCCAGGCATCCCCACAGTGGGGTGATTTTGAAGGCTGGGTGGGTGTCAGGTGAAAAGGAAGGGGAGGGGCAAAGGCAGAGGCACAGGCCAACGCAGGGAGGTGCAAAAGAGCTTGTGAGTAAGGGACAGTCAAAAGTTGTGTGAATAGTGGGGTGTCTGGCTGGCTCAGTAGAGCATGTGACTCTTGATCTCAGGGTTGTGAGTTCGAGCCCTACATTTGGTGTGGAGGTGACTTAAAAATAAAATCTATTTTTTTTTTTTTTTTAGAAGTGTGGATAGAGTAGAAGCAATGTGGGCAGAGAGGGGCAGGTAGGCTTTAGGGACCTTACATGCCACAGTACTAACTCTGTTGGAGATGCAGTTTCTTCATCTATTACAATGGGGATAGTACCTGCCTCTAGTCTGGACTTTATACTATAAGCTGGGGTGATATTTAAATACTTAACCATCAGTACAACCAAGTACAACTCAGTCTGAGGAAAACAACCAGCTGAGGGAAATCTTCTTGGGGGGTTAAATGCCCTCAGCTAGAGTGAAGGAAAGTACCAACACAGGAAAATCCAGCTAACCCTGGAAATGGTAGGTGCTGATGTCCTCTAGGATTTTGTCCACATCTCACTCCATACCCAAAGAAGCAAATTTTACTTGTCTTTGTAGATACATTGTTAGGTGGCAGGCTCAATGCCACCCGAGAGAAAACTGAACTGGAAAGGAAGGGAGGGGAGATGCTAAGTGTTTTATGTATTCTGTCTTTGATCCTCACCCAGTTTGGGGAAGTAAAGCATCATTAGATGCATCTTATTACCGTGGAAGTAGGCTTTGGTTGTTGGCTGATTCCTTAACAGGTGGTGAGAGGCCTTCTAGCCTAGGTCTCTATTGCTGTGAAGCATGCTCTTGTCTCTGTCACTCTGGGGTTCCAGAATCCTCCTCACCTTCAGCTTAAGATTCAAGAATACTTCCATTTCTCACTCCCCCATCCAGCCACCCAACCTGCGTTCAAGAAAAACAACTTGAAACGTATGTTTTATTTCACAAAAGAAGAAAAGGGGGAAAATGTGACAAGCCATAGCCATCCCCTAACAAACTACAAACTCTTGGAATACAAAATAAAAAGGAAATCCAAGCAGTCTTCGTGGGACAAAAATTTGGTTTCACAAAGCTGAAAAAATCTGTTACAAAGTCTCTGTTGTATAAATATAGTCAGTCTTATCTTTAATGTAGAGTCAGACCAAAAAAAATTGTCTTGGCATAAGAAATCACCCGGTCCTTGAATATACCACAATATTCGTTTGTCTTCCCAGCCAAATCAGGTGATGCGATGAGATGATGAGAATTACTTGGGTCTTCCAGTGCTCGAGGTGACCAAATGGGATTTAAGTATTTTGTCTCCTGAGCCCACACTACCTCTCCCAGTAGCCTGTGCAAACCACTATAGCCTTAGTTTAAGAGCTAAAGACTTTTCCCATATAAAGCCTAATGTGTGTCTGTTCTAAAATTGAGTATGGTGATGCCTGCACAATTCTGTGAATATATTAAAATCCATTGAATTGTACATTTTCAATGAGCCAATTGTATGGTAGGTGAATTATATCTCAATAGGGCTGTTAAAAAATACCAAATATGTCTAAGCAACAGGCAAACCCCAATATCATAACTCAGGAGCTCCTGGCAAGTCACAGGGAAGATCTGTAGAAGTCAGTACATGAAGGGATAGGTAAAGGGAGATGTTTAAAGCATTATGACCAAATCAGTGGAGTTTGAGGTTGCTCTGGGGGCATTCAGTTTCAAGATGTCAGAATAAAGAAGTCAACAGGGTAGATATTTTTTCCTACTGCTTCCAGAGTAGTCTGAGGACCTCGTATGGCTCTTGTCACAAAAGAAAGTTATTCAGTGGGAAAGCAGGTGCTTTCTGGGTGATGCTGAGGCTACAGAACTTTCGGCTGGATTCAGGAGCTAGGCGTCAGCATCCATCGGGAGAAATTCCAACGTCGCTACAGGGTCTGAGAGCCTGACTCCCACAAGAGGAGCACACCCTCCAACAAAGCTTCTAGATTTATTGAACCAAAGGGACTGCTGGCCTTCCGTGATGCTACTGTTAGAGCAGGGCCCGGTTCTCCCTGACCCTTTTATAGGCCACTGCCAGGGCAGCAACGCCTCATCAGATCAGCAGACCATTTTTTGGCAGACAAACCACTCTGAAATGCCATCCCCATTCTCTACCTACCCTCTGGGCACCAGGTGGCCATTCAAAAAAGGAGATAGGCACAACCAAGGGCGACTGGGCCCTTGACCAAGGGATGGTCATGCCAGCCTGACAGCAAGGGAGGGAGAACCACCAGGAGTAAGAAGAAAACAGGAATTTAAACTCTTGCACTGGTTTTGCCATTGTAGTTACTTGAGGTCCATCAATTATACTGGGTGTCAAAGTGGAGAGAAGGGGGCGCGGAGGGCACTCACTTTACTCACCTTTCAGAAGGGATGCTGCCAGAAATTGGGACTAGAAGTCTTTTTTGTGTTTTAGCACACATAAGAAATGAGAACAGGAAGAAGAGAAGGCTAGGGACTTGAAAGTGTGAGGTGTTCCGGTTCGCTAAACATCTTATTCAATTCCCCTCGTCTTTTCTCCGTGAAGACTGACCTGGTCCTCTGGCTGGGGTATGGGCTGGAGTTAATTCCGGTTTTGGCTGGCCTAGAAAATGTTTATTCTGTAGCTGGGCAGATGAGTTGAGCTTAGAAACAGACATCTTGACCACCTCGGGTCCATCCCATTGTGGGCTGGATCCCCCCCCAGTCCCCCATGGCCCCATTAAAACCTTGGCCTCCTCGTGGTCTTTCAAAATAAGATACCCCTTTCAAAGTAAGTTAATCCTGAGCCATAAAATATGGCTCAAGCCTCTACAAATGGGGCCCTCAAGGACAGGAAATCTTCCTTGCTGGTAGAAGGAAGGTCATCTCTGTGGGTAAAAGCAAGCAGAGAAGAAAGCTAGAACACCTGTGTTTGGGGCTTACCTGGTTCTCTTTAGTGTCATAGGGAGATGGTGGGACGTTAAAAAAAAAAATGGGGAGAACAGGTTCACCAGGGCTTTGGGCATTTTCTTGGTGCACTTTTTCATCCTGTGAGACTATTTATCACTGACTAAGAAAAAGGGAATAAAGTACCTAGTTTAAACAACAAAACAAAAATTCCTTATTGCCTCTCTTTGTGCTTATTGAGCCTTTTCTTCCCCAGACTTCCTCACCTTGCCCTCAGCCTATCCGTGAAACTCAAGGCTCTCCTTATCCAGGAGAGAAGAATCCAGGCTACCATGACGATCCAGGAGGGAACACCAACACCCTCCTTACACAGCCTCCCTCCTGAAGACATCATGAGCTGAGGGCATATCATCAGGAAAACTCCCAGCTGCTTCTGCCCTTAAGTAAAAGGACAGAGGAAGTTGCTTCTGTATTTGAGAAGAGAGAAATATTTTCCTTCCGGGCTATACGAATTACGAGCAGACGAAGCTATGGCTCTGGTGGCTGGACCATTCTGGGAAACAAGATGCAAGCAAGGGAGTGATATACAAACGAAGTGACGGTATATTTGACAGGTTCGAGGCAAGCAGAAAGGAGGGTTTGGGTACTCTATAAAAAAACCAAATATCTGAAATCCAAACTTCTTCTGATAAGGCCACAATGAAGAGATTTCCAGCAGGAAGCTGGCACCCAAATCGCCACAGGCTTGCAAGGTGATGCGCCCAGGGAGGAGGCGGGGGAGGCAGGGCAGTGCCTCTCACAGGTCCATGTCTGGGCCTCCTGAGGATGTCTTCAGTGGCACGGAGTCAAATCCATCAGGAGTCCTCTGAAAGAGAGATGGTGACAGGAGCTGGCTGCTGCACGGGGGCAAGTTTGGGGAACAAAGGAGAGAAATGGAAAATAGGTGACAGAAGGAACCCTTAAGGAATTCCTGCTTCCAGTGGCTTTGTGGAAACAGACATAAGATACCCTCTATTCTTCTTGGTCCTTTCAGTCAGTGAGAGGATAAGAAAAATCTTTAAAACCCCCTGCTTTGCATCTTTGCTGACTTCTAAAAGCCCAGAAAGACTCAGAGGTCCCAGGGTAAATTGTTCTCCCGTTGGTTAAACACACACACACCCCCCGAGTCACCCTGATAGGTTAGCACAAAGGGAATGAGATTCAGCAATCTAAACACCTACCTGCCCTCCCCTCACCGTCCCTCCAGTCCTCTCCTCTCTGGTCACCACCCTCCCACCCACACCTGTGTGATGAACTGGTTCAGGGCAGCAGCGAGGTGTGGGTTCTGGCGGACTGGGGCTGCAGAGGGCTGTGGCCCTGGAGGCGTTGCTTGGATGCTCTGTGCTGGCCCCACACCCAGTGACAGCGTTGTCAGCACGGCATTTATGAGCTTCAAATTTGCTCACCCACCCACACATACAGAGCCAACTCTCCCAGCTCCACAGTGCTCAGTGGTGAGCAGCGTAGACTTAGCTATGACTCAGCCCCCACAGGAAGGGGCCCAGACATCAAGGGACAGCACCCTCCACTGGTCAAAGGAGAGCCTTGCTTCTATCAGACGTTGATCCTAGAGATCGCCTCTTCCCCACCCTCCAAAAAAAAAAAAAAAAAGGGAAATGATTCTTACAACGTGGATGGTTCAATACTCCTTCTGGAAGTTAAAAGGCCCAAACAGTCCATCAACTGGAGTGCATGTTGGGAGAGAAGGAGCCTGGTCAAGAGCAGCCTTGGGCCCCATGGGAAACAGTAATGGTGTGGATATACAGAAGGCAGAAGCCAGGATTTTGAGGGTGGGGGGCTAGAACAGTAGGGAGGGTGGGGAGTTGAGTAGTGAGTGGTCCCTGAACAGTGTGGGACCATTCAATGTCCTAGGACTGGTGTCTTCTCCAGCCCTCCAGGCTGACCTCAGCACGCTGGCCAGCCTCCCTACCTTGGAGGTAAATGATTTGATCTTCCCGAAGAGTGACTTCTTGCTGGTAAAGATGAGGTCATCTTCCACGTCCTCGCCTTCCATGATGGCACAGCTGTCGGCTGCTGGCAGGTCGCAGTCCTTGAGGGTAGCATTCATCACCAGCTTGGAGTACTTGTACTCCAATCTATGACACAGGGGGATGGGAAAGATAAGACAACGAAATGTGGAATAAGGGAAGGGGGAGGGAGAGAGGCTGGGCTCTAAACAGGTAACCACAGGTAAGGAAACCAAAGCATAGCTAGGGAGTCTTGACTTCCAGTTCAGTGATCTTTTTCCCTTAAGGCTGGCTGTTTCTGTGTTCTCAAAGCTTACTAGAAATATGGAATCATAAAGTTATTATTTTAATTATTATTAAAAATAACAACAAATTAAGGATACTCTGCTTTTCCTTTGAGCATCTAACAGTCATTTATAGACTGCCGCATGGTACTGTCCCTGTTCAGGAGTCAGGATAGCCAAGGCATACACTGGATAAGTGGCTCAACAAGTCTCTGGCCAGAGTCACAGGGTCTGTGGTCAACTCCAGAGAAAAGCCTCATGGATTTAATTCTCAGATGTTCTCCTCCCGGTTCAATGATCCAGCCCTGTCCATCCCCAAACTCCAACACCCCACCATGTACTTTTGATTCTTTTTCCAAAAGTAACAGGTCAAGACGGTGAGCAGGATGGCAGTACAGGTGCCTGCAGAGATGCCCACTTTCAGCCAGAAATCGATCGTTTTGCAGATGGTAACTCTCTGCTCAGGCAGGGAGATGCCACCCGCGCACAGCTTTGGTTCTCGCCACACATAAGTAGTCTTCTGTGGGGAGAAAAACAAGGAACTCAGAGATCACATTCCCTTCTCTCCTGGGACATCCCCACGCAGAGAGACCCACCTGGATCCCAGCCACGCAGCTGCTGACGATAGTGTGGTAGTCAGCAGGGGAGCAGAGCGGACAAGCAGCCAGGCTCTCCCACAGGAAGTGGAAATTACAGCCATCACAGGTCCCGTCGGAACATGCGCTAGCAAAGCAGGAAGGAGACTTGAGTGCTTACTCACTGTATGGTGGGAAGAGCTGGAGGGAGTCCCATCATCTCGTAGCTTGCCTGCTCCATCCCCTCTTTGCCAAACTCTTAGCCCCACCACGATCCTTCCAACTAGTCCTTAATACACATTTTGCTCTCCGATGTCCCTGATGACAAGAGGCCTTCCCAGCCTCCACTGGGTTCTCTACCCTCTGCCTGTTTGTTTCTGCTAGCATCAGATGAGAGCTAATGTCAGGTGTCTGAGCTGTAGCATGGCTGCCCCAGCCAACCCCTCAGGCTCCTGTTCTCCCCCATGGACCTGTGACATTTTGCAAAAGTCACTTTGATGCAGCTTCCAGGGTCGGGGGTGTTTCAGGAATGGACTTCAGGTTGTGGATCTCTGTTAGGTACTTTACTGCAATGTTTACTCCAGCAAGAACAGTGGTCTGACGTTTTGACACTATTGTTGAGTCAAAATACCCTGCTTTGCTCCCCATCTCCTGAGCAGCTGCTTTCTAGAAACAGCATACCCCAAACCATCTTCCTCAAGACACTGGTGCCCCTCAACATGTTGGGGTCATGTGAGGGGGGAAAAAGGAGGTGGGGGAAGGGGATTATAATCAAATTGGTTCCAGAATTCTTGACTTAGTGCCCTCAGCTATTAAACTGAGAATTGGGTCTTTTGGTGGCGGAGAGATTCCTGGGATTCCTTACACCGTTACTCTTCTAGTAATAGCAAGGACACACTGTAAGAAATCCGCAAGTCTCATGGTCTCATTGAATCCTCACGACCACCCCCTGAGAGAACTTATTACCCTCATTTTACAGAGAAGGAACAAGAGGCCCAGAGAAGATAGGACATGTATCCATGACAACATAGCTAGTAAGTGGAGGGCATGAGTCCAGTAACCATTTGGCTGTGCCGCTGTCCCCGTAATGGTATGGGAATGTGAGAGTATCTTGGACTCTTCTTTCTGCCCCATTCTTGACATCAGAAGATTGAGAATTCAGAGTCCTGACTGGGTCCCCAGGAGCCCACTAATGGCTCTCAGACTGTTTTCTCTTTGGTTCTTGGGATGAAACAAATCCAAAGAAGGGAAACCTTGTTACACCCCTTTACCTCGGCAGCGACAGACTTCCAGGGGCGGGTTTCAGTGGGCTGCATCTGACACGGATGGTGGTTGATCTCCCAGAACTGCAGGACTGGGTCACGTCATTGGACCTGCAGAGAAAGCCAGCCCCCCGGGGGGTGGGGGAGGGGGAGAGAAGTCACTCCTCTGTTTCGCTGCAGAACCACTAGGTGAGTCAACATGGAACAGTTCCCTTGCTGGGGCAGTCAGGACTTGGGAGTGCACAGGCGTTGCTTTACACGCTGAGACAGTGGGGGTCAGGGAGATCTGGTCAAGGGGAAAGGCACTGGTCCAGGAAAGGCTAGCATAGGCATAACACTGGAGTCTCCTAAGGCAGGAAGGGAAGTCGGCCACAGATAATCCCGTCTTTCTCCCTGCCTCTGGGGCACACCTGCCCCAATAATACCCCAGAAGCTGGGATCAGTGAACTCCCAGCCTGTAGCTGTCATTGCTGGGTGAATCTGCTAGACACATCGGACATGTCCTGGCTTGACAAGTAGGTGGCTGGAGAGAGGGGTGCACCAGAAATGGCGAAGGGGCTAGGTTTCCCTTGCATCGGCCTGGTCTCTCATCTTCACCTATAAAAGAAGATCACGTCCGGTATTCCCAAGGACTCCGGGTGGAAAAGTTCAGCTGGGGAGGTGATTCCATCCAGAGTCATATCTGTTGTCACCCCTGCCGAATTAGAGCTCCTAATTAGTTGTCATTAGTAGCATGAGCCAGCAACCACTTCAATTCTTTCAATACCTGTCAACACCCAACCTTCCTCCATCTCCTCACACCCCCGACTGGCTCATGAAAGGGTGAACCGAGGTTTGTCAGAGGCCCCACGGGGCACTTGGCACCCCAGGATGGAACAGAGAACAGAGGTCAAGAGGGTGGGCCCCTCATCTGGGGCCTTTTTACCTCCAAGCCTGGTAGCCTCACTCTCTCTTACACACATACACGCTCACACAGGCTGGAGCGGTGGGGTCACTCACCGATAAGTCGGTCGGCCAGGCTGACAGGCTGCGAGGACACTCCAGCCTTGTAGCCTGTCACCTCCGGGGGGATGATGACCGCCTGGCAGACGTAGGCTGTGATGGATTTGGAGAAACCCGACTCACCCTCAGGGATCCGAAGGTCAGTGACGTTGTCGGCACACATGGACATTTTCTTACCCTGCGTTGGGGGACGTCGGGAGGAAGGAGTGGGAAGGAGTGAACGGTCACAGAACTCCCAGAGCGGGGGAGGGCACAGTGTTTTCACATCTGAAATTTCAGCCTTCCGTGGTATGTTGCAGTGGAATGATTTCATCCCAGATCTAATGACAAGACACATTTTTTTTTTTTAAGCTAAAAATAAGGCCGTGGTGTCCTAGTTTCTGGAACTCTGGCCCAGGGGTCGCAAGCCTTTTTGTTCTTGGAGTCACGTGGGAGCCTTATATGAGCGGGGTTGTGATGGTGGCAAAGGATTTGGAGCTCTAATCTACCAGCCCACCAGGTCAGGGTCTTCCTTATCCTGGCCAATTTTCTAGATAGATACTGAAATATAGAATGGATTCCCTGAAATTTCTGAACATCTGGCCTGGTTCACATTCCATCTGTGTCTCCTGTAGTGCTTGTCGTGGGAGCACCCTCCAGACAGAGATTCCCAGCAGTTAAAACAGACCCCACGACTAGCCTCTTCCCTGCCTTGAGACAGGACATCCTAGAAACAATCAGAACCTATTCCATTAAAAAAAAAAAAAGTATCAAGAGAAGAAAGTTTGTGTTTATATAGAGAACATGACAAGAAATAAAATACTCTGTAAGCACCTTCACGGTAGAGAACTCTGAAAGATGGTAGGAATAAGACTCCTTCTTCCTGGAGATTTTGTAATAGAGGAACTATTGAGATATTATTCCTTCAAAAATGTTAAATTTATGGAATATCAGTATACAACTTGTTTGCCAGTATAAAAAAATTTGTTGATTACTTTAAATTTAAGTGTATTAAACCCAAAGAATAAATACAAAAAACTAATTCAAAAAGATATGTGCACCCCAAGTTTACTGCAGCATTATTTACAATAGCCAAATTGTGGAAGCAGCCCAAGTGTCCATAGATAAATTAATGGATAAAGAAGATGTGGTGTACACACACACACACACACACACACACACACACACACACACACTGGAATATTACGTGGCCATAAAAAAGAATGAAATTTTGCCATTTGCAACAACATGGATGGAATTAGAGGGTATAATGTTAAGTGAAATAAGCCAGTCAGAGAAAAACAAATGCCATTATGATTTCACTCATATGTGGAATTTAAGAAACAAAACAAACAAACAAAGGAGAAAAAAAAGAGAGAGAGAGGGGGGCAAACCAAGAAAGAGACTCTAAACTATAGAGAACAAGCCGGTGGTCACCGGAGGAGGGGGGGATGGGGGAAACAGGCGACGTATGGAAGTGTTGAGTCACTATATTGTACTCCTGAAACTAATGTAACAGTATGTTAACTGTGCTGGAAATAAAATTAAAAGCTTAATAAAATGTTTAAAACGGGAAGTGTACTAAGCCCTTATGATGTAGGATTTTCAATACTCTGAATTTTATGAAGTTATGTCAGTTGCTAACCCTGGGGATTCTTAGTTTATTTTTTAGGTTGTAAGAAATAAGGGACACGAGAACAGAAAGAGACCTTTACGTTATGGTAAAAACAAAGAGCTATTTTGTCGTCGAACTGACAGTCAGCAGTGTGACAGTACACAGGAAGCATTTCTGAAAAGAATAAAGGAGCAAAGACCGAAAAAGGCAATCTCTCCAGATTCCCCATTTTCATCTCTCTCCCAACTCACTGAATGGAACTTTTGCTACATGGGTCTTGCTTTAATCAGTTTCAGTTTCTGAGTTATCACTAACTCACTTTGGAAGCTTCGTTTGAACTTCAAAGACTTGTAAAAGCAAGATCGAGACATGTATCTCTAATCTTCCATAGATTCGTCTATTTCTTGTTTTATTAAGATATAATTGCCGTAGAACATTGATTCCTTTATTTCTTGGCATGTTCTCTATATAAACACAGATCGACTTTTTTTTGCACGCTCCAGAAGGTGTAGAGCCTATGCTGTGTTAGGGTCTCACTGCCACACAGGGTCGCAGACTGGAGGCGCAAGATGCCCTTTATTTTGTAACATTTGAAACCATCCCTCCGACTGCTAATCCTGGCTTGTTTGTAATTTGGTTAAGTGCAGTAGTGGTGTGATTACTCTTTACATTTCTGTCTTTGAATTCTGCATCCAACGTATTTACAGCCGCATGAAATGGCTAAAGGTAACATTCTTTCCACATCCTATAAACCCTTTCACACTACTTTTTAAAAAACTGTCAGCAAAGGTTCTTAGAGATGAACTACAAACAATTTTATCCAGCCTTTCGAAAACAAATGACAAGTGCCATGATTAGTGAAGACTGCTTTTAAAAGGGAAAAAAAAACCTCCTTTGGCATTGTTTTTATATATTCGTTTTGAAAGAATAAAAGTCAGGTAGGAGTAAATGAGTATCTTCTCTCCAACACCTTTATTTTCCTAAATGTTTATAAGCCAAATGATTTAATTTTAGAGGAAAAGGTCCTTAGGGAGAATAATTATCACTTAGAAACGCTGGAGCTTTCTCATTTGCCTGCTGCCTGGGTTTTTGGCTTTGCTCCTGTGTCCTGGTCTCTGGCTCTGCCCCACTGGTGGCCCCTTTCCATAGGACGCCATCGGCACTCACACAGCTTACCTGGTTTCCGCACAGACTGAGGGTAAAGTGATGGAAATACTTCAGCCCTTTGGAAGTGAAGCTGGGCCCTCCAGCCAGGGAGACGGTGTTTGCCAAAGCCAGGAAGTTGTAGTCCAAAACCCTGGTCGGGGTGCTGATGGAGAAGGTGCAGTCGTTGTAGCACAGAGAGTGGATCTGAGGGGAAAGGGTCCGTCAGGCTGGCAGTTCAGGCGGGGCCTTAAGGGGACCACAGTGGAGAGTGGCAGCTAGTGTCCCCGGCCTGATCCAGCTCAGGAGTGAGGGAAGCAGATGCAAGGATTGGGTGAGCATTAGAATAAGGGACATGGGCCAGTGGGGGTTATGTAACATCCCACAGGTCACTTGTTAGCACATATGCTGTACAAACCCGACTCCACTATTTTTCAGTAAGGAAATCGGTCAGATTTTATAGCCTTGTCCCTATGCCTAGATGACGGAACTCTCTCAACACACAAGGTAGCCCCTTCTTGCTTTTAATCAGAAGACAAGGAGGGGCTAACCGGAAGAAGGTGTTCAGGATGGCAGAAGAGAAACTATAAGCCTTGCCCGCGCCCCATTTAAAAGTCACTGAAGGGGCGCCTGGGCGGCTCAGTTGGTTAAGCGTCTGCCTTCAGCTCAGGTCATGATCCCAGGGTCCTGGGATTGAGCCCCACATCGGGCTCCTTGCTCCGCGGGGAGCCTGCTTCTCCCTCTGCCCCTCCCCCTTGCTCGTGCTCTCTCTCTTTCTCAAATAAATAAATAAAATCTTTTTAAAAAAATGAAAAAAAGAGTCACTGAAGCCTGCCTCCTCTCTCCCAGGTTCTCTGCAGGACACTGAGCTTCGAAAGGGGATTTAGGGGGGCCTGGGTGGCTCGGTCGGTTAAGCGTCAGACTCTTGGTTTTGGCTCAGGTCTTGATCCCATGGGTCCTGGTCTCATGGGTCCTGATCTCCTGGGTTGGGAGACGGAGAACTACATGGGGATCTGTGCTTAGCGGGGTGTCTGCTTCTCTCTCTCTCTCTGCCCCTCCCCCACCACCTTGCTCGCGCGCTCTCTCCCCCTCTCTCTGGCATAAATAAATAAATCCCTAGAACTGGGGGGATTTATATCCCATCGACCCCATCAACCCCCTGCTCCGTTTTAGGATCCGCATTCAGCAGCAGCCTTATGCGACCGTCATTCCCTCCCGTAGCAGCAGAGGGAGCCCCAGGAGAGGAAGTTTGCCGCAAAAGTCTAGGGTGCCCGGGAGAGGTTGGGCGGGGCGGGGTCAGAACTGTTGCATTTACCACACAGCTAAACAGCAGCATTTGCGGACTGTATAATAATGCCTCACAGACGTCTGTGTGGTGGTGTGGTTGTGATAGGTAAAATACAAGTTCATTTAAAAAGCATTAATGAATACCTAAGAGCTTTTCGTCATAGTACCTTCTTAGCTTCAGAAAGTACATGGGGCAACAGCACTGTTTTTCTACTTTAGAAAAAAACCTCTAGGGTAAAAGACAGCAATGCCAGTTAACTGGATGTCCCAGCGAAGGTGGGTTGCCTTCCCAAAGGAGAGGGGGCCAACTCCCATGACAATAGGCTGGATCGCAGTAGGCTGAATGTGAGCCCAAGCTCTTACTCCTTCCCTTTAGGTCCCTGCAGAGATGCCAAATAACCCGCTGGACCAGACGGTCACAGATCACCCTAACCCATCCCTTGAAGATGAGACGTGTCCATAACTGAGGCCTAGACCCTGAAAACCAACCTCTACAGCTAAGAACTTGCCCTCCACGGTCACAGCCTGGGCGGGTGTCCTCAAGGACTCTAACCAGGGAGTCAGCTACAGGGAATGCTTGGGTATCAGCCCCTCAAGAACCCCACCCAGGTCCTGGCACCCTCTGAGGTGGTCCATCCAGAGGGCCAAGGTTAGGATGCGTGACACATTGCTGGCACCTTGTTGCTCTTGGTCCCTGGACCACAGGGCATGCAGGCCTGGATGCCATAAGGCTGGTGGGCCTTCAGGATTGTGTTAGGGGGGCAGGAGTGGCAGGTTCCTGAGTCCCGATCGATGTAGTAGCCAGCAGGACAAGAGGTGCAGGAGGAGCCCACGTCAGAGGCTTCCAGGGCACAGGGACGGCAGTAGGAGGCCACCCCGTCCATGACGTTGGTGACATTGATGGAGTAGATTTTGGCGATGTCATTGGTGTACTTCCTGCCCTGGAAACAAGAGGAGACAGGGCAGAGGCCTGAGACGCCAGCAGCAATTGAGTTCTCTAGAAACAGCAAATGACTACTTAACCCTCTTCACCCTATAATACTTGAGAAAAATCGTAGAAGCACCCTATTCTTTTTACTCACTAAGAGTAGCTCTCTGTGAACCTTTTGTGTCACACTAACCCAAGACTGACCTATTCTAAATGTTGTATAAAAATATTAAGTGCCGTGGGAGAAATATGCAGTAGATACCATTATATGAAAAAAGCGGGTCTCTTCCTTGTAAAAGGAAAAAAAAAGGTATTTGAACTTAGAGTGTCATCTTCCTGGGAAGTCGTTTGGACAAGGCTGGATGCTTCCCAGGGGCTGGAATAGACAGTTCTGTGCTTGACTCCTTCAGATCCTTCTAACCCTGGGGTTCTGAACCTCACACTCATACTTAAGCTAACGCCGAGAATCATCCTGGCTCAGAGATCTCCCTGGGAGCCAGGGGTCTGGAGAAGGGGAGGAGCTTACCGTCTCATGAAAAGTGGTCCTCTGGAAGGCCCAGGTGAAGCTCATGGTAGCATTCTCCTCAATGATATAGGTGTAGGACTGTTTGCCTTTGGAACCTTTCCATGTCTCCACGGGAGTGTTGGTCCTAGAATTCACACCCTGAACCCAAGACAGATAAGTGAAGAAGGCACAATGGCTGGGTGGCTGGTAGGGGACAGGGTTCCCACACTGCTGCCGTCCCAAGGGCCATCGCAGTCAGTCGGACCCATGTTAAACCGTAAAGTCCTTGATGGACAGTCTGGGCCCTTCCTCTGCGAAATTACTATGAACGGGGGTGTCAGTTGTGTTGATGCGCCAAAGGGGCAGAGGGGGGCCGACCCTCCCAATAATCCCTGGAAGCCCCATAGCAGACAAAGAAAGGGACACATACCACCATGAAGTAGAGCTCACAGTTCACAGAACAGATCGTCTCAAAGACAAACGTGATCCTGGCCACCTCTTTATTCTCTGTGTCTGCCATCACCGACTGTGGAGGTCTGTGGGCGGAAATTAAAAGTCAGTCCCAGAGACCAGGCAGTGCTTCCTGAAGAGCCCACACAGCAGCAACAGGTCTGCTGGGAGACAGGATTCAGTTCTGAGGATGTTGGAAAGAGCACAGATGAAGTCCAATTCTGCCACCTAGCTATGTGACCAAGTTGTAGCTTCCTCATCTGTGAAATGAAGGTGATAATGCCTTTCTTATTTACCTTCCATCCCTGTGGTGAGCTCCAAGGGCACAACAGATGGAGGAGTGCCTTGGAAAATGCTCTACAAGCTCACTAGCAGAGTGGGGTCCTCAGACCAGCAGCATTGCCCTCCCCCACTTTTCATGAGCTTATTAGAGGCACGGAACCTCAGGCCCCTCCCCGGACCCATGGAATCAGAATCTGCGAGTGAGCATGATTCCCAGGTGATGCGTAAGGACGTCAAGGTTCGAGAAGCTCCACCATCATAAGACGTGAATTACCTACGTTCACTTAGCAGCTCACTCTCGGGGGTGGGGGGAGCTTTGCTTGGGTCGAATGAGCAGATATTTCAATTTGTCATCTCTTCAGCCAAGCTCTCAGGCTGGTCCTTCTTTTGGGAAAGAGAGAGCCATGCCCAAGAGGGCAGGTGGGGGAGGGGTGGTGAGTGGGGGAGGTGAGGAAGCACTTTACTATGGCAGTCGGCTTTGCCAATTGAAACGTCCTTTTGGGAACGTTATCCCCTCAAAAGCCTAAAAAATTTGCTCACCTTGCAAATGGGATATAATTGCTCATCTCTGATTGGTGTAAACTAAGAGAAGGGAAATTAATACCTTTCGAGCAACTACCTTGGGCTGAGCACTGTGCCAGCAGTGCAAAGGAGGGGGCTTGAAGAAGGTAATGAAGAAGCCAGACTGGCAATAGGGAAACCCATTCAGTGGTCCCCCTCATCTTGAAAGCACATTCGGGCAGAAGAATTCACTTTGGCTTTGGAAATCCATTTATGGCTTTTCTTTTGTCTTTGGCCATTTGCCTGTACCCTAAGGACCACCAGTCCCAGCTCCTATCTACACAGTTAAGCTAACCACTGGGCCAGAAAAATCATCTCAATTTGAGTTAGTCCAAAGTCACAGACTGTCAATCCTCCTTGTTTTACCAGTGAGGAGCCTGAAGCCCACAGGAACATGGTGACTTTCCCAAGTTCACAAAGCCAGTAAGTGGCAAAGTCCAAGTGCCCGTCTTCAGTCAAGTATTCTTCCCACCATACCACACTTCCTGTAGTATTTATTTTAATGGCAAACACATTGCTTAACATCCTAGGTCTTCTTGGGATATGGGAATCAATATGAAAAAAAGAACAATCCATTTCAGTCTTCTTTTCCCAAATAAAGATGAACTGTCTATGGGTATTCTGGCCCTCTTTCTTATATTTTTCGAATTTAATTAATAAATTTATTTATTTTGGATTTATTTATTTATTTTAGAGGGAAAAAAAGTGTGCAGTGGGGAGGGGCAGAGGGAGAGAGAATCTCAAGCAGACTCCCTACTGAGCACAGAGCCCAATGTGGGACTCGAACACTGCCCCTGAGATCATGACCTGAGCTGAAATCAAGAGTCGATGCTTAACCAAATGAGCCACCCAGGCGCCCCTGGCCCTCTTTTTTAAAGTTGTTGTTGTAACATTTTATCTAAGGGCATGCAGAGGAAGAATTTGAGTAGCCTGTGGCCAATCGATGACAGAAGCCAGATGGGAGAGAGCGCCACCAGGAGGTCCGCCAGCGTGGGCAGCAACTAAGAAGCCGTGTTAGCGTTCGGTTTAACTTTGTCAGACCATCACCCTACACACCAGAAGCCCTCTCCTCTACGAGATTCCAAGCTCTGTGGGACTCGGAAGTGGCCCAGGTGGTGTGGACTTCCCCTTAGCTTTGTATCACTCACCTGAATCCTGGCACAACCAGAGTGAGAATCATGAAGTCATTGTCTGAGGCTCCAACAGCCGTATAAATGTGATCACCAGCCACCTCCCAGCCTGGAAAAGGAGAGGGGAGAGTTAGTGCCCCAGTGGTCCCAGGTGCAGGGCAAACGTGCACCCAGATGCCATTCTGAAAGAGAGAGAGAACACCGTCCTTTGAGGCATCCCGGACCACCGCCAAAACCAAACCATGTTATTTATCCTGCTACTTTGGTCAAAGACTCCGAAACTCTCAGAGCAAGCACTTTGGAGTATGTGCACGTTGTCTCTAGCTCCAGTTCTATCTCTAAAACTACGGTTTGACAGAACAAAGGTCCGCGGGGAGTGGAACTTTCTGGAGGATGCATGGCTTGATTAGCTCATTTTTCTGCAGACATCTCTGTTATGGAGAAATGTGAAGTGGGAGAGCTTCCAATCAGCAGGGAGCTGACAGCTCACAGTAAGTGAGGAGGCTTACCGGTCATGCCCTTGTACTCAAAGTTGATCCCACTGAGAACGGTGGTTTCCATGTTTGAGGGCAGCGTGTTCCACCATTTGTATTCGAATCCCACAGCAGGCTCAGTCCCAGCTGGGCAGCGGCTGCAATCTGGGGGAACCACAAGATCCACGAGGGAGGCTGCAGCCACCCCGACGGGAGCTGTCCACCCACAGACAAGTGCCAACAGTGGTGGGCAGCCAAAGGGGGGTAATGCTCAGCACCGTAGCACGGTTAGATCAAGTTGACTCAAAAACATACTGACAATGTATTTCACAAAGGCAGGACATAAACACTGACCCTTAATTCCAATACCTCAGCTACCTTACTTGCCCACTAATTTTTGTCATTTCAAAACTTAAATGAATCTTCTAGTCCAATGCATATAGTTCACATTATGTGTCACATTACTAGTAGTAAATGCATTTACACGAATAGGTACACAAATCCTCCCCACACCTTTCAGCAGCATGGCTTATGGTTCCAATCGTGTCAAGCTGGCCATCCCCGCTCCCCACACCTTCTGGTTAGCATCCCTGCTGCATGCTGGAAGCTTCTGTGGTGAGGACTGGGTATGTGAGGCAGGAGTCGCAATCACAGTTGGAAGAGGGAGGGAGGCAGGCCGTTCTCCAGTGTGACTCCGACCTACAGGCAGGGCCCACCCTGACCTCGCTCCTCCTGAACTCAGTCCGCACGGTGGCCTGGCCCTCACTGCCTCCCTGGGAAGGACAGCGTGCACATTCAGCTGACCGCTCTGAGTGCCCACACGGCCCCCCCAGGTGGGTGACGAGGGAATGACAGGATGCAGACAGAGAGGTTACCGGAGCCGTTGGAGTAAGAGCCGTAAGGGCAGGGCTCGCAGCTGCTGTTGTTGGTCTTGAAGAAGCCTGGGTTGCAGGGTGGGCAGCGGGTCTTGACGCCAGAGGCGGGCAGCTTCACAGCCCCCTCGAGATCCTCACCACAGATTTTCGGCTGGGCCCATTTGTACATGAGCTGGGTCTGCAGAAATAGATTCAGAATGGCTCAGCCTGCGTGGGATTTCGCACATCTTCAGGAATTTACCTAGAGAATGGGGGTGGGGGGGACTCTGGGCTATAATGAAAGTTTCTCCAGGGGGGAGACCTCTTTCTGGTCTCCAGTGTAGCCCATGCTCCCAGCCCAGAGCCTGGCCCACGGCTGAGCTCAATCACTACCTGCCGAATGTTGACTGGATGAAGAGGGATACACTCAGTGAGGACGTGTGTGACAGAGAAGGGAAGGACCAGTTGTCTCCATGGAAAGCTCTGGTTTCAATGTGGCATCTTATTACCACCAAGGTCACAGGAAACGTAGCTGATGAAAATCCCCAAACATAAAAAGGGATGTCCCCATTTGTCTTCCAAGTATTTTCTTTGCTTTTTCATTTAGTCAGCAGACATTTATAGAAAGCCTACTACATCTGTGTGCCGGAGCTGGCGGCTCAGCAATGAATGAGACATGGCTCCTTCCCTTAAGGAGCTTGCCATCTAGCAAGGGCAGCAATCGCATAAGAATGGTCCGTGCAGGCGGATGGACACTGTGTTCTCTGGGACACCAAGGCAAAAGGGACAACATTGGCCAGAGGGTACAAATTTCCAGTTATAAGACCAATAAGTTCTGGGGATCTAAGGTGCATCAAGGGGGTTATAGTTAATAGTACTGTACTAATGCATATGCTTGAGAATTTTTAAGGGTAGATCTTAAAAGTCACTCACTAGGGCTGTCCCTACTCTTTCGATGGAAGTATTGGATACAGAAGAGGGCATGGACTGCAGGAGGCTCCTGGCGTGGCAGGTGCAAGCCTCCTGTGTGGCCCTTGGGCCAAGTCAGAGATGAAAGGTGTAATTACGTCGAAGGGATGATGATGTGGGTGGCACTGCCATGCCTGTGAAAAGGTGGGCGAATAAGGCATCCATCCATCTTATTCAGAATAAGAAATGACAAGTCTTAAGAGGAGTCTGTGCTGCCTTGGGTCCTGGGGCTCCTCCCCCCTCTGCTCAGCACCCCCGTGAAGAGATTCCTCCCTGAAGAGCAGCCAATGGCCAGAGCCCCAGGCTTGTGCTGTAACCCGGGTGCTCTCGCCCAGCTCGTCCCCTTGAGTCTCATGGAGAGAAGGGTCTGGGGAGCAGGAAGACTGACTCGGGCCATCTCTTGGAGCAGCACGTGCAGCAGCCCCAGTGACCGGCCAGCCTGGTCCCTGGGAAACCACCACGGCACAGCAAAGGCCACAAGGGCAATCGTGGGAGTCGGCTCGAGCTACATCCCTTGATTTAAAAATACAGTTTAGAAGATAAAGTGAAGTCATGAGACTGAGCGGAACCAGTGCAGGCATGAGGCACCGATCGTGAGAGTTCTGTAAGGCATCCTGAGGAATGCATATTCACAGGCACTCATGCTCCAGGGCTCCTCCCCTGAGCCTTGGCTGGGCTGCAAGGCGAGCAACGGCCCTGGGCCTACTGAGCATCCAGAGGCCCCGGGCTGTTCAGGCAAGGCCAGACATCCAGGCTGGCAGGCAGCAGAGCTCACTACAGATCTAGAGGGCCTTGGCCGGAGCCTGGGAGGGGAGAGATTGGGGCAGAAGGAAACAAAGACAGACACATGTTATGCCGAGGGGAGAGAAGAGGAACAGGATTACGTGTCCCCATTTAATTAGTGAGTCAACTGATGCCAAGAAAATGAAAATAATTTTTACAAGGTCACACAGAACCCCAGACACTGCACAGCTAAGTCTAAGGTAAAACTGATGAGATGTGTAGCCGTTGTCCCTCGGATGCTGGGGAGAGAACGACGCTGCAAACATGAGGCAAGGGTGGGGGAGCGTGGGGAGTAAGGGATGATTATGAGACAATCACTGCTCAGGACTGGACTTTATCCCATGCTTGTTTGGCAAAAGGAGAATTCATCCAGCTGTCCAACCAGAAAACACTTATGCATCCTAATAGCCAAGCCTATGCTTAATGCTGAATGCAGATTTCCCAACTTGTATCTTCCCGAGAGGCTGTGGTTTAGGGATACAGACAATTCATCCGGAATGTCTGATCTAAGACAAATCCCTCCACTTGCGCCCCTGAGCCATCCCCGCTCACTCTCTGCTGTTCCTGGAATTCACTGGGCACAGGTCTGCCCCTCCACACCTGCTGTGCTCTCTGCCTGGAAAGCGTTACAGCCACCACTCAAGCCACTCGGGTCTCTGTTCAAATGTTACGTCCTCCAATGTCACCGGACCCTCTCTAAAATAGCATCGCCACCCTCTGCCACTCTGTCTCCTAAGCCTTTTTAAATTTTTTGCTTCCACTTACTGCCATCTGATATACTCTAATTTGTGTTTGACCTGTTGTCTCTCTTTCCACTTGCTCCCCAGCAAGAATTAAGCTCCATGAAAGTAGATGTTTCCCCCGTTCGGTTAACTGCTATATGCGGGGTGCCTGGCACTGTAACTGACTGTTGAAATGAACACATGACTTCCTTTGAAAGGCCTTCCCTGGCCCCCCAGTCCTGGTCCCTCCTCTCCGGGCTTCCCCCAGTCCCCTGCACATCCTTCTCCTGTTCCCATCCCTCACCTTCCATCACGGGACTGTGAGCTCCCGGAGGGCAGGAGCCCTCAGTCACCTCTGAGCCCCCAGCCAGGGCACAGTGCCTGGCACAGCATTCATACTCTGAGCCTGCTGACTCAGAGGTGAGGCAGACTACAAAGGAAAGTCTTTCTGAGGCAGAAAGCCTGGGAAAAAGAAGGAACCAGCAGAGACCGAGCAGCGAGCCCATTCTCCAGTGAGCCAGGAGGTAGGAATGAATTCCCTTTGCCAGCTGACAAAAGCAGTGCCGAGGGGACAGGTCTGATGAGTTCCATGAGGAAATGAGTGTGCATGGACAGGCAGTCGTGGCCCAGAGGGGCTAAGTGAATGGAAGAAACCAAGCAAAAGAAAACGCAATGGCTTTTTGCAACAGAGCATATGTGAATAAGCAGCAGAACAAAGGTGGCAAAACCAGTTTCCGACCTGAAGATGAATGAGGCCACCTCGTCTTGCCCCCCCCACCCTCTGGCCCTGGGGTCACTGCGGAGGTCTGCGGGGTTTTCTCTGGTACCAGCTCCACCGACCTCTGGAACTCCAAATGTGGTAATAAAGCCCAAGGAGCGGGCAAAGGAGCTATTTGGGGGCAAAGGGGCTCCCAGACCGTGCTACCCACCTCTCCGTTGGCATCACAGGCTGTGTGCGTGTAGAAGTAATCTTTGTCGGTGCAGGCTGGGCGCATTTTGCAGGAGGAGGAACCCTTTTCTAAATTGCAAAAGTAAGGACAAATAGGTGAAGTTACATAAGAAAGCAGAGCTCTTGACCACTAGCTCATGACCCTAGGACCTCCAAGACCCCGGGGTAGAGCACATCACGGGTACTGCGGGTACTGCGGTAAGTAGAAAATCCTGCACACCCACCCGTCCCTGGGCTTCACCTCCAGTCCCTAAAGCCCCGCTCACGTATCCCCTTTGCACCTGTCCCTGGTGCTATGAGAAGCCACTGGGCCCGCACTGTGGGGCAGGGCTTAAGAAAGGGACCGGCGAGCGGATCGGTGAGGAGGGTGGGGAGCTGGAAAGAGCATGTTGCAGGCTAACCACCACTAATACAAGTTCTTGAAACCCGTCACCTTCCAGGTGCTTCACAATCCTGACTGTGTAGGTGGTTTTTCTACTCCTGAAGGATTAAAGGAAAACATAGGAAAGCTTAGGACAGTGTCTTCATACTCTTACTCTAATCCCTTCTCTGCATTTTCTCTTAATATCTGCCTTCAGTGAAGGCCTTCCACCTTTGGAATTCCCCCTTCTCCGTGCACCCATCCTCCACAAATGAGGCGGTAATTTCCTCTGACTCCACTTAAGACACAGAGTTCTTTCCACCTTCCCCACTCCCAAGCATCCTGCTACTATCTCTAACCCTTGACCTGTTCCTAATAAAAAAGGTATCAACTATCATTTTATTTATTCTACTCTCCGTATGTTAGCTCTGCTTTAACCCTATGAATGCCTGGATGACAAGAACTATTTCAGCGTATCCCTTTTTATTTATTTATTTTTTTTTATTTTTTAAAGATTTTATTTATTTATTTGACAGAGATAGAGACAGCCAGCGAGAGAGGGAACACAAGCAGGGGGAGTGGGAGAGGAAGAAGCAGGCTCCCAGCGGAGGAGCCTGATGTGGGGCTCGATCCCACAACGCCGGGATCACGCCCTGAGCCGAAGGCAGACGCTTCACGACTGCGCCACCCAGGCGCCCCAGCGTATCCCTTTTTAAAGCAATGGAGTTCACCTTTTTGGAATTACAAACATTTCAAGAATTTGAAAAAAGCCCTGTTTCCCCTATCCAGAAAAATATACAAAATTTATGAAAATAAAATTTTAAAAATTTCCAGGGAATTTATTTTCCCCAGAATGAAAATCACTGCTTTATAGAGTGCCAGTACAATACTATTACTACTAGTACTGTCGCCGTCATTTCTAAAATGGCTGCCGTGTCACCTGCAGTCAAGCATTTGATACCAGCTCAACCTCCTCTCTCTAGATTACCTGACAGGCCATGTGACAGAGTGTAATGACATTTTCAGTCAGACCATCTGGGTTTGGATCCTGCTCCATTTACTAGCTGCGTCACTTTGGGCAAGTTACTGCACCTCTCTGAACTGTAGTGCTCTCATCCGTAGCCAGCACACCCCTGGTACATTGGAATTAGGGAGTCACTAAATGCTGGTAACTATTACTACCTGCGTTTGTGGGAATTATTTTTATTTGGTAACTGTCATGAGATTAAAAAAAAAGATTTATTTATTTGAGAGAGAGAGCGCGCCCAGGGGCAGGGGGCAGAGGGAGAGGGAGAGAGAGAATCTCAAGTAGACTGCCTGCTGAGTGCGGATCCCGACCTCACGACCCTGAGATCCAGACCTGAGCCAAAGTCAAGAGTCTGACGCTCAACCGACTGAGCCACCCAGACGCCCCCTGACAGGTGATTTTAAATAAAGATTGAAAGTTTCTTTTTCTCCCCTCCAGTTAAGGCTTATTTCTCAACTGATCCTCTCTTCTTTCCGAGGCGCCAAATGAGTTCCGAGATCAGAGAATCTCCTAGTGAACAGCCTTGCTGGCCTGCCCTGGGGAGCTCCCTCAACTGCACGTTCCCACACCTCTTCTGTTCCTGTCATATTAGCCTGGGCAAGAGGGAGCTCTGCCTGGGAAACAGCTGGCGTCTTCTCAGCTCATTGACTTGGTTAACAAGCAGAAGGCCTCGTTCAGCAGAGAGGGATCTAGGGATTCTTGCTTTGGACAAGCCGGGCCAGGAGGAATTTGGGAGGAGATGCTGGAAACACACCCATCCCCAGGACCCTGCATATAGGGTCTAGCAAGTTGCAAGTTCCACGTTAGAACGTACATTTTGCACCAGGACCTTTCTCCGCTTGTCAAATATTTGCTCAACCTGATACCCTAGCTCCAGGTTTCAGCAAAAGTGGTCCAGCTGTTTACACACTTGACAAGTGCTAACGTAGTTTTAAGAAATGATTAACCCAAATGCTGAGCCGGACCTCACTTCCCCAGCTTGGGTTTCATCAAGGTGTTGAAGTGCGGGACTGGTCAAGTTTAAAAGATCTGCCTAGATGTTTGGGCAAGGGACTGAAAAGTGACTTCTCTAGCGTCAGCCTGGGGGGCAAAGCTGTGAGAAGATAGAGTTTCTCGTGGGGGCTCTGGTTTCTCTCCCTGAGCCTTCCTCCTCCTTTCAGGACCTCTCCCCACCCCCAGGACTACAATGTCCTCTCATTCGGATCCATTTCATCAAAGGAAAACATTCCCCCTGAGGACTGAAGCATCTAGTGAATGCTTGGCTCAGGTCGGATACCACCCCAGACTCTGGGCAAATCCCTCAACCTCTCTGTGCTGCCCTTTATTCTTTTATAAACAGGGAGATCACTCCTGCAGTCTGCTGTGAGGAATAAGCCAGAAAACGTTTGGTAAATTGTGGAGTACTACCCAAGTGACTTGTTATTGCTGTTACCTATGCTAAGAGTACTTTCATTTTCAGAGAGGACAGCTGGAACAAGCCTTAACGTACATGAACACAGTTGACCCTTGAACAACACAGGTTTGAACAGGGAGGGTCCACTTATATGTGGATTATATATATATATATATACACACACACACACAGAGTACAGTACTGTAAATGTATTTTCTCTTCCTTATGATTTTCCTAAAGACATTTTCTTCTCTCCAGCTTCTTTTATTGTAAGAATACAGGATATAATACATAAAACATATAAAATATGTGTTGATCAATTGTTTATGTCATCAGTAAGGTTTCTGGTCATTAGTTAAGTTTCTGGAGAGTCAAAGTTATACGCTGGGGTGGGGGTGCGGGGTACCTCTTGTCCCCGTATTGCTCAAGGTTCAGCAGTGAAAAAATGAGTGCTTACTACATACCGGGCGCTGTTCTAAATCTTTTATCTGTAGTCGTCAATTGATCTGCGCAATAACACTATGAGGTGCGTATGATTATTGCCATTCCCATTTTACAGACGAGGAAACTGACGCACAGACAAGTGACTTGCCCAAGGTGGCAGAGCTGAAAGTGGTGGAGCAGGGATCTGAACCTTAGTAATATAGTTCTGGAGTCTGTGCTCTTAAACTCCATGCTATTCTACTAGGAAATGAATTCCTAATATTGAACGTAACACAAAGGAATTCTTAAGAACCATCACATTTTAGGTATTAATACGAAAGACGCTTTTAGTCAAGCCTTTGTCCTTAACATCTGCAGTCCCATTAGCTCCATCTCAGTCTAGGTCCTGGATACCAGCAATGGCGCCTATTGTGAAATCTCCAGACTATGGCCTCTGCCTCCGATTGTGTCCTTCTTCATCCATTTTCCAAATGGCAGCTGGAGTGGTCTTTCAAAACCACGAGCCAGAGCACATCACTCCCCAGCTTAACATTCTTGAACAGCCCCCACTGCTGACAGGATCAAATCCCAAATGCTTAGCAACGGCACAGAAGGGCTGGTCTGCAGTCTGTTCCCTGCCCACCTCTTAACCTTGGATGCTAGCTCTGTGCAAGTCAGCCTCTGCTGTGCCGAGTTTCTCCAAGATCCCCAAGCCTTCTGGCTGTGGCTGCACTCCTTTCAGAACATCCATCAAACCACCACGTCATCTTTCAAGACCACTGCCACTGAAGCCTTTCCTCCCTCCCCATAGAGGACTGACCACGTCCCTTCTTTGCCTCTACTGTGCTCTACACTCAGAGCTCCCGTCCCCGCAGCCGCTGCACCATGGAGTGACTACGCTTAGGGGCTCCTATAGCCACGTTCCCACTTTTCGACCTGAGTCGGAGGGCAGGCACCAGCTCCAATTCTAGCACCAAGCCCAAGCCTTGGCACCCGGCTGGCATTTGGGACTTATTTGTAAATGGATGACTAAATGCTCACCGGGTCTTCTGTCCCTCCCTTTATGCACATTCCATCATAGGCTCTGATCAGATCTCTCTGCATTTCCCCAGCCTCCCACGGTCCCTGTATTCTGGAAGAGTCAAGTCATGGTAAATATTCACTTTCCAGTCAAGGGAGTGGATTGAGAAATGGGTGGCAGAAAGAGAACAGACTCCAAGAACTCAGACTCCCAACCCAATACTTGCATAACAGCTCTCTGGGTAACAATCAGTCTACATAGAGAGCTGATCAGAACATTACCGGGTGGTTTTTCTAGAGCCACCTTGCCATTCAAACCCTTGTACAACCACTGGGCTGGACAGGCAGCTGGAGACTAAGACAAACAAGGGCTGCCATTGATAGAGCAGGGAAGGAGAGTCAGAAATTCAAGAGGAAAAACGGGAATTTAGACTTACAGGTAAAAAACTTCCCCCAAGATCTAAACATTCCTGTTCTTGCTGAAAACTATACTCATTTGGCAAGATCTGTGTCGATAAATAGGACTTTTGTTTTAGAAGTAGTGTAAAAATAAGTGGTTCACAGGGTCAGTGGCTGGTCTTGGCTGAGCAAACACGTCGTGTAATGCCTGCGTGAAGGACGGGTGTGTCTGTGGACAGATCTGAGGGTCTGCTTGAGCTGGGTGTATGTGGTTCTGTGTAAGAAAGGAAAAGCGGAATAGTTATGGGCTGCCTGGGCAGAGGGTCCTCTGGGGGGACTGCCCACCTTATACCAGAGCCCTGCTGCCCTGGGACTCCCTCAAACGACCAGGTTCTGTTTCTTAAGTTGGAATGCTTTAGGAAGCTATTCAGAGACTGTCCCTACAGGCTGCTACACCTGTCCCCTTATTTTCCCTCAGAACACTGGTTTGTTTGTTTGTTTGTTTGTTTGTTTGTTTGTTTAGAGAACCAGAGAGCATGTGCAAGATCACGCAAGCTGGGGTGGGTTGGGGGTGGGGGCTGGGGGAAGGGCAGAGGGAGAGGGAGAGAGAATCGCACGCAGACTCTAAGCTGAGTGCTGAGCCAGCGGCATTGTGGGGCTCAATCCCACAGCCTGAGGTCATGACCTGAGTTGAAACCAAGTCAGACACTGAACCGACTGTACCATCCAGGCGCCCCAGAACACTGGTTTTTAAACTACGTTCCAAGGAGCCCTGGATTTCCTGAAAAGGCCTCTTTGAATTCAGTGGATGCTCAGGCTGATAAAAGATTGTAACTTCCATCTTTAGCCTTCGCTATCAAAATGTTTTGCTCATCAGGATGCCTGCGCGGCTCAGTCGGTTAAGGGTCTGCTTCTTGGTTTTGGCTCATAATCTCAGGGTCCTGGGATTGAGCCCGCAGAGTGTTCTTGTCTCTCTTCCTTTGCTTCCCCCACCCCCCTCCCCTGCTCTCTCTCTAAAATAATAAATAAATAAAATCTTAAAAAAAAATATTGTGCTCATCAATACAGCCTCATGGCTCTTCTAACCTAACTTTGATAATAATTGTTATGAATTAAAATATATAAATGTATACCTTTTATTTACTCTATTATTTATAATTACAATCTTATGTAAGGTTTCATTTTTACAAATTTCACTGCTTAAGAAAAAAAAAAAAGATTGCAACCCCTTACCCTAGCTTTCCTAATCCCTCTAACCCCGAGCTGCTTTTTCTTTTTGCCACAGCACCCTGCACGTTTTACTGTCTACCACACTATAATCTATTCTATATTTATCATCGTTATTGTTTATTGTCTGTCCCCCACCCCCGCCCTGGCTGCCCAGTAGAACGTAAATTCCTTGAAGATAGGGAACTTTGTCTGTTTTGTTCACTGATGTAGTCCAAGCACCTAGAATAGGGCCTGGCAGATCATAGAGGCTCACTAATCACTTGCTGAATGATTTCATGTTTGCTTCCGGAGTGATCAGTGCAGCATGGATCGGTGGGGTTCTTCCAGTGTCCAGAAAGTAGGGGTTTAAGAAGCGGCATCTTCAGCATGGCCAGAAGGATGGTGCTCCTTCCCGTTTCTCCCCGTGTTTGTTGGTACCCCCACCCCCAACAAACTCTGCCCGCCTTCAGAGATATCACCTGAGTACTTGTCAGGGTCACACTGGTGGCAGGACGTCTCCCCCTTATTTGAATAAGAGTTGGCTGGGCAAAGTTCGCAAAACGAAGAGCCCTGCTTGTCTGCATACGTGCCAGGTTTGCAGGGGAAGCATTCTGAAGTGTAGGCCACCCCTAGGGAGGAAGAACAGCATGGAAAAGGAAGGGTTGAGCCTGGAGACTGAGTCCCCTGGGGACTGACACCCCCCGCAGAGTCAGACCGCCGGCCCCGCGCCCCTCTCGGTACCTGTTATGGCGATGTTTCTCACCAGCACAGGCTTGGAGACTTTGGACCACACCGAGAAGGCTGTGGTTCTCCAATAGAGGACATTATTGCCTCGGTTTAGCTCGACCTGAACACCACAAACAGGAAGACAGATATCCCTAATCCATCGGATTAGCCTCTGGTGGGGACCCGTCCCCTTATAGTCTGCGGGGCGGCACCTTTTCTGATCCCCTCCCTGTACTGCCTCAGCTTTGTCCTTCCTCCCAGCTCAGCTTAGTTCCTCTCTGCCTTGAAGCCTCCTCTTACCACCCTCTCATGGCCTCTCCCTCACCCACATTTACCGTGAGTATCTCCAAGGGGAGGCCCAAGAGGGAGCCCGAGGGTACTGACAGGACAGGTGCGTGGAGTTCCCTCATTCTTCTCTGGTTCTGTGTATACACACCCCATCCCCAGAAGACCTGGCCCTTAGAGCTGGCAAGCTGCTGGTCCTTGGGGGTCAAGCCAGGGGTGCAAGTCATCTCACACCCATAATCTGTCAACTCAAGAAGACAGAAACTATGGCATCCTCATCAGGTCAGACACCGGCCCTCTAGGGACGGAGGGGTGGGAGCCCAGACTGGGAAGAAGCTCTCCTTGGAGGAAAAGCCCATGGCCCCTTTGCTGGCATCCCCAGCAAGGGCTCTGGGGAGGCTGGTACTATACTCACACTGTGGAATTCCCATCCTTTCTCTGTGGTTTTCATCCACCTGGAGTCGTCCACATTGGGCTGGCACTGGTCATTCTGAACCTGAGGTGGCAGGAGTTTGGGAAGAGAGTCTCAGCTTTCCAAGAAAATGGGTTCCTTACCCCCATGCTGTCATAGCCTTCCAAAGGGCCCTTCTTATGGGAGAAGAGTTGCCAATTTTCTTTAGGGACTGAGCTCCAAACGCATGAGCCTTGAAGCAGGGTGGGAGCTAGGTACCCACAAAGCATCAGGGCATCAACACCCAAGAACTGACTTGTAACTCAGAAGCCTTTACACGCTGTCTGCGCGGGCAGAAGGCCTAGGACCTCCTGCGCCCTAGTCTCTTCCCCTTCAGAGCTCCCCAGCTTCAGCCTTTCTCCTTGCCTCTAGAAGTCTCAGCTTATCTTGTCCACAGTTCTCTCCAGAGGGAAGACCGCTATGGAAAATCCCCAACCAGACATGCTGATGATGCCTGTCAATGAACCCGAGCCTTGGAGAGTCTTTACCTCCCATCTTCCCCCGGGGCCAGGGGCTTACAAAAAACTCAAAGATGATGCTGGAGTCTGGGTAGTAGTACTCGAAGTTGACCGTGCCAGACTGCTTTAGATTGACAGCGTACATCAGCGTGGCTGTGCACTCGTCCGTGTTGGAGGAGATGTAGTCACCTAGGGGAACCCACTTGGACCTGTGAGGGAACAGGAGCCACGTTCAGCGGCAGGGGCACGGCCCACCATGCTTCGTGCGAAGTGCAGGTCTCACGTCCTGCTGGGTCTCGGAGGAACTCCAGACTTGTGATTCACAAATGGGAATTTAGACATGAACGAGAATGACCTCCAGATCAAGGAGCCTGGGGAAACAGCTGACACAAGGACGACAGGTAGGTGCGCCCCCCACATTATACAGAACTCTCCAGATGATAGATGGCAGGTGCTGTGACGGGGAGCTGGGTAACATTTATCGGTTGCTGACTATCTCCTGGTTACTGAACTACATGTTTTGTATTCATGACTTCTCTTTCCCACTTAATGGATGATGAAACTGAGGCTCGGTGGATACCTTGCCGTATGTCACACAGCCAGCAAGTGTCAGGGCTGAGATTCAGACCCAGGTCTGCCTAACTTCAAAGCTGTCACAGAAAGCCAGCAAACACTGCTGGTCTTCAGAACCCAGGAGTCCATCCAGTCTGGCCCACCTGTTTTTCTGGCAATGCCCACTTTTAGATGCTGCATGTAACTGGTAACTGGGAAGAAGGAAGGCCAGAGAACCTCAGAGACAATCAATCTAGTCTTGTGACTTCATTTTCTAAATATCTCTCAACTCGGTCCAACCCTACCACGGGGCTCTCCCTTTTCCTTGCACCCCCCAGCCCCCAGCTCTGAACCAGCCCCTATCTCGCCTCCCTGTATCCAGTTCTGCCTCCTGCAATCCCTCCCCCACATTCCAGAACAGAACTCTGACATGCCACTTCCCTGCTGCCCTTAGAACAGGGCACAAATCCTCACCCACTCTCAAGACTCCAGCCCACCAGCATTTCTTCCTTTATTTGTTTGTTTATTTATTTATTTATTTATTTATTTATTCAGAGGAGGGGCAGAGACAGAAGGATAGGGAGAGAGGGAATCCTAAGCAGGCTCCATGGCCAACGCAGAGCCCAACATGGAGCTCAATCTCACAACCCTGAGATCATGACTTGAGCCGAAAGCAAGAGTCAGACACTTAACCAACTGAGCCATCCAGGCGCCCCTCCTTCTCTCTGTTTAATTCCTACTCGTGTCTTAGAATAAACGTCACCTCATCTGAGAAGTCATCCTTGACTCTACTGGCCTCTGCTATGTGCACCCTGAGCTCTCACCAATTCTCTTCTCGTAGCCACAGCTCTCTTCTCCTTCACTCACACATATTATGAAAGATTTAAGACCACCACTGTGCTTAAGAAATACAATACAGCGGATGCCTGGGTGGCTCAGCTGGTTAAGCGTCTGCCTTTGGCTCAGGTCAGGGTCTCAGGGTCCTGGGATCGAGCCCTGTGCCAGGCTCCCTGCTCAGCAGGGAGTCTGCTTCTCCCTCTCCCTCTGCTCCTCCCCCCTGCTTGTGCTGTCTCTCTGTCAAATAAATAAATAAAACCTTTGGGGAAAAAAAATGCAATACAGCAGAAGCCTTGGGGTACACCCAGCGAATCTCAAGCCCTTGTCTGACTACCACCTACTCCTTTCAGCCAAGTAACCACTTTCTGGAATATGGTGCTTATCATCCCCATGTGGTTCTTTACCCTTTACTAATTATGCAGGTATTGCTAAACAATATGTCCTGTGATCGTGCTTTTGCTTGTTTTTAAACCTCATGTAAATGGCATCATACTCATGTATCCCGAAACTTGCTTTTTTTGTTTGTTTCAATATAAAGATTGTGGGATTCATCCATATCCACACATGAAGCTCTTTCTTCATTTTTGCTACTATCTAATTTTGCCTTGCATGGTTCTACCATATTGATTTACCCATTACTCACTGGCGGACTTTTAGATTGTTTCCAATCTTTTGCTGTCGTTTGCACACTCTGTTAGAAACGTCCTTGTTCCTCTCCTTGTATGCATGTCTGAGGGGGACGCTGTGTTAGAGGGCATGTGAACCTCCAGCTTTACCAGTTCCTGCCACACTGCTCTCTAAAGTGGCTGCTGCCGATATACACCCAGTAGCATGTGAGGGTCTTCCTGTGGCCCCACGTGCTCCCAAATTTGGAATGGTCAGATTGTAAAGGTGTCGTCAATGTGATATGGTAGGAGACAGCGTCTCCTTGGGCTTTAAATCTTATTTCCTTGATTATTAGCGAGGTTCAGCATCTGTTCTTTAGTTTATTTGCAATTTGTCTTCCTCCTCCGATCATATTCTAATTCCTCTTTAATTTATTTAATTCTCCTTCAATTGTTTGTCCTCCTGGCTGGCTGACAGATGCTGTGGGGTAAGAGGCCAAACTTACCTTGCTCCCTATTATAGCCCTGGCACCAAGCCCTGGGCCTGGCACACAGGAGGGGCTCGAGATTATACAGGTGAATGTGGAAAAGGGTGACCAAAGATAAGCCCATTATTTCATTGTTTTGCCTGAGACCAACCCAGGCAATTATTAACAGTGGCAGTGGTTTCCCCTGCGTTTGTTAGAATAATAACATGTACTTCCATTTCTTCGATGGTGTCATTCTCAGATGGAAGCATGTCCAAGATTCCTAAGCTGAGCTCATCCCAGACACCCCAGCTAACCTAATGGTATTGATTTCTCCTATTAAAAGAGACCACACTTAATGCTGATGTGCTCCATGGCATTATCTATAAATAACTCCCAAAGCGAGATGAATAATTAAAAGGAGGCCGTAAGTGGGCTACATTTGCACCAGGCCTCATGATTCTGGGTTTTGTCAGAGCTGTCTCTGGTGAAGATCGTTTCACGTTCAATAATAACAACATGTGTTGATTGACTTCTAGTGCCAGGCATCGCTCCAAATTCTTTACACGGATCATTTCATTTAATCCTTACCACAACCTATAAGAAGAACACCATGTTGATCACGGTGCTTTTTTTTTAGGATAAGGAAATTGAGGCACAGATTAGGACACTTAACTAATCACACAACGAATGACATAGTCATTAGTCTGATAAGTGACAGAAAGAGAACTGTAAGATGGTGCAAGCGTGTGTACGTAATGGGAATCTATGGGGCCAGGGCTGGCATCTCCCAGGAAGTGACATTTAGGCAGAGACCTGAGGGTGAAGCAGGAGTCAGCCAGAAGAGCTGGAGAAGAGTGTGTCCAAAGACCCAAGAGGGGAGCACCTGGGTGGCTCAGTTGGTTGAGTGCCTGACTCTTGATTTTGGCTCAGGTCATGATCCCAGGGTTGTGAGATGGAGCCCTGCGTCAGGTTCCGTGCTGGGTGTGAAGTCTGTTTGAGATTCTCTCTCTCCCTCTTCCTCTGCCTCTCCCCCCTACCCCTGCACGTGTGTTCTCTCTCTCTTCTCTCTCTCAAATAAATAAATAAAATCTTAAAAGGAGCAAAAAACAAAGACCCAGAAGGGAAGAAGCATGGTAGCCATTGTGCCTGGAGCCCTAGTAAGCCGGAGGGAAGGTAACTCGAGCGAAGCCAGAGAAATGGGCGGAAGGCAGAGGCTAGACCAGGCAGGGCCATGCAGGCTGTGGCAAGGCATTGGATGTTATTCCCAGAAAAAAGGAATCCGTGGAATCCAGAGTCTTGAGCCGGGAAGGGATGGGTCTGGCTACGGGGGGCCAGGGGCCCCGCAGAGGCTGGAGTGGAAGCCGAGACTCGCTGCCGGAGGCAGAACAGGCAGGAGGTGGGCTCTGGTCAGGCTGGAGACAGTGGGCACGGATTCAGGTAAACACCCAGTTGAGCAGGAAAGCCAGGCGCTCGGTATCTTGGTACTAGCTCCATTACCACCCTTCTGAGGGCAGCGGGGAAATCACAAAGCCTTTCTAGGTGCCCAATGCCTCTCTGTTTCCACAGAGGAGAAACATCCTTTCCCCCTCCTGGGGATGTCTTGGGCCACCTTAAGATCCGGGCCCTGAAGCCATCTGTGCTATGGAAACACAAGTTGTTATTCACCGGCCCACATCCTGTCTTGCTGAGTGGTAATGACTTCTGGACTCTCAGTGAGGTCCCCAGAGAGAGAGAAACCCTTTCTTTGTGCGGGTAAGAATTGATTGAGTGAGCCAGGCGTGCACCTTGTTTGGGGTCAATCACATTCTCTATTAGGACACAAATGGGTCCCCTTTCAGCTTTAATCCTCTCTGGCCTTATCTTTGCTGCCAACCTTGTCATGCCAATAATTTTGACACATAATATTAAACTCTAAAGTGACATTAAAATTGGACTATAAAATGCCTGCTGCCTGGCTCCGATAATGGTGCTTCCTTTTTTTTCTCTCAATAATGGTACTTGTATTTAAGTGTAGGAACGGGAGACATTGGTCCCAGTCTTAGAAATCCAAGTGTAATACCAGTGTACACAATTATTAACTTCTTTTTACCCTTTTGATTGCTTGGGTATAAGAGAAACTTTCATGTACTTTTCTCCCACCTTCTTTTTTTTTTTTAAGGGGGGAGGGGCAGAGGGAGAGAGAGAATTTTAAGCAGGCTCCATGCTGGAGCCCAACCCGGGGCTGGATCTCACAACCCTGAGATCATGACCTGAGCCGAAATCAAGAGTCAGACGCTTAGCTGACCGAGCCGCCCAGGTGGCCCTTCTCTCATCTTTGTCAACATTTAACAAGGAGCAGTGGGTGACTGTTTTTTACACCACTATTCCTCCCTAAGGACTCAACGTTGTCTTGCATACACTACATGGTATTTGAGAGTGTCTGCATGGGGTAGTAGTAAGCTTGGGACTGGGTTTGAATTCCAATATCACCGGTTCCAAGCTGGGTGAAAAAGGACAAGTCACTTAATTTCTCTGAGCCTCCAGTTCCTCATTTGTGTAAAGGGAATAATAATACCAACTTCAGAGGGTTCTTGAGAGGATTCTAGAAAGTGATATAGGGAAAGCGCCCAGAACAGTGTCTGACACATAAAATGCACATCATTTAATTCCTATCCCTGGAATTAAATAGCCAAAGATATGATAAGGGTAGCTCACCAGTTCCCAGAGAACCTGGGGCTGAGCTTTTCGAGTACTGAAAAGATCGCCTTCTGAGCTGGAAAATTTTGGGGTCTCCAGGATTTCAAGGGGTTTGGACCACCACTGACCAAAACTCTGGTCCTAGTCTATCCCCTGCAACCCTATAAACTCCGGTTGGGCTGACCAGTTTTAGAAGTTAGCACCCAAACCAGGAAGATACCTAATGCTTTGCACATTGTGTTGCAATCAAGTTGAGGAAGTTTACTGCTGATCCAAAATCCCGTGGTGGAGATACAATTAGGTTTTGTTTTAAGTAGACTGGCCATTTAACCCTTGTCCGCCTTCTCCACCTATTGCCCCCAGTTCTTCACCTCTCACAAAGGCCTGTCAGTCACTGGTAAGTTTGGGCTGAGGCGGGCCTCACGTCCAACAGTGCTGTGGGAGGCTCCCTCGTTTCCATCCTCCCCTGCCCAGCACGGGGGAGGCCATGGGGGGAGGCACTCACGCAGTGCAGTTCTCCGTGGACTCAGTGGTGCTGTCCTCCATCTCCATGTTGGTTGAGAGGCTGGCAAAGCCATGGGGCAGCTCATCCCACTCGTCGAACCGGATGCCCGTGCCGAGGGAGTAGCGGCCCTCGGCGCACGGCTTGCAGGACTGGTCCTTCATGTCCAGAAACTCCCCAGCTTTGCAGGAGAAGGCTGGAACACAGAGCGGGGATAATAGCAGGGTGGTGAGGCTGCTGCCACCCCAGGAGAAGCGGGCGGCTTGTGGGCACCCTAAAAGGGGGAACAGAGGGTCGAGATCTAGGAGTTTGCCCCACGAAGATTTAGAACCACGGCACATCTTGTATGATTCCGTGTATATGCAATGGACAAAATAGGCAACTCCACAGAGACAGAAAGCAGATGTGCGGTGCCAGGGACTTGGGGGGAGGGAGCGTGGGAGAGACTGCTCGTGGATATGATGTTTCTTTTGGGGGTGATGAACATATTGTGAAGCTAATAGTGGTGGTACAACTGTATTATTCAAAAAACCACTAGACTTTACACTTTCAAGGGGTAAATTTTATGACATACAAATTATATCTCAATAAAGCTGTTGTTTAAAAAAAAATGATTTAGGGCTGTGGGAACTCTGCCTTGCTGAGGGAATTTGGGCTTGTCCCTGACACTTCCTAAGCGAAAGCCTCGGCCATCCTGAGAGCTCTCCAGTAGAGGATACCATGGCCTCTCGGGCTGACCCCTCTGAACGGTGGCCAGGCCTTCAGCCATGAATTTCCCCCTTGAGTCTCTGGCCTCCGTCTCCTTTCTGGTTCCACAGCCACCACGCTGGTCAGGATTCGCACGCCTATTAGCTCAACCACTGCAGTGCCCTCCTATCTAGTTCCCTGTTTCCTATTTTTTGCTCATTCTGTGGTCAGAGGTATCTTTCTAAAACACTGATATGTACTATTATTCCTGTTATTTAAAAAATCATCAGACACCCCCGTTAGTTGTAGAATTAAGCTCTCAGCCCAGCATTCGAAGTCTTCCATAATGTTCCCTCAACCTAACTTCCCAGCTCGATCTCCCCCTACAGGCTTTTCTCCACCGCAGCCCCATCTGTCACCTTCCCTGTGTTGCCTCCGCCCCAGACCACGTGTTCTTCCCTGAATGTGTCTGGTGTTTTTCCACCTGCAAACTTTTTGCCCAAGTGGCTCCCCCAGCTCTTCCTGATCTCTAAGCATCCGTAACTTCCGTTCTTCTTCACCTCATATTAACACATCTTATTGATGTGTGCCTCCCACAAGGCTCTGAGCTCCTCCAGGGACGGTGGCTCAGTGACTGGGACAGACGTGGCAGGGGCTCCATAAAGGTTTGCTGAAAACATGAATGGATGCATGAATGTCTGCTTCCTCCAGACTGTAGGCACCTGGGGGCAGAGACTGTGCCTTACCTCTCTTCGTGCTTCACAGCACGTGCACTTAGGAGGAGCTCAGCTGAGTTGGCCGAGTTACCTGATGCCAAAAGATGGCTCATTTGTTAGCATTAGTCACACCTCGGTCCTGCTCAGATCTTAGCAATATCCGCTCATTAATTTAACAGGCATTTATTTGCTCGCCGACTGAACTGGGCACTAGGCAAGTTTTTTTTAGAATTTAAACGTCTCCAATCTCCTTTCCAAATCTTCCAGTATTTCTTGACTCTAGTCCCTATTGTTATCCCTTTGCACTTCTAGAAAGAACAGTGGAGGGGAAATAGCCGCCAACTGTGGAAAAGTTGGGACTACGGAGTCAGAGAGGTAGGGACAGAACGGCAGACAAGCCACCGCCTTCCCGATTGCACGGGCAGCTCCACGGCTGGGGAGCTCGTTCCCTGAAGCGATGCCCCGTGCATTTCAAAGATCTGTCTCTGCAGAAATTCATATTCTCTGGTTTCCTTTTCAAGAACAAAAGCAAATCACAGTCTTTGCTAATGACTGATTGTGGCTGGTGAGTGTAGATTGGAGAGATCTGCACAGGCACAAAAGCAAATGAAAGCAAACCGAAAAAAAAAAAAGATCTGAGTGGCACACAGCTGGAGTTGCTCCTCCTTTATCCCCTGATGGGATTTCAATTAAAAGAAAAAGGAAAATAAAAGCAAAGTTAGATACCCAGTTTGCAGCCATGAAATAACATTCCTGCGCCAGCTCTCAAAGGGGTGGAGGGCTAACTGAAAGATCTGATTCCTTAAGTCAGAGGCACCACGGGGGAGGGCCTAGCTCAGATGGCAGGAGGCTTGGGGCAGAGGTCAAGGGCGAGAAGCAGGACTGCTTACAGCACTCAGTGCCCTTGACAGGGTCGGGGAGGCTGGTGCACAGGCCCGGGGTGTGCGGCACGGCGACCCTCCACCTGGATCCCGTGCTGTCACACGCGGTGTACTCGTAGTGGTACTCAGACTGCAGGGGAGACAACAGTGGGCAAGATGTGCGTTAGCTGTGATCAGACATGAACAGCTGTCCACCCACGCCCGCCCAGCATGATGGCTACCGACACTCGCCAACGCAGTAACATGCCACCCCCCCCCGCCATGCCCTCCCTCTCCCCGGCAGGGAGCAAGGATCATGGTGGCCCAAATGCTTCTTAGGAAGCCTACAGGAGCTGCAATGACTTGGATCCTTCCTCTCCACCCCGCCATGGTCTAGTCCTTAGAATTCCTTTCTGTGTGGTGACTCTCTTGGCTGTTGTGTATAAGGAAGGACCTGATAGGCCAGAGGAAGGTGAGAAGGTAACTACAGAACGGCTAGAAACAGGTGCAGTTTTTCTTGTCCCCCACGGTGGAATTATGAGCAAGGTCTGGTCTGTGAAAAACGTGCAAACGATTGTCACTGAAGCTGTTATTTCCTTGTTCTTCATACTCCCTTCTGCCCAGAAAGACTCTAAATGCCCACCTTGCGTTTTAAGAAAACGTCATTATTTTCACCCAGGCAGCTCTCATCACCTGAACCTGTTCATGCCTAATCTCTCTGCGCCCTGGGAAACTCACAGTTCGGTCGCTTTCCTGAGCTAAGAATAACCTAAATAACTAAACAGCCAAATCGAGCATTACATAGAATAATAGTAACAACGAAAATAACAGAAAGCACTATGTGGGAGGAAAAAAGACCACAGTAAAGGCATCCCATACCCTTAAACATTTCTTCCTCTTTTAAATCTTACAATAAGCGACAGACCACAGGATCAATGTAACTTTGGCTTTGACAAGCATTTTATAAGCTGCCTTTACTTAAATCTATATTCAAGTGCTGAAGTACTTGGCACTATAGTATCCATAAGAAAAATAGATTTAACGTCCCCCTTCAACCCACCTAAAAGCATGATTGCATACCACGTGTAAATGCAAGGAGCGGAGACCAAAAATGAGACCGTTTTGAAGTTTGCTAATCTAAGAATGCATCAGAACCAAGAGGAGAAAACTTTACCTTTTGGAAGAGGTAAACACACTGGATCCCATCTGTTCTAAGATGCACAGTTCTTTCACATTTTAACATCTGTGAAATCACAACTGACGCAATGAGAAAGCGCTGTGTCATATTTTAACTGATAAAGCTTTTCCTCTCTTTGCAGTACGTAAAAAAGGGTGGGTCTTAGAAGCAATGGCATCTCAGATTTGTGGAAAGAGGGTGAACGTGTCATCTCTCGAGCTGTAGTTTCAGAAACTTAAGAGGGTAAGAGAACAATTTTATTTCTCTCTATTATAAATATTTACCAGTTGTATATTTTATGCCCAGCCATTAGAGTTACCACGTGTTGTGTCCAGTAGGGCTCAAGATAGCAACACACAAACTCAGCATTTTCATCCCCAGGGAGAAGATGCAGAGAAGGGGAAAATTGGGGCGGCTGGGAGCCTAACTTTTGATGAGAATCTTTGGCTTTGGACTTAGATGTCAGTGTCACCTAGGAAAGAAAGAACAGTAGAATGGCAATCCTTTGGGCGCTGGGGCTACTGTCTCTCTGGGTCTCTTTCCCCCCATAATTCCAGTCTTTTCTTTATCTCCGAGGATGCTGAGATGAATAGGGCAACCCCACATATAGCAATTCCAGGCCTAAAAACGATACTCCCCAAAGGGTTTTCCTGCAAGAATGAGGGTTAAAATCCACAGTGTGTAAATTAAATGCAGAATTGAGTGAACCAGGCAGAAAGGATTCGATGTTCTGCCTGCGAGCATAATTACGCTGGTCATCTGCATAGTGATTTTACAGTTCCCGAACACGGTCTCGTTTGATCTTTAAATTCCCCATAAGGCAAGCAAAGCAGGAGCGTTTCCCTTGTAGTACCGATGAGAAAACATTCTCAACGAGGTGAAATGGCCTGTCCACGCTCACACAGCAGGTAAGTCACTGAGCTAGAACCCAGGCCCACCCAAAATCCGCCACCTTCATACGTCCAATCAAACACAAGCTCCCACTGGGCCAAATTTAACAGCCAAATCTAAAAATTAAATAAGACAGTGTTGGTTGTCTGCCAGCAGCCAGACTCGCTTCTGAGGCCTGAGAATTGGTGTTAAAATACCTAATCTGTTAGGGCAGATCATTTCCGTTCACTCGGACTGCATTTAGCTTTTTTGGAGACACTGGGGCCAAGTCCATTTCTTTTCGCTGCCTTTCATTTGGTGTCTCCTGAGTCCCACTTGGGTGGGAGGTTTGCTGGGAAAATGGTTGATTCCAAGCCTTAGAAAATTCCCCTTTCAAAATGTGCTAATTTGCTTCGTGTCACTTGGGGATATTTCCACCATCCAAGGTGGCTGGGTCTGCTGCAGCTGTTTCAAATCTGCACTACACTTCGAGATTTTGCCATTCAAGACGTGAGCTTAGACAGACAGTTAAATCAGAGACATTAACTGGCAGCGCTCCTCGACTATAGTCAGTGTTCTGTGAACATATCGAGTTTACCCAGTGATCTGTCTTTGAAAGCGTACGGTCTGCATAACACACAGATTGACAAAGGAGACACACAAATGTATTTGGTATGTATGTCCACACACAATTCCTGGCTCCTCCATGCACAGTGATAGGACACATATCCAAATCACAATTTTATTTTTATTTTTTTTAAGATTTATGTTTATTTATTGGGGGGGAGGGGCAGAAGGAGAGAGACAATCTCCAGCACACTCCCCGCCGAGCACGGAACCAGACCCAGGGCTTGATCCCACAACCCCGAGATCATGACTTGAACCGAAACCAAGAGGTGGGTGCTTAACCAACTGAGCCAGTCAGGTGCCACCCCTTGCCCCAAATCACAATTTTAAATGGGGCACAGTAGGCAGTGGCTTCAAGAAAAGAAGGGTGGGGTATGGAAATGAGGAGTGGGCACCTTAGTTTATCTGCCCTCTCCTACGTCATCCAGCCATATGGCATATTCCTCGGGAACATGAGAATGAAGAAGAAAAAAATCCCAAAGCTGGAATTTCCTTGGTCGAATACTGAGCTATCTGTTGGTAAATGAAAATTATGCCAAGTGAATTAAGCCGATCACAAAAGGACAAACACCGTATGATTCCACTTGGATGAGTACCCACACTGGTCAAATTCATAGAGAGAAGAAGTAGAATAGTGGTTGCTGGGGGCTGGGCCCCTGAGTAGAATTTTGGTTTCGCAAGATGAAAAAAGAGCTCTGTCAATGGATGGTAGTGATGGCTGCACATGTGAGTGGACTTAATGCCTGACCTGTACACTTAAAAATGGTCAAGATAATTTTATTTTAAAGATTTTTATTTATTTATTTGAGAGAGAGAGTGGGAGGGAGAGGGAGGGAGAATCTCAAGCAGACTCCATGTTCAGTGCAGAGCCCCACACAGGACTCCATCCCACGACCCTGAGATCATGACCTGAGCCGAAACCAAGAGTCAGATGCTTAACCAACTGAGTCGCCCAGACGTCCCCAAATATGGTAAAGATAATTTTATGCTATGTGTATTTCACTACAATTTTTAAAAATTAAAAAAAGATTATGCTGCAGGAACCTGCCCAATCTCTGACTTATCCTATTAAGTACACGAGAGAGTAGAAGTCTATGATCTGATAGTCTAAATTTAAGAAATATCCCCAAAAGAAAAGTATATATATTGGCCAAATTAGAAAGACACCAAGAGGGAGGAGTGGAGGAAGGGGCGGAAGACCACAGACAGAGGGGACGTCATGACAAGCTCACTAGAAATGCCCACCCATGGCGGTCCCTTGGTGCTTATGTGCTTGCTACCAACAGCTGTTTGAAAGCATGGTGTTGTAGTTGTGCAAATAAATATTAAGTGCCAAAAATATTGTTTTTCAAACATTCTGCTCTTTTGGAATTAAAATGTTTAAACTCTGGAAATACTGTTAACTTGGAACATGTCGGGTCTTCCATATTCTAGAAAAATGGCATTCACTTGTTCCTCGTTCAACAAGTAGATCCTGAGGGCCTCTTCTGTGCGAAGTTCTGGTGAAGCAGTGGTGTCTGAGACAGTCACCGCTCTCAAGGAGTGTCTATGCGTACGTGGTGGGGAGTGTGCTGGCAGGGAGGAGACAGATCATAAACACTAATTTCTGGTCTTCTGCCATTCTCTATTACTAATTATCATCGCACGTTCTTGCTTGCCCCCACTTACTCCAGAGAAGGTTTTGATACCTGTTATGGACTGCATATTTGTGTCCCCCCCAAATTCATATGGTGAAGCCCTGATATGACAGTATTTGGAGTGAGGCCTTTGGGAGGTAATTAGGACATGAGGCTGGAGGCCCCATGAAGGGATTAGTGTCCTTATAAGAAGAGGAACAGAGTCTCATATAAGAGAGGATACAGTGAGAAGAAGGTTATCTGCAAAGGCAGAGTGCTCTCCCCGGACACTGGATCTGCCAACACCTTGATCTTGGACTTCCTAGCCTCCAGAACCATGGGTAAGAAATGTTTGCCTTTTAAGCTACCCAGTCTATAGTATTCTGTGATAGCTGCCCAAATGGACTAAGACCATGTCTAAAGACTCTGGCAAAGTCTATAACACGTCTCTGACTCCAACTTGACACTAACCATGGAAACCCACTGTTTCTTTTACAAGTCACGGTGGTTTGAAAGCCACGACAAGGCCAGACACCAAAAACGTTAACCTCACTACTTCGAACTAACCTCTGCGAGAGCAGAGCCGAGTAGACAGAGACGGTTGGCCAGGAGTGTCAGAGGGAGAGGCACTGGGTGATTGGGTGGCTGGGAGGCCCATTGTTCCTCCGACCTTCTTCCTGCCAGGGCATTTCCCCAGTCCAGCTGGCCACAGATGCTGGCAACGGGTGGCCCAGACTGGCTGGAAAGTCCAAAGGCTGCTCCCCAAAAGGGACCTGCAGGGATTAACATGGTGAGCCCAGGGGCCAGAGCTGCAGAGGTCCCGGGAAGGAAGTGAGGGCTCAATGCGGTCTTAAAGCAAGCAGTCCAAGGGGCGCCTGGGTGGCTCAGTTGGTTAACTGTCTGCCTTTGGCTCAGGTCATGATCTCAGGACCCTGGGACGGAGTCCCACATCGGGCTCCTTGCTCAGTGGGGAGCCTGATTCTCCCTCTGCAGACCGCTCCCCCTGCTTGTGCTCTCTCTCTCTCTCTCCCTGACAAATACATTTTTTAAAAAATCTTAAAAAAAAGATAAAGCAAGCAGTCTGAGAGATTGACTCTTCTGGGCCTCAGTCTTCGCATTTGTAAACTGAGAAGGTTGAATTTAGGCCATTTTTAGGATTCCTTCCACTTCTGATACCTAATCCTTTTATGGCCGGAACCCGCACAGTAATTTGCTCTCTCTTCCACCTTTGCCCCCTGCTCCCTTCAAAATGGCACTGCTCAGTGTTTAAAATAATTACCAAAGTAATCCGTGTTCAATGCAGAAAAGGTGAAAATACAGGCTACAATTAAAGTGACAGTAAAAATCGACCGCAAGCCCAGCAAGCAGAGATCACGACTTTAAACGTACGATTGCACTTCTTTCCAGAGTTCTTTTCTATACGTGCGCGTGCATTTCTAAGAACAAAATGAAGATCGTACAGTTTGGAGTTTTGTACTCTGACTTTCTTTCTTTCTTTCTTTTTTTTTTTTTTTTTTACAATTTTGGTCACAAGCACTTTCCCTTGTCTTTAATGGCTGTACCACAGTTCCTTTAACACGGAGTTTTGTCCGACTTTTTCCTTATTTTAAATAGCACTACTATGAAGCCTTCTGTGTATCTCTCATTATTTGATTTGGATACAGTCCCAGAAGTGGAGTTTACTAGGGTAAAGAGTATGAGTTTTCTTTAAGGTTCTTGATCAGGGAGGGAGATTTCTAAGCAAAAACAGACATCTCTAAGTCCTCTTTTTGTTTTTTGTTTTTAACTTTTTATTGTCGTAAATGTCAAATATTTACTTTTTAAAAACAGAATATAATGACCCCCATCTCCCAGTTTCGACACTTAATTTCTGCCATCCATGTTCATCTACCTGTGCCCACTCCCCTTTCACTTCCACCTACTCCTCCCTCTGGAAGTTGTGGCTATTTTTTTTATTTTTCGGTAAAATTTATATACATTGGAATGCACAAATCTTCACTGTTCGATTTGGATGAATGGCTCCACTCGAGTAAAACACTGATGGGGTGGGCGAAGGATCACAGCCAGCAACGATGGTGGGGGGGGAGAAGGGGATACCTCCCCTGCCACAGGCAGGATAGACAGAGCCACACAGGGGGTCTCACATCCTAAATCTGAGTCTCACCAAGTCACTGTTGCACAACCACAACCCCCCAAGGAAGCAGGAGGTAAACACGACTTGGGTTTGTCTTGGCTGGGACAGGGCTTGCGTCAAGAAACAGGTTCTTAAGTAAACCCGGATTTTGACTACAGGCCTTGGGGTCTGGGGGAGGCCGCCTCCTGCTCTTCCCCCAACTGCAGCCTCAGCCCCTTCTCTCACCATCCCTGAAAAGCAGATCTTCTGGAGAGAATCTCGGGTGGGGAGGGGGGGTAGGCCAGGCAGGCGCCCTAAGCTTGATACAGCGGGATCAACAGGTATTTGTTGACTCAGTGGCAAATGCTTCTTTGCTTGGAAAGCACCTGACTCAGATGCAGCAGATCCCATTAAACAATCCTGACTATCAAGGAGGCACTGACCTTTGCTGGGAGGGGCAGCATACAGAATATGGAAAACCACAGAGAAATACCAGAATTTGAACATCAGTGTCCCAAATGAGACTTTCTCTTAGGCCCACCCCTAGCGGGATGAACTCGTGTTCTTTGTTCTTTTTGCTTTGGAGTGCCCTCATTCCCGTATTGGGTGAATGGTCTGGCTGAGGCTCCGGGGCACCGTGACCTCAGTTTCCCATTGTGAACACAGGATCTTTCCTATTGTTTTCTAGCCTATCAGCCTGGGGAGGGCAGCAGGACTTCTCCCTTTCTCCCTCCCTCCTCCTCACCCTCAAGAGGACTGCTAACTCAGGAGCAGTGTGTCCTGGGCCCTAGGACCTAGACATACCACCTCCAGACCTCTGGTCCCCACATCTGTCTGATCATCATGACTGCCTGGAGATCATGTTAAAAACACAGATTCCTGGGCTCCATCCCCAGGATTCTGATTCTGATTTTCGTCTAGATCTTTTTCCCCTCCCTCCTTCAAAACTCACTCTTCTATGCCTCAAGACTTAAGTATTTGTCCCATTTGGAAGCAAATCAGGTAAACAAATGGCCCACAAGACAGAGATCCTTAATCTACGGCCCAGGGACCACTTCCCCAATACAACGAGATGCAGAATTGCAGGTAGGTGCATTTTCCTGGGCAGAAAGTGTATAGATTTCATCAGATACTTAAAGGAGTCTGTGATCCGCCACCCCTCCCCCAACAGAAAACCATGAAAATCTGTCAAAAATTAGTAATTTTAAAATAGCTTACTATTTTGCCGAACAAAGGCTGTTCACTTTTTAACATGCGGCTGAAATGCTTTAAGTCAAGGATTTTCAAATTGTGGTCCAGAGTCTAGGGGTTTAGAAAGCCCCTTTGGAGGAGAGTGAGGATTCCCCCACTTCAACGAAGCAATGGTGGGTTTTTTTCTTCCTAAAATCTCTTTTACATATTTATTCTTCTCCGTGAAGATTTTGTTTTAACCAAAAGTTTCACACCCCAGAAAAGTTCAACACCCCAGACTCTGCCTGAAGGAGCAAATGGCTCAAGGTGGAATTGCAGGCACAGAGGCAGACTCAGAGTCAAGGATGTCTTTGTGGCCTTCCTTTAATCACGCTCCTAGTCAGGTGTTTCCTCTCCTTGCAATGACACAGCCTCTCCCCCAGAACAGGCACCAGACCCAGCAGCAGCCAAAGCAAACAGACCCCGGGCAGGCTGGCCCCTGCTGCCTGTCCTCAATCTGTGTGCTGTTGCCTAGCAACACGGTGCTGGAAGCCCCGGGGTTCCCAGTCTGAAGGAGGATGGGGGAGCCCTGGCCTTATGCTGCTCCTTCTTTCAGCATTTTTATTCTACTCTGGGTTATCAGCTTGCATTTTGGTCAAAAACAGCAGGGACGGTGCTCGGTCACCCCGGCAGGACCTGCCCTGCTGGTCTGGCCATGGACGCATTGGACAAAACTAGATACTGGGTCTCTACCTGAGGCTGGGGCAGTTTGTGCCACCATGCCCTGAGCCAGGCGGGACCCTGACCCTGCTGTCCAACCTGTCTGGAACCTGAGCTGCCTGTCCATTTTGGGCACAGCCTTGGCCTGGGGGCTCCTGGGAGACACTGACAGGGTAACAGGGAGACAGAATTGGTGTGGTGATGACAGCCACCATAACTGAGCACCTATGAGCACCCCCTGCGGCGGGCTCTGGGCTGCTCACTTGACGTGCGTCTTCCCTCTTAGCCGCCACCAACGCCCCTGATACTGTCCCTGCTGCTGAGGCCTCCCTATTTACAACTGCAATCCAGTCCCCTCCACCCCACTGATCCTCAAATCCCGAGCGCCTGCTTTTTTCCATAATTAACCACCTTCCAACACACTTTATAACTTAGTCATTACGTTTATTGTCCATTTCGGCCCCTGCCCTCAATCCAGATCAGATGCAAACTCCATAAGAAGGAGGCAGCTTTGTTTTTGTTCACTGATGGAGCCCAAGTGCCCCGAACAGTGTCTGACACATAGTAGCTATCAGTTTTAAGTATTCGCTGAATGACTGCATGGTGGGGAAAGGGTAGATTCTAGAGAGGTTCTGGAGCTGTGCAAGGCGCTCTTGATTAGAGCCCAAAGATCCAGACTCTCACCTTGTCCTGCCACCCCAAACTGCACAACCGGGGACCAGTTGTTAAATCTCTCTGTGCCCGTAAAACAGGGAAGACAACACCCTACTAAGATGATTTTTTAAATTAACTAATTATCATTATTATTATTATTTTAAGTAGGCTCCACTCTGGGCCCAAATCCACAACCCTGAGATCAAGACCTGAACTGAGATCAACAGTCAGTCACTCAGCTAACTGAGCCACCTGGGCGCCCCACATTATATTTTATTTATTTGTTTGTTTGTTTATAAGATGATTAAATAGATCCCACCCACCCAAACTGAGTAACATCAAATTCTCGGGACAGTTAGATTATGTTCGGAAAAGCTCTTTGTAAACTGGTTGACAAAAGAAAAAAGAAAACAAAGCCAGCTAGTGCTATGACCCTGTCTGGAGAGACCTCATGGAGGGGGCACCCAGGCTCTTTCCTCCTCTTTCTGGCAATGGGGCCACGAAGAGGGAGATATTTGTGGTCTAACAGCAATGAGGACAGCAGCAGTTAGACCCCCCGCCCCTTGGTTCCCCTTGCTGTTTACCGCCTGCCCAGACTCACCCTCTGATCCTAGTCTGTTCATACGTATGAAATAACATCTGTCCTTTTTCCACTTTTTCTCCCCCAGCAACTCCCCCCACCCCCAAGCTAATCTCTCCAAGAGTAAGGCTGGTCGCTGACATTTAGACACTTGCTACCTGCAGCCAGCCTGTCAGGCGAAGAGAGCTTTTCCATACTGCTTGTAAATATCCCTAGGATTGAAATGGCTTTGTCGCCAGGAAACAAAATGTCCCTTTATAAATTTCAATCCCTTTCTGATAGGTGAGAGTTTGGTACACACATCTGTCGACAAGGCAGGGCTTTACGAGATTATATTTCAAAGATGTGCTTTTCTTGGTTTTTTAATGAGATCAAAATGTTCCGTTAAATTTTTTCACCTGAGCTTTTAATCATGCATGAAAGAAACAGGGCAATAGGTACTGGCCTATGTAAAACTCTCCAAGGACAGCTTAGTGTTCAGATGTGTTAGCTGTTTATGATGGAGAATTTGAACCTGGAGGACAGACTTCCAGCCTGGAGGGCCAGGTCCACAGACAGGGCTTCTCTAACGTCAGCGGAGTGAACATACCTGAACGGCTGCAACACCAGAATAATACTGTCTCTCAAACTGGGGGTTAAGAGTCCTCAGCAGTCACTCTCCATCTTCCCCTCCCCCAGCCCCCGGCACCCACCTGTCTACTTTGCGTGTGTGCGGATTTACCATTCCTGACATTTCACATAAACGGAATGATACGATAGGTGGCCCTCTGCAGTTTTGGGGTTTGGGGTTTTTTGTGTTTTTTTTTTTGGTTTTATCTAAGCAATCTCTACATCCGGTGTGGGCCTTGAAGTCATGACCCCGAGATCAAGAGCCTCATGCCCTACCGACAGAGCCAACCAGGCGCCCCGATAGGTCGTTTTTTGTATCCGCGTAGTATTTTCAGGTTCAGCCATGCGGTAGCATGTACTAGTACTTAATTCCTTTATATGGCCCAATAACGTTCCATTGTATGGATATACCACATTTTATTTACCCATTCATCTCTTGGACATTTGGGATGCTTCCACTTTTTGGCTATTGTGAATAATGCTGCTATGAACATTCATGTACAAGCTTTTTGTGTGAACGTCTGTTTTTAGTTCTCTTGGCAAGAGACTTAGGAGTGGAATTGCTCGGTCCTATAGTAACTCTATGTTTGACTTCTCAAAGAACTGCCCGACCGCCTCCCACAGGGGCTGCACCATTTTCTATTCCCGGCAGCATGAAGATTTCAATTACTCCACATCCTCGTCAACACTTGCTTCTTATCTGTCTTCACAGCCCCACTAGCATTCCGCTTTATCTCTTAAACGTATCCAGCGCTACTCCCGGACAGAAGCCTTCCTCTCCATTAGGACTGCGTCTGGCTGCGGGCTACGTTCACTTGCTCACGCAGGAGCCCCCCTCGGCTGGTTGTGCTCATCGGTTCCCAACCCCGTGCTCAGTGACACTGATAGCTTGACACCGACTCTAATGGGACCATTTATACCCTGGAAATCACCAAACATGATAAACCTGGGTTTCCCTTCGCCTCTGAAGAGCAAGTTGTTAAACATTGACCAGCACACTGCTAACAGTATCCATGCAGCCCTAATGCCGTAGCGTTCTTTGCTTTGCTCTTTTCCTCTGCTTGTAAGTCCATCCTTCTATGTTTGTGTTTTCTAGTTCAACTAAATTAGCCTTTCCTAAAGCTCAGTTCAAATCTCTTCCACAAAGCCGTTTCCCAAGTTTCAACTGTCTTTATGGACCGGTGATTCCAAGTTGATACCTTGAGCTCAGCCCTTAGCCCTGAGCTCCTGGTCCTTATCTTTAACTGCCTGCGAGGGTATTCCTCAGGCACATCAGATCCAACGTTTAAAAGTTGTTCTCGGGGCGCCTGGGTGGCGTAGTCGTTAAGCGTCTGCCTTCGGCTCAGGGCGTGATCCCGGTGTTCTGGGATCGAGACCCACATCAGGCTCCTCCGCTAGGGGCCTGCTTCTTCCTCTCCCACTCCCCCTGCTTGTGTTCCCTCTCTCGCTGGCTGTCTCTCTCTGTCAAATTAATAAATAAAATCTTAAAAAAAAAAAAAAGTCGTTCTCAACTCCTCTCCACCACTGGTGTTCCATACCTAACTGAATGATGCCATCTTCCACCTGTGGTGGCAGCACTGGTCTTCAGGGTTTCTGGAATAATACTTGTTTTTCATTAATTTTATCTGCTAACAATTTATATTAGAATGATAATGATGCTTCTATTTTTATAAATGTACATTTTACTTGATGTGTTATAGAAAGTGCATTTGAAATGCTTAAGTATTTAGTTTTACTTATTTCTTTAAAATATTTAATACATTCCAAACACTTGAAAAAATAAAATACCAGTCTTGGCATTGTCTTTTTCCTCTGATATTGACACTGCTACATTCAGCCCCTGCTCAAGCCAGGAGGGGTGTTTTCTACCTTCACAAGATCTCTCGAGTCAGTCCACCTCTCTCCATCCACGCTGCTACCAAGGACATCAAAACACGATTACTTTTTGCCTCAGGGAGCCTCCTCACTGGTCTCCCAGGCTTTGCTCCGTCCTTTCCTCCAAGCCACTCTCCAGGCCACAGCCGGAGGGACCCACCTGGGCTGCAGAACGGAATGTAGCCCTGCCCCACCGTTGCCCTCAGAGTAAACACTAGACCCCCTGCAAGGTCCACTTGACCCTCCAGCCCCTGCTTACTTCTACCCTCTCTCTCTCTATTCCGGCCCTACGCCCTTGCCGTAATACTTTGAGATGTTTTCCCGCTTTACCTCAGAGTAATTCAGTTAAAAATATTGACAGCAGATAGGGTAAGGAGATACAGATATGATCAAGGAGGTCCCAGCATATATGGGCACCAGCATAATTTTCATTTTATGGGACAAGAAGGGGAGACTCTGTTCCATGCTACCCTCCTAGCTTCTGGTGAGGGCCAACAATCCTGGGATTTCCTTGCTCTGCGGCAGCATAACCCCAATCCTCACGTGGCATTTTCCCTGTGTGTGTGTCTGTGTCCGAATCTCCTCTTTCTGTAAGGACACCAGTTATGTAGGAATAGGGCCCACCCTGAGACCTCATCTTAACTTGACTGCAATCTGCAGAGATCCTATTTCCAAATAAGGTCATATTCTGAAGTGCTGGAGGAGACAGTGGGCACTCTAAGGTACGTATGAATTTTTGGAGGACACATTAAACTCGTAACGGTGCCCATACCTCAGATTTTCTTTTTTTTTTTTTTTAACTTTTTTTTGAAAGAGAGAGAGAATGCAAGCAGGGAAAGGGGCAAAAGGAGAGGGAGAGAGAGAATCTTCAGCAGGCTCCATGCTTAGCACAGAGCCTGATGCAGGGCTTACTCTCAGGACCCTGAGACTGTGACATGAGCCAAAATCGGGAATCGGATGCTTAACCGACTAAGCCACCCAGGCACCACTTTACCTCAAATTTTCTTTCTTTTTTTTAAAAGTTCGATGATTCATTAGTTGCGTATAACACCCAGTGCACCATGCAATATGTGCCCTCGCCACCACCCATCACCAGCCTATCCCATTCCCCTACCCCCCTCCCCTCTGAAGCCCACAGTTTGTTTCTGAGTCCATAGTCTCTCATGCTTCATTCCCCCTTCTGATTACCCCCCTTTCTTTATCCCTTTCTTCTCCTACCGATCTTCCTAGTTCTTATGTTCCATAGATGAGAGAAACCATATGATAATTGTCTTTCTCTGCTTGACTTATTTCACTTAGCATTATCTCCTCCAGTACCGTCCATGTTGCAGCAAATGTTGAAAAATCGTTCTTTTTGATAGCTGAATAATATTCCATTGTATATATGGACCACAACTTCTTAATCCAGTCATCTGTTGAAGGGCATCTCGGCTCCTTCCACGATTTAGCTATTGTGGACAATGCTGCTATGAACATTGGGGTGCATATGGCCCTTCTCTTCACTACGTCTGTATCTTTCAAAGCTATCCCGACTTTCAATGCTATCCCGATCAAAATACCAATGACATTTTTCAAAGAACTGGAACAAATAGCCCTTAAATTTGTATGGAACCAGAAAAGGCCCCGAATCGCCAAGGAATTGTTGAAAAGGAAAAACAAAGCTGGGGGCATCACAATGCCGGATTTCGAGCTGTACTACAAAGCTGTGATCACAAAGACAGCATGGTACTGGCTCAAAAACAGACACATAGACCAATGGAACAGAACAGAGAACCCAGAAATGGATCCTCGGCTCTTTGGGCAACTAATTTTTGACAAAGCAGGAAAAAACATCCAGTGGAAAAAAGACAGTCTCTTCAATAAATGGTGCTGGGAAAATTGGACAGCTACATGGGAAAGAATGAAACTTGACCACTCTCTCACACCATACCTCAAATTTTCTATCTAGACAAAGAAAGAATCATAGCTCTAGGTCCCATGCTGTGAAGTTTGAGAATGACTTTTTGGACACCCCCCGTACCCTTCTCCAAAAAAACCAAAAAACTGAAAGCAGAATCATGTTACCTTCTATGAAGGAAATTTATTAGGCATCTCTCAGGGTCCTTGACCTTTGCAAGTTTTGTCTTTCCATGTCATGTCCCCGCCGCCCAACTTAGAACATGGTACGGCAACACTCATACAACAAATACATGTTGGATCAGTGAACTGCGGGGTAGATATTATTTACCCCATTCTAAGAACGAAGAAATTAGCTCAGAGATGCTCAGGCACATGCCCCAAAGTCACGTGGCTGGTAAGTAAGTGGCAGGTTTGGGACTCAAGGCCAAACCCACCTGTCTTCAAAGTTTATATCCTTTCCATTACGTTTAAACCATTGGTTCTCAAAGCCCAATAAGTTTGCGTTAGAAATTTTCTAACGTTAGAAGAGGCAAATTCTTAGGGCTCTTCACTGACCTGCTAACTCAGAACCTCTAGGGTGGGGCCATCCATCTGGGTTGTAGGAAGCCCTTCCCATGCCACTGGTACCAGCCGCAGTTGGGAGACCCTGCACTAAACCAGGAAGCTGGCTGGGACAAGTCAAGTGTGGGAGCGGACTGAGAGATTGACCTTTTTTTTTTTTTTTTCTTTGAGTCGCCTGTGCAGTTGCTGGATTTCCAGAAACCTTGCCTTCCAATTCCAACCACTATTTTTTACGCTGAAAAATTACATTACCCCAGTACTTTTAAAAAGGAGGGAGGAGAGACAGCGCCCAGAGGTAATTACTTAAATCCGAACCCTTTCTTCCTGTTTCTTTCCTCTGCTGGAAATGATGGGACATCCCCGGGGAAGCTCTGATAACACACCTCCAAGGACTTTCCACCTGGAAAGGAGAACCAATGGTCCTCTCCGGGATGAGGTGGGCAAGATGCTTTGAAAGTTGTCAGAGGGCTTCCAAGTAAGGATAAAGGTGGAACCGACTAGCTCTGCAGAACTGCATCTACACACTCATGAAGACCAGACCAGAGCAGCGGACGCAGCAGCCAACTGAACAGATACCTGCTTCTTATCCAGAAACCCAGGAGGCCATCATAGATGCCACCTGTTCATGGGACAGCAGGCCAGGGCTCAGTAACCCTTTGCAAGGATGACCTGATTCTTAAAGGAAGTCACTTTTCTTTCTGAGGGTCTCGGTGTCAGTCAAGGGTGGCAGCCAGATGATGCCAGCCCTGGGGGAGAGGCCCAGAGCCCTGGGACATGGAGACGACCTGTGTGAGGCCCAAACCAGAGTTCCACCGCTGGGCTCTGCCTGGAGGAGGCTCTGAGGCTTTGTAGCAGAAAATCTGCAAACACCTGAAGCTAAAGCAAGAGGAGGGAAGGGGGCCGTGACCCGCCTACAAAGTTTTCCTTTGGGAAACTGTAATATTGTCCATTGCAAGAAAAAGAGGTAGGGCTGGGGGGGCGAAGGGGAGCAGGAAGAAAGAACAGGGTCCAAAGTAGAATGCTCAACTTCAAGCCCTTTGCCTGAGTTCAGTTTTTCGGATGGCTTCTGCTACAAGGTAGAAAATGAAAGCCTTCTTTATGCAGTACTAAAATTGGTATCAGGGTTCCTCTGCCCCCTCCCACATCCCCCCACCCACGGCCAGGCACTTGACAGCAGCCACTGCATACAGCAAGCTTGAAAGTTTCCCCCACGACCAGCCTGGGGCACCATCGCTGAGAACTCGGTTCACATCAGCACCTCTTGCTTTGCCAAAGCAGAAGTGGCTTGGGTCCAAGAGTGAAATTTGGTGGAAGAAATTAGAGCAGGATGCCATTCTCCCTAATTTTCAGGAAGTCCTCAGATGATCCTTCTGCTTTTTAGCAGTTGCAGGAGAAATCAGGACACATCTCCTACTTCTTTATTTTTATACTCACTGATCAACAAGCCATCTTCCTTTTTTCCTCCCACTCCGAGCAGTACCAACCTCCATAATGTTTAACAGACAGTAATTAAACACCATATCCCTTGCTATTTCAATTGGAGACCAAAGGAAATTACCCTGGCTTTAAGAGAAGCTATATTCCATTCCATTCCATATATATATATA